>NC_141991.1:4733882-5033882 GCF_049901715.1 Pseudonaja textilis
GGGAGCAAGGAACAAGGACAAATTGTTGCCATTTCTTCACCAGAACTGTAGCAAACTTAAACTTTGCAGCCTTGTATGCTGTATGCGAATGATCAGTGCATGTTGTGTGATGTAATGCATTTGTGATAGGATGTTAACAAAAATTGCTATGTTAAAAAAGATTGCTTCTAATAAAAGAGGGTTTCGGAGTTTGCTCTGGGCTCTCATCCCGGGACAACCTTGTGTTGTGTCTTTTTTCCATGAGAGACCACCACAGAAGTATCTGTATTTCTCCAAGGAGGAGTGGTTTCAACTGGATGCTGACCAAAAAGAGCTCTACAGAGAAGTTATGCTGGAGAATTCCAGGAATCTGGCTTTTCTGGGTAAGAAACCCTGTCTGTGTTCAGAAACATAGAGAAGTCATGGGGTTAGATGCAACCAGGTGTGTTTTTAATATATAAAATAGCACTTTTTAAATTTATATACTGCCCTATATTACTTTTTAGTGCAGGTAACCTTCGAGTTACAACAAGCCATTTAATGAGCATTCTAAATTATGACAGACTAATACCCCCCCAGCCCCCCCGAAAGCTACATATCACCCCGCTTCAAGGTTAAAATAAAATGGTGGCTGTATTTGGGCTGCTACTGCATAGCCCAGAGACAAACTGCTTTTCTTTTTTTTTTTGCTGCTTTAACAAGCTCCACAAAATGTTGAAGCTTTCTGCTGCATCCAGAAGCTTCTGCAACACTGGGCCAACTTCCCTTAAGGCAGCAATGTGAACCAGTTTGTGTGGCAGTGGCCATTTTGTCTGTGCCTATTTTGGGGTGGGAACAAAATGGCGGCTGTATTTGGGGTGCTGCCACATGGCTCGGAGACAAACTGCTTTATTTTGCTGCCTTAACAAGCTCTGCACAATGCTGAAGCTTTCTGTTACATTCAGAAGCATCTGCAGCATTGTGCAGATCTCTCTAATACAGCAATCTGAATCATTTTGTGTGGCGGCGGCCATTTTGTCTGTGCCTATTTGTGGGTGGGAACAGAATGGCAGCTGTATTTGTATAGTTGCTGCATGGCCCAGAGACAAACTGCTTTGTCTTGCTGCCTTAACAAGCTGAGCACAGTGCTGAAGCTTTCTGCTGCATCCAGAAGCTTCTGCAACACTGGGCCGACTTCTCTTAAGGCAGCAAAATGAAGCAATTTCTCTGGTGGCTGCCATTTTGTCCCACCCACAAGTTGAGTGGCTGCCTCTCTCTCCCCATCCCAATTTGCCAGAATTCTTCAATGCTTGAGCTTGCTCCTCACATGCCCATCACAAACTCCACATTTATTTTCTGAAGCTCTCTGGACCTCATGTTGTAGAAAAAGGACAGAGCATGTGTCCTGGTGCTACATGGTGGCAAATCCAAATGCGGCCACCATTTTGTCCCACTCATTTGTGGGTGGAACAAAATGGCAGCCACCAGAGAAATTGCTTCATTTTGCTGCCTTAAAAGAAGTCGGCTCAGTGTTGCAGAAGCTTCTGGATGCAGCAGAAAGCTTCAGCATTGTGCTCAGCTTGTTAAGGCAGCAAGACAAAGCAGTTTGTCTCTGGGCCATGCAGGAACTATACAAATACAGCTGCCATTTTGTTCCCACCCACAAATAGGCACAGGCAAAATGGCCGCTGCCACACAAACTAGTTCAGATTGCTGTATTAGAGAGATCTGCACAATGCTGCAGATGCTTCTGAATGCAACAGAAAGCTTCAGCATTGTGCAGAGCTTGTTAAGGCAGCAAAGCAGTTTGTCTCCAAGCCATGTGGCAGCACCCCAAATACAGCCGCCATTTTGTTCCCACCCAAAAATAGGCACAGACAAAATGGCCGCTGCCACACAAACTGGTTCACATTGCTGCCTTAAGGGAAGTTGGCCCAGTGTTGCAGAAACTTCTGGATGCAGCAGAAAGCTTCAGCACTGTGCGCAGCTTGTTAAGGCAGCAAAACAAAGCAGTTTGTCTCCGGGCCATGCAGAAGTAGCCAAAATACAGCCACCATTTCGTTCTCAGCCACAAATGGGTGAGGACAACATATTGGCCACCGGACAAAATGCTTCATTTTGCTACCTTAGAGAGGTCACCATCCACAAACTATTGTGCAGAGTTTCTTAAGGCAGCAAAACAAAAGCAGCTTGTCCCTGGGCTGATTGGTGGGCAACCAGAATGTTGTTGCCATTTTGTTGATGGGACAAAACGGCTGCCATTTTTTGGACCGTGTCATGTGTCTGCACAAAGAAGGAAATCATTCCAGTGCTCTGGAAGGCCTCAGAGTTTGGCCTGCTGGTGGAGTAGAAGCCCTTTTGGGACCCAAGGCACAACAAATGGAGTATGGGGTGACTTGGAGGTGGTGGGGCTTAGAAGGGCAAGGGCAAGTGAGCCTGGGCCTGTACTAGATCTCCAACATCCTCCCCCACCCAGGGAGCACTCCACTTGCTCCACTTAACAACTAGAACATTGGTTTTATGTTTCATCAGAGAGAACAGGAATAGGAGGGTCATTAGGTTTTACGTGCAACATCAATAAGTGGTTCCCATTATGGTTGTATCTCAAGGACTGCCTGTAAATAAAGCAGCGGATCTAATCCTCCTTCCATCTCCTATTTTTCTCTATAACAACCACCTTGTGATATGGTTGAGCTGAGAGAAACTGGCCCAAAGTCACTCAATTGGCATTCATGCTTAAGGCAAAACTAGTCCTTGGGGTTTCCAGTTTGGGGCCTTAATTACTAGCCCAAACTGGCTCTATGCAACAAAGGAATTTATTGAAAGGAAAATTGGAACCCTGCACAGGTATCCCCTTTCACAGAAGTAAAATTGTTTTCTTTCAAAGTTCCTTCTGCTCATCCAACACAAAATATTTATTTCCATGAAAGAAACAATTGGCAAAAAAAAAAAAGCTCATGACCATATTGGTTGGAAACATGCGAAAGAGGTCTTCATCTTGAAGTGGGTAGACAGCAGCTAAGATGATGATGATAAATTTTCATGCCGTAGAAGTTTCTAGGAGGAAGTTGTGGGTTGGGCTGCAGGCAGGAATGGGATGGCCACCCTTTAGCAAATTTCTTCCTGCCTTGTATTCACTCCTGAGCCTAGTCATTGGGTGCTGAATGGCTGCTATTCAAGACCAGATGGTATTGAACACCAATTTGGTGTATAAAATAGTATTGTTCTTTGACATGATCTGACGGTGGATGAAACAACTGACTGGCATGTATAAGCAAGACCTGGATGTGCCCTGAGAGAGATCTTCCTTTCTCAGAAATGGGGTCACTTGGGCACTGAGTTTGGCATCATCCCAAATTGGAGGTGGGGAGCTATTCCCATCCAGAAAGTCCTGTTGGTTTTCAAAGACTCTGCTCTGCAAACAAGTAGAAATGAGACTTTCATTGAAATTGGGGAGCTGGTGGGTAAGTTGCTGCCCCTGCATGATATAGTGTCCAAAGCATTTCAGGAGTTTATGACACCATGTGACTGATGCTGGTCATCAACACACTGGTAGTCAAAGATTAGATCAGGATTTTATCTTAGGTTCATCGTGACACAATCCATTCCTGACATATGAACTTGGCAGGAGCCCACTTGGAAATGCATATTTGGTAAAACCTTTGTTCAGATCTTCATATTAGTCAACAAAGCAGCCAAAATATATTGATCAGATAAATCCCAGGAGAAAAAGTTTGATCTTTAATCATTTCCATGGTTTTCTGACAATTTTCATTTTGCTTTTTCAAGGCTATAACGGGCAAGAGAGTAAGAATTGCAAGGAGGAACGTCAAGCAATCCATTCGAAAGGCAGAAAAGGGAAATTTTCAGATCAGATGCAACCAAAGAGTGATGAAACAAAGCAATCGCAATGTGGAATTAAAAAAGGCTTTCCTCGGGTCAGTCAACTTTCTAACCATACAATCACTGATATGGGAGAAAGATCATATCAAAGCATGGAGTGTGGAAAGAACTTTAATACATCAGATCATTTGATTTTCCATAACCAAACACATTTAGAAGAGAAACCAAATACCTGCAGGGAGTGTGGAAAGATCATCTGTGATAATCACTCCCTTAGAAGACATCAAAGGAATCACAAAGGACAAAGACCTTATAAATGCATGGAGTATGGAAAGGCTTTTCCTCATAGCAGTAGTCTTAATTCCCACAAGTGGAACCACACAGGAGAGAAGCCATATCAGTGCATGGAATGTGGGCAGAGCTTTAGTTGTAGAAGTAGTCTTACTTACCACAAGAGGACCCACACAGGAGAGAACCCATATCAATATATGGAGTGTGGAAAGAGCTTTAGTTGTAGTAGTAGTCTTACTTTCTACAAGTGGATCCACACAGGAAGGAAGCCATATAAATGTGTGGAATGTGGAAAGGGTTTTAGAAAGAATTGTGATCTTACTTGCCATAAAAGAGTGCATTCGGGGGAAAAGCCATATCAGTGTAGCGAGTGTGGGAAGACATTTACTCAGGATAGAAATCTTACTTCTCATAAAAGGATATATAAAGGAGAGAAGCCATATACATGCATGGAATGTGGGAAGAGCTTTACCAGAAGTAATTCTCTGATTGACCATAAAGCTGTCCATGCAGGGGAGAAATTATATCAATGCTGGGAGTGTGGGAAGAGTTTTAGATACAGAGGTGATCTTACTAGACATAAAAAGATTCTCAACTCGGGGGAGAATCCCTGTCAATCCAGGGAGCGTGGAAAGAGCTGTGACAATAGGTCCATTGTAGAATGGAAAAGTATCCCCACAAGGAGAAAAAAAATCTTACTACGTGGAATGGGATTTAGGAGTTGTATTCTTATTTTCTACAGAGGAAAGCAGCCCTATCAATGCAGGGAGTGCAGGAAGAGCTTCAATACAAATAGTTGTCTAAAAATCTCATGCAAGGGTCCGTGTGAATAATAATTCAAATAAATACCAAACCTACTTTGATATGCCCGCACAAATTACCTTTCTAATCCAGATCAGAACGGGATGAATCCTAAATCATAATTGTGGTTTTTACTAAGTAGGAGGTTGTGAAGAAAAAGTAACAGTCGGGATTAAGGGAATTTAACTGCCCTGCCAGCAATGTGTCCTGCCTATTAGTTAATAATTGCAGATTCCCCAATTGTTTGTTGGAATTCCCATCTGAACAATATACCCCTGCTGTGTCTCAGAATTAGTTGATCAGCATTTCTCCCTTTAGACAAGATGTGTATAATCATCCCTTTCTAGAGTTCAGGTTGTTTTTCCTTTCCTTAATCTTGTTACAATCTAGGTTTCCCCCCTTGCTTCTCATTATGAAACCAAACTACAGCAAAAGCCGGGAAAGAAATTTTATTGATCCTGAACTGGAAGAAGCAATTCAGAGGCGGTCTCCTATCTTTTGTTTTGTTTTTTCTTTCTTCCTTCCCTTGTTTTGCTTTATGTAAGAGTGAAGAAAGGATTTAAAGTATGTTGAGATCACAGCCAAGCGTCAGCTGAGGAAAGGGATTTTTGGAAACTGTGGAAATTAAGTTAGGACAGTCACTCCAGGAATGGTGGTAAATATCCACATTTGAAAGGGAATAGGAATAATTACCTCATGGGGATGAAAGTAACTAAATTTGAACTGGGAACATATCACAGAATCCTCACCACAAGCCTGTATAAATGTATGGAAATGGAAGAAACTTCAGAGGAAAAACTCTGAAAAGAACTATGATTTAGAAGTCCAACAGATGGACATGCAAAGGGCTTTTCTCCAGTGAAAGTCCCCAATTCTGATTTTTCTCCAGAGTGGTAAGGACCCAGACAAAGATTAAAATAGATTTTCTTTTTTACATTTACCTAAAACCTTAGATTAAATTAATTAAATAATATTGATATGATTATTTTTGAGTCCTATATTTAATGAACTTTGGGTCGATTGCAAATTATGAACATGAGACATTTGGAGGGGCCTGCGTGAGAGTTTTGGAATCTCGTGCTAGCTTGAAAAGGCTACTTAACAGATGAGCAAGTGGAGAAGCTCAGAGGAAACTAATATGCCCAAAGACCTAAATTTACAGCAGGAGACAAGAACCTCAAGTCTCAGATCCTATCTTGGTACCCTCAATGACACTGTCCTCCCTCCGTCTGAACACTCGTATCTGGTGCCGGGGTTCTCTTTGACTGATAGCTTCTATTCCAAGGGTGTCAAACTTGATTTCATTGAGGGCTGCATCAGAGTTGTGTTTAATTGGGGGAGGGGGAAACGGAGTGGATGTGGCCAGCTCAATGTCAAACGTGTCGGGGCACCTGTAATGGCCCAAGTGCACTGCCAATGAAAATGGGCTCCCAAGCTCTGTCACACCCCTGTTGGAATCTGATTCCGAGGGGGAGGTTGAACAGCTGACATGGAGTGGGAGTGTGGCTGTGAAGGAAACTGGGGAAGGGCACAGTCCGGCTGGGCAATCAGGAAGACCCAGGGCCACCTCTTCTTCATCCTACGGCATGCAGGGAGGAACGGATAAAGGAACAACATGGGTTACAGGGGAGAAAAAGGCCCTGATTTCCTTCATTAGCTGCAGCTGGGAAAACAGGATATAAAGGGTGTTTGTGCACAGCACCTTGCTGGAAGCAAGGCATGCATTATCTTTGTCAAGTATTATCTGAGTTCTGGTGTCCTCCCAATTCTGTGTGTTTCATTATCTTTTGAAGTCTGCAATTCCTTATCCTGCCCTGTCTCATTAATTGCTGCAGCGTGGTTTGTGTTGGTTTTTATAATTTATATGTACTTTGGGTTCGGAGTGGATTTCTTCCCTTTAAAAACTGTTCTTGGGAGAGTTTTTTCTCCAGTCGATGATAATTGGACATTGGGGGACAAGTTGGAGGTATTAAAGGGACTTTTACCTACTTTTGTGACTTTGTTGCTTTTGTGCCACGCCTCGGGTCATCACATTCTGTTTTTGGCTGCAACGGCCTCCTGCAACCCTCTGCCCACCTATAATGGATCTCAAGCTCAATTTTCTCTGCCAGAAGCACTGTGGGCCACTCCTACACTGTTCTCAGGGCCCCGCGGGCCAGATCTAAGTAATCCGCGGGCTGGTTCTGGGCCCCGGGCCCTGAGTTTGACACCCTTGTTATATTCCATTTGAAGTCATGGCCCTTTTTCTCCCACTGGGATGAAAACATTGTCTGGCAGATCCCAGAAAAGTGAAAGAAGGCCCCCACCAGCTGGAACTTGAACCCAGGTTCCAAGATTGGGAACCATATATGATGACCTTGTATCCATGGCGCAGTTATTTTGAGATCCTGTCTTAAATTCTATGTCTTCATTCTTTCCCCTGCCTCTGAGATCTGGATGGGCACCAAACACTTAAGGAATAATGTGCTTTTAACTCATCTGATGCTGCAGACACCAGGATGGCATGGAGGCAGGGGTGAGATTCAGCCGGTGTAATAACCGGTTCGGTGAGTGCACACTTTGCGTGCATGTGCAGCGTTTGAAAATCATCTTTTCCTGCAAGCCCTGTGTGCAGGGCGCATGCAGCAATCAGCTGTGCCATGCAAAGCAGCTGAGGTTGAAAACGCAAGGAATAAAGGACAGCCTAGAGCCCGGGCAGGTGGGTGGGCCAAACAGAAGACCAGAAGATCGTTCGAGCGAACCGGTTTCCTCTCAGCTGATCTTCAGAACTACCAGTTCGGCAGAACCGATAGAATCCCACCTCTGGATGGAGGGCAAAATATATGGGTTTGGTCGTTGAAATCTATACCGATAATAGATAATCAGAATTGGAAGGGACCTTGTAGGTCATCTAGTTCAACCCCCTGCCCAAGCAGGAGACCTTACACCATTTTTGACAGATGGAAATCCAATCTCTTCTTGAAAGTCTGAAGTGATGATGCTGCCACAACTTCCGAGGGCAACTTCTGTTCCATTGGTTGATTGTTCTGTCAGAAAGTTTCTCCTTATTTCCAGGTTAAATCTCTCCTTGTTCGGTTTCCATCCATTGTTATTTGGCCTACAGGTGCTTTAGAAAATAGCTGGATCTTTTCCTCTCTGTGGCAGCCCCTCAAATCTTGGAAGACTGCTATCCTGTCTCCCCTGTTCCTTCTCTTCACTAGACCAGCCAAGCCCAGTTCCTGTAACCCTTCTTCATATGTTTTAGTCTCCAGTCCCCTAATCATCCTGGTTGCTCTTCTGTGTACTTTTTCTAGTCTCAACTTCTTTTTTTATAGTGTGGTGACCAAAACTGGATGCAGTACTCTAGGTGTGTGGTCTTACCACATCTACGGTTGCTGTGCTGCAGTGGTTATCAAACTTAGCTAATGCGCAAAAGTTTCCTGGTTTGAAACCAGGCAGAAACGGATCTTTTCTCTGCATTGCAGCCATTCCAGGCTCCAAGCAAGTACAGGAAATGGCCGACTTCCAATCCAATCTGGAAAAGGAGGTCCCAGAATTTCCTCATTCTGAGAGCTTCCATTTTGGGAGGATGCTGTGGGGATTGGCTTTCTTCATCCCCTGCTTGATGGGAGTGGGGAGGTCCTCTTCCTCCTTGTTGGAGGCTCTGGGCATCAGCTTTGGACCAAAATGGCCTCTTACCTCTGGGACGTTGAGGAAAGTGTATAAGCCTATCGTCCTCTAGGCCAGGGGTCCCCAACCACCGGTCCCCGGACCAGTACTGGTCCATGGATCATTTTTTACCGGGCCGCAAAGCTTGGGTGCTGCCATCTTGTTTCGACGGCGCTTCCGGGTTTTCGGTTGGAAAGCGGCGTTTGGGTACTCGTGCCTTAGTTTCGTCGAAGTGGGGGGCGGCTTCGAACGAAGAGCCGTCCCGATGGTGGTGGAGTCTCATGTTACTCAGGTACCAGTCCGTGGAAGAATAAACAATCGTGAAACCAATCCCTGGTTCAAAAAAGGTTGGGGGCCACTGCTCTAGGCCACCAGAGAGATACCACATGCAGCAAGTCAGCCTGGAAGGTAGAAAGCCTAACAACCTGGGCATCGATGGGTGCTGTGAGAAAGTTTTGAGGAAGCGTCTCCACCCCTCCCGGCCCTCCTACCTGAAAAGCCTGGGTGGTGGGGCAGGGGTCTCTGTGCAGGCCACCAACAGTTGGAGGCTTTCAAGCAGGGAGAAAGTGAAAGTCTCAAAGGAAGGGACGCGCCTGCTTCCTTGCAAACCTTCCCACTTGCAGAACCTGAGCCTGCCCCTTCTAAGAAGAAGCTGGAGAGATGAAAGCCACCTCGTCTTTCCCTGGTGGTCTAGTGGTCAGGATTCAGCGCTTTCACCGCTGCGGCCCGGGTTCGATTCCCGGTCAGGGAAAGCTTTTACTTCCAAGCCTTCAAGCATCCTGCAGGTGGAATTTTCAGGGAAGCTTGTTTTCATGACAAGATAGGCTGAATTGGCCAGAAAATTGCCCTGCCTCTCCTTTCTCTTTCCTCCCTATCCCACTCCATCCTCTGGTCCTAGTAGGCTTGATGGCCTCCATGCAACCAGCCTGCCTTGGACCTTCAAAAAAGGCAGTTGATTACTGCAGGTATTTCCGAAGCTGCTTTTTTCAGGAGGCAATTTTGGACTTCCTTGTTTTTCTCTGAAGACGTTTTCACTTCTTATCCAAGAAGCTTCTTCAGCTCTGATTGGACAGTGGGGACTGGATGGATTTATATTCCTTGCAGACAGCTGGTGATTTGCATTCTTTTTAGAGAGTCACTGATGCCACTTGGAGCTTTGTCTGTGTCTTCAGGGTCACAGAGGTGGAGGCAAGCGACATCCCCTATCTCCAGTCTACAACACAATCCTTTCAACAATTCCAAGGAGGCTTCCCACCTATTTGCACTAATTGGGTGACCTGGGGGACATTAACAAACCTCCAAGTGGCCTCAATGACTCTTTAAAAGGATGCAAACGACCAGCTGTCTGCAAGGGATATAAAAATCCTTCCATTCCCCACCATCCAGTCAGAGCTGAAGAAGCTTCTTGGATGAGAAGTGAGAACGTCTTCAGAGAAAAACAAGGAAGTCCAAAATGGCCTCCTAAAAAAGCAGCTTTAGGATAACCTTGACCTGGATGATTGAGAATCTCCACAGACAACTGCAGAAATTGCAAGAGACTTGGAGGGTAGAAAGCTGCCTGTCAGGGCTCCAGCAGTTACCCCCATTTAAATCATTAATTTTGAGCCAAACTTCCAAAACTTAAAGAAGATTTATTAAGAGTAAACATGCCGGCACTGCCTTGGTTGTAGCCGACGCTGAGACACCTAATTCATTGTCACCCTCGACCCTGGTTTTCCCCCCACCCCCTGGGTGTATCATAATTCATATTCTCCAATGGGACACATCCATAGCCAAGAGTCATCAATCATACTCTCCACTTAGAATTTTGTGCGGCAGAAGTTTCAGTCACCTAGAAACTATCTTTGAAAACATTTATGGAATGCAAGCTGCCCACGGCTTCCCCCCTTCCTTTCTGTTGGCAACTTTTAAAAGATCATAGAAATATTTTATGAGTTGAAGCTGAAACTGCCTATGATCCACTGGGGGGAACAGGTGGGTGACAGCCTTCAAATAGGTTGAGGTGGAACAGTATGGCACGTCTCTGGAGCGCAAGGAGCAGTGGTGCTATGCTAGCGGTTCAGCCCGGTTCATTCGAACTGGTTGCTCCAAGGATCATCTGGGAGCAAACCGGTTTGCTCGGACAATCAGCTGCTGGGCCTGCCTGCCCACCTGGCTCTATCCTGATCTTTATTTTCCTGCTTTGGAAGTTCAGCTGCTTTGCGCGTCAGCTGTTGAACACCCAAGGGGAGCGCAGGATTGCAGGAGAAGGTCAGCAGGAAACCCTTTCCACACGTGCAAAGCACGCCCACCAAGTCACACCCGCTGAACTGGTGGTAAAACAATTTGAATCCCACTACTGGGAAGGGGTCATGAGGTCTGGCCGTTGAGCAGCTGTCCCAATTATCCTGCTGCGCAATCAATTCTCCATAGGAATGCACCGCCATTTCTAAAGATTGAAAAAGAATGTCCAAAATATCTTTCCAGTCTTGTTCTTCCTTTTTATATTTTAGATATTCAGTTTTAAATTCATCCAAAAGTGGTGCCATTATAAAGAGGAAAAAAATTTCCCAAAACAACCACCCGAGTGTTTTTAAACAAAGAAAAAAAAGTTTCCCAAAAGATGCAAAGTCACCAAACAATCCACATAGACTATTTCATTTAGCACTTTTTCTCTTCTTCCATTTCTTTTTCTGGGGTTGCTATTAAATCACAAAATTCCAATTATAATATGTCTTTTGAAGTCTTATTAATGTTCAAATGGCTCTTTAAAATTCTAGGCAGTCTGCTCCTTATTTTCAACTTTCACTTCAATTTTTTTCCTCTCCCTTCCCACTCACAGCAGAAGAAAACATTTTCTTTAAATATTTAGAAATCCATATCCCTTTGGCATTAGCACAGTCTTTAGCATTTAGCATACCTTCAATGCGGGTTTCTGATTTCTCTCAAAGCTGTTCCGTTTGGAAGGAGAGTGAAAAGAAAAAAAAGTTTTCCCTTTGATATCCATTCGCTGCTTATTCAGTCTGGGAACAATGTGTCTTTAGTAGGTGTTAAATACCAGGATACCTTCACTGTTCCTTTGTCCCGGTCAGCAAAATCAGTTTCATTTCTTCACAAACCCCTCCAGCACATTCCTTTTCCCGGCTGGGCTCTTCTAAATGGCGGCCGAGACCGCCATTCAGTTGCCATCGGAGAGGGAGATTTTGCCGGCTAGGGAAGAGAGATGTGATGTCTCTCATCCCTGCCAGAACCCCCCAGTCTTCACCACCTTCTACAAAGGTGGCCTAGCCCCGAAGCCAAATGGCTCAAGGCACTCAGGCAGTGAACACAGGCAGAAACCGTGCATAGTCACGGAATCCTGCCTGCACTGAAGGACCACAAGCCGGAAGTGTCCAGAGAAATATTTTTGAGATGACACCTGGTTTTCTTTTGCCAGTAAGTCTTCCAAATGTAACTGCTTTGTCCAGTGAATTCTCCTGCAGGACATGGCCAAAGTGAATGAGTCACAGTTTCATGATTTTGGCTTTTAGTAACGTGCCTGATGTTACGCACTCCAGCCTTCCCATTGTACGATGGCTGAGAGGGAAAAGTGCTGGACTGTGAATGCCCGATGCCTAGGATAGCAAACCTATGGCACACATGCCGGAAGTGGCACACAGAGCCATCTCTTCAGGCATGTCAGCCATCACCCATAGCTCTTCCAGTTTCCGGCACACACATGCATGCCAGTCATCTGATCTTTGCGTGCGTGGGAACACCGGAAATCGGAAGAGCAGCTCCCCGGCATGCATGCGCATAGTGGGAAGCTTAGCTTCTGGTTTCCGGCACATGCATGTGCGCTGGGCAGATGGTCTTCATGTGTGCATGCTGCTCTTCCGGTTTCCGGTGCTCCACTGCGCGCATGCGTGTGCTCCCATTTCGGCGCTCAGTGCTGAAAAGATTCGCCAACACTGCCCTATGCTATCCGTACCTGGATTTGCATTGCACCCTCATTGGCAAGAATGGGGATCTCAGGAAATTATTTCGACATTTTTCATTCCTGCTGAAAATGCAAGATGAGGTCCACGGCAGCCACCAAGAGCGTGGCTCTTTTTCTCTCATTGGAAACGGAATCCAGGATCAAAACTCTTGTGTAGTGATGCTGCCTGCACCTCCTAGAAGACCAAAAGGTGGAAGGAGACATGCGCCAGCCGGGACTCGAACCTGGGTCACAAGGTTGGAAACCCTGCATGATGCCCCTACACCACTGGCACAGCTGTTGAGAGTCTGTCTCAAGCGAAGCAATATTTATATCCAGGGTTTCTCTTTTCCTATCTGATGGCGACAGAGGGGAACACACTGTGTCTTGTGACCAAGGTATTCAATTGCTGTCTAGCCAGCCCCAGCTATGGATGCTCAGGAGGCCTGTGCCAGGTCTCTGTGGCGCAATGGGTTAGCGCGTCTGGCTGTTAACCAGAAGGATGGTGGTTCGAGCCCACCCAGGGACGGCCTGCTTGATGAGTTGACCGATAATAGGTGACGGTTACAGAATGTTTGTCTATTGGGTTGTTTATCTTGGAACTGCAGTTCCCATCCTCTTTTTTTTTTCCTGCCAGATTTAAATATTCAGCCATCTGCTTCATTAACTCTGTGCTCTGGAGAACGGATGTCTCTAAGGTATAACAATCCTTTAACCCAGGGGTCCCCAAACTTGTCAACTTTAAGACTTGTGGATTTCAACTCCCAGAAATCATAGCTGGCTGAGGAATTCTGGGAGTTGAAGTCCACAAGTCTTAAAGTTGACAAGTTTGGAGACCTCTGCTTTAACCTACCTTATTCTGGAAATAACTGTCTGGAATGGCCAGCTAAAGATATGGGTATGCTAACTGAGAGGTACCCATACCTCTGGTTTATGTGGTGTAGTGGTTATCACGTTTACCTCACAAGCAAAAGGTCCCTGGTTCGAAACCAGACAGAAACACTTTTTTTTTCTCAGCCATTCCAAGCTCCAAATAAGTGGGAAATGCCTTCCCCCGTATCCAAAGATCAAGAAGCATCCCACTTTTTATTTTCCCTTATCCAAAAGAGAATGACTAAGCAGAGGATGCTTGTAAACCATTGACCAAAGAAGATTAGTCATCCTGAGCCAAACGCTAGAGAATAGAGGTCTTAACATGTTGGAGTTTGCAGCAGAAACTCACGTCCACAAAACAGACAGATGACTGATTCAGCAGGATCATTAACTTCTTTATAAACATATTAATATGGGTAAAGTTTACAATACCATTTGTAGATATTTTTCAACGTAACATAACAGAAAGTAGCAAGCGGCAGCTCAGAGCAGATATCTAGTTTCAGTCAGTAAGCAAGGCTAGTTTCACTTTCAGTTCTCAGCAAAGCACACAGAGCCAAACCATACCCAGGCTGTGAGCTCCCATTGGCTGGTCTGTTGCCCCGCTTGCTGACCTCTGTTAACCATGTCTCTGCCAGTTAATGAATATACCCTGACGTAACAGTTTTATGGCTTCACATTCTGCAGCAATAAAGAAAAGTTGCAGTTTTCAATTCCTAGACTGTCCTGGTCAACATCTAAACTTGGGTGACAGGAGAGTTTAAATTCATCAACTTCTGGAACTGGGCTTAGAAATGTGCTGTTTTGACAAGCTTGATGTGCTATCCTCCTTGGCTCAGTGGATCATGGGTTACGTTCCCCACTGCAGATGTGGAACATCCACGCTAGATTTCAGGATGGTGATAGGGAACCACCATTATGGTAGGGATTCAGCCAAAGTAGAGGTGGTATTCAGCAGGTTCTGACCAGTCCTGGATAACTGGTAGCGGAAATTTTGAGTGGTTCAGAAAACCGGTAAATACCACCTCTGACTGGCCCCATCCTCCCATCAATTCTCTGCCTCCTGAGTCCCAGCTGATCGGCTGCATCTCCTTTGGTTGCCCTGCACAGGAGAATGGAGCTGGAAAGCAGGTTAGTGGGGTAGGGTGGGAATGAGGATTTTACAGTATCTTTCCCCTGCCACACCCACCAAGCCACACCATACCACCAAGCTATGCCCACATAACCGGTAGTAGAAAATTTTGAGTCCCACCACTGAGCCAAAGCAGTGGTGGGATTCAATTTTTTTTACTACCGGTTCTGTGGGCATGGCTTGGTGGGTGTGGGAGGGGAAAGATGCTGTAAAATCTCCAGTCAGAGGTAGTATTTGCTGGTTCTCCGAACTACTCAAAATTTCCACTACCAGTTCTTCAGAAGTAGCCAGAATCTGCTGAATACCACCTCTGAGCCAAAGGTTTTACAACACAGCTTTGATCGTAGCTAGGAGTACTTTAAAATCACTACAGGCAATGAGTGGTTAAGTGCAGGGACAATGAAGGAGGATTATGTGAGTATTTGTGTGTGTCTGTTTGCTCGCTGATTCAAGAAGCCTTTCTTTTTTCTAAAGAGTCCCTTCTGTGTAAAACAGTTGATTCAGTCATGTTGTCTTTGCAAAAAAATAAAGAAAAGAAAATTAAGAACAGTGCTCGGCAGGATTTGAACCTGGGATACAAGATTGGCACTCTTGCTCGATTCCACTTCCCCACTGGCACAACCATACAGACCTGGTTGAAGAATGCTTTCCTTTCAATGGACAAGAGGACCTGGGAAAGAACCAATTGGGAGCCAGCCCTGAGTTTGCTGACATCTGGGAGTCTTTTCTGACACTTGAAATTTGGAGAGGAGCAGAAAAGGACTCCCATTTCCTCCTTCTTCCTTGTTGCTCAGATCCAGACCATCAAGATCCAGATTACTATTCTCTTCCGGTTCTCTTGCCTCTCTAGGGACTGCAGTCCTCCACCATGAAGTGGAGAGATGAGGGCGCTGGGGTGCTGGAGTCTCCCTTCCCTCTTCCCAGCCACAAAGGTTTGCATCTTGCAAGTATCCCAGGAGATGAGCTCTGGAAGAGTCCCCCTGTCAGAGTATGTTCATGAGCCAGAGCAGAGTTTAGTAACAAGGTCAACCAATGAGAGCTGAGTTGAGGGCTGAAACTTAAAGAGAGAATCTGGGCGTGGTTTATCCGAAAACTAGAGCTCTGCTCTGAACCTGTAGCATGTCTGCTTCTGTTTGAGTTTGGTCCATGTTGGAGAAATCTACAACTGGTATTGTAAAATTTACTTTATGTGTTTATAAAGAAGTGAAATGAAACCTCAGCCATCTGTGTTTACGTTTCTGATGCTGAATTTACGCTGCAATACTCTGAACCATGTTCCTTTGAAACAAATGCCTCTGAGCCAGCCCCTGCCCTACAGGTTGTCTGGTCATGGAAAAAGCCCAGCACGTGGGCCACTGCTTTGCCTGAGTTCCAGGAATGCAGCAGCCTAGTTCTTCCTTCCTCACATGCGAAATGTCAACAGGGGCAGGGAATCCACTCTTTTAAGCCAATGAATTCTGTCCACAGTTTTGCAATGTTAATTCAGCACCAGAAAAATAAACACAGGTGGCTGATGCTTCATTGAACATCTTTATAAGCATAATAAGTAAATTATACAAACTAGTTGTAGATTTCTCCAACATGGACCAAACTCAGACAGTAACATATTGCAAGTAACTTCAGTAGCTCAGAAAGAGACATCATTTTCACTTTAGTTCAGCAAGCAAGAAAGAGGAGAGAAGCATTTTCATTTCAGAGCTCAACATAACTGCAGAGTTGCAGAGCTTAATATAACGCCATGCCTAGGCTACTTCTAGTTTCAGTTTCCAGCCTCGGCTACTTCTAGTTTCAGTTTCCAAACTGTCCTCATTGGCTGATTTAGTTGTTATGCCTATTCATTGGCTGACCTTGTTACCATCGTTAGGAAAGTAAGTTACCGAACAATTATTTGGGTTGGAAAATATATAAAACAGGATAGACATTTTAATACTGTATCTTTAAGAAAATGCAAAGAACAGTAATTGGGTGTGGTTTCTCAAACGGCCATAAGATGGAGCCAGAAACCTGGGTTGTTTAGTCTTAGTCTCAAAAGAGTCTCAGAAGAGAGTGTGTCTCGGTGAGTCTCTCTGTTTTCCTTCTGTTGGAGAGTTGCTGGTCCTCCTAATTGACTGTTATTCCTGGATTTGATGTTAGTCAGATACTGAACTGTTTTTGATACTGGGCTTTGTTATTGGATTATCCCCAGACTGAAAACTGACTGATTTTACCTGTGAATGACTTTGGACTGTGTTTGAACTTTGCTTAAACATTTCTGGAAGTAAAAACCTACATTTACTGTACAGTGTATCTGTGTGCTCTCTGTGTATTATTCAAACACTCCTTTCAAATACGTCTCCCTGTATGCGCTCATTCTCCTAACGGGGAATTACCTCAACAACCATGCTCTATTCCAATTCATGAATATACTCTGACAAATTCCAACAAAATCTCTTTCACGGCTGGCTAGCTGGGAAACAAGCCTTGAAAAGCTTGTTCTGACCTAGGCTTCACAAAATGGCACACACCCCCTTTTTTTATTATGCTTATGTGAATTCCTCTCATTCACACTCAGAAAAGTTCTGCAAATAGTCTTTCCAGAGTGATTTACAATTACAGAACTTAACAGGCTTGGAGAGTTGCCAGGATGATATCTTCCAAGCGCAACGCTGTACCAGAAAATACTTGGCAAGGAGTCACAAACAAATCTTCACCCTAATTAAATGAACTCCTGCAAACACCACTCCCCTTTCGCTCCTCTTTATTCCTTATGGGAGGGGGCATTCACTGTCTACCTCTGCCTTTGCTCCTGAGTCAGCCCTTGTTCTTTAATGGTTCCCTTCTCCTGGCAGCTCTGCGCATGTGCACATTGGGAACAGGCTCCAGCTGTTCTTCTGCCTCACTGATCTCCAACTCCGAAGGCAGCTGATAACTGTCGGGTGGTCCTGGCCCCATCTCTGCCTCCAATGCAGAGCACTCGTCAAAGACTCCAGGACTGACCCACGTTCCTTCCCAAACTCCTCACTGTCCAAGTCTGCTGCCAACTCCCCTGGCTACTGGTGGGCCACAACAAAGCCACAGCCTTCATCTTCACTGGATCATTGTTCCGAGCCCATCTGATTCCAGCCTAGAAAAACAGGTCTCTGAATTCTCCCCTCTGAGATCCAACACGTTTGGGGTGATTCTGTGGAGAGAGAGGGCCGTCCTTCCCCTTGTCAGCCCCGTTCCTCATTGGATGGAGTCTTGAGGCATTGGCTTTTCACCTTTGGGACGTTGGAGGAAAGCGTGTAAGCATCTCATTCTCCAGGCCTCCAGGGCAGGGGGTGCCAAGAGACAGCTGCCAACTACAGCTGGAAAATAAAGTACCTGGTGACTTTTCAAAGGCTGGAAACTCTGAGAAAGTTTTGAGGGAAGCCACCCCCAACCCCCATCTGACCCTCCTCCTACCTGAACACCTGGGTGAGCAGGACCGGGGCCTCTCTGCAGGCCACCAGCAGTGAGAAAGCCTCAAGGGAGGGAACGATCCTGTTCTACTTGAAACTTTTCCTCCTGTTGGAGTTGATACCTCTTTCCAAGGAGAACTGGAGGGACGTCCTTCCCTGGTGGTCTAGTGGTCAGGATTTGGCGCTCTCACCACCACGGCCCGGGTTCGATTCCCGGCCAGGGAAAGCGTTTGCTTCCAACCTTATCCATCATTATGTAGCTGGTATTTTCAGGAAGGTTCATTTTCACAACAAAGTAAGCTGAACTGGTCAGAAAATTGTCCCGCGTCTGACTTTCTCTTTTTTTTCCCCTTTTTTCTTTCCCCCCGTCTTATCCCTTCTGGTCTTCCTGGCAGGCTTGATAGAGTCTCCATCCAACCAGCCTGCCTTGGACCTTCAAAAAAAAAAGGCAGTTGATGAAAGTTATTTGCAAATTTTAACAAAGCAAATAAAACGTTATTTTATGCAGCATTGACACATTTCCTTATAAACACATACATATCTTTTCAAATTTCTCATTATTTATCCCTTTACTTTTATTCGATTATATTTCTTTTCTATATTTATCTCTTTTATATGTTTTTATTCATTGTACTTATATTTTCATCTGACTTGTTTTATTCTCTTCTATCTTTTATTCTGAATTATCCTCTTCTAACATTCCTCCAAGGTTTTATTAACTCAATCAAGCATAAACACACAAAAACACAAAACATAGAAGCATAAAACTAAAACAACTTTTCTGAAAGTTGCTTAGTCCCGGGTTACAACTCTTCATACAGACACAAATTCAAATTCATATTCATTTTATATACCATTCCATATCTTATTACCATTTTCAATTTTCTATATAGCTTCTCATCTCTTTTAAACTTTCTTAGTTTTATTTTGTTTATCTCATCTCAATTCAAATCATAATATTTATTATTCTTTGTCTGTTCTGTTTCCGGCTATCCATTTATCTTCCTTCTTTAAACAAAACTTCTCCTGTGCACTAATGTTTTAGTTGCTTTGTTAAAATTTACAAATAACTTTCAGAAAAGAGGTTTTATGTTCTTACGTTTTATGTTTTGTTTGTCTTTAAAATTTTGTTTTTTTAAAAAAAGGCAGTTGATGACTGCAGGGAATTGCAGGAGACTTGGAGGATGCAAAGCCGCCTGTGGTCCACTAGGGAGAGAGAGATTGGTGCCAGCTCTTCAAGGAGGCTGAGGTGAAGTCATATCCCACATCTCTGGAGCACAAGGGGTCAAGGGGTCTGGCTGTTGACCAGAAGAGTCCGAGTGGTTTGAGTTCACCCAGGAATACCTGCAGGTACCTTTCCCTTGACAAGATGGCTGATCGGGGGAGCTGATTGACAGCTAAGGCTCTATACTCTGTATGCATGGATTCAAATCCCATCTCAGATGTCACATCTTCCACTGATAGTCATTCTGGGGCTTCAGCTGTGGTTCTCCCCCCAAACCAAAAACAGAGGAAGTCCCTGGGCCCAAGAGAGAGGAAATCCTGAAGTTATTCCTACGTTTTGCTTCCTGCGGAGAAACCAAAGCGATGTCAGCGCCAGCCATCAAGAGCATTTTTCTTCTTCTCCCACTAAAACAGAATCTGGGATGAAAAACGTCATCCGTGGATGCTGCTTCTACTTCCTAGAAGAGCAAAAGGAGACGTGCGCCAGCCAGGACTCGAACCCGGGTCGCAAGATTGGGAACCCTGCATGATGCCCCTACACCACTGGCACAGCGGTTGAGAGTCTGTCTCAAGAGAGGCCTCATTTATATCCCGTGGCTGTTTCTCTCTCATTGAAAACAGAATCCAGGATCAAAACTTCGTCTTGTGATGCTGCCTGTACATCCTGGAAGAGCAACAGAGGGAAGGAGACATGCGCCAGTCAGGACTTGAACCTGGGTCACAAGGTTGGAAACCCTGCATGATGCCCCTACACCACTGGCACAGCTGTTAAATACCTACACAAGGGTCCTGTTTGTAGACTTCGGTTCAGCATTCAATACCATCATTCCAGACACTCTTCTAAGTAAATTAAACCAACTAGCAGTACCTGAACACACTTGTAAGTGGATCATAAGCTTCCTAACAGACAGGAAGCAGCAGGTGAAGCTAGGCAGAATCACACCTGATACCTGTACAATCAGCACAGGACCCCCCCAAGGCTGTGTGCTATCTCCACTTTTCTTCTCCCTATATACCAATGACTGCATCTCAAACGATCCATCTGTTAAAATACTGAAGTTTGCTGATGACACAACAGTGATTGGTCTCATTCGAGACAATGACGAATCCGCATACAGACAGGAGGTTATACAACTTGCCTCATGGTGTAACTGGAACAATCTGGAACTCAACACACTCAAAACCTTAGAAATGGTGGTAGACTTTAGAAGAAACCCTCCCATACTACCACCTCTTACAATACTAGACAACACAGTATCAACAGTAGAGACCTTCAAATTTCTAGGTTCTATTATATCACATGACTTAAAGTGGACACCTAACATCAAAAACATTGTCAAAAAAGCACAACAAAGAATGTTCTTTCTGCGCCAACTCAGAAAGCTCAAACTGTCCAAGGAGCTGCTGATCCAGTTCTACAGAGGAATTATTGAGTCTGTCATCTGCACCTCTATAACTGTCAGGCTTGGTTCTGCAACCCAACAGGACAGACACAGACTTCAGAGAGTCATTAGGTCTGCAGAAAAAACAATTACTACCAACCTGCCTTCAATTGAGGACCTGTATACTGCACAAGTCCAAAAGAGGGCTGTGAAAATATTTACACACCCCTCACATCCCAGACAAAAACTGTTTCAACTCCTTCCCTCAACATGATGCTATAGAGCACTGCACACCAGAACAACTAGAGACAAAACATTTTTTTCCCGAAAGGCATCACTCTGCTGAACAAATAATTCTCTCAACACTGTTCAACTATTACGAAGTCTGCACTACTGTTAATCTTGTCATCACTGCTTATCACCCATCCCCTCCCACTTGTGATTGTAGGACTGTAACTTTGTTGCTTGTATCCTTACTATTTATATTGATTGTTTCCTAATATGATTTGATTGTTGATTGTACCCTATGACTATCATTATGTGTTGTACCTGATGATTCTTGACTCTTGACAAATGTATCTTTTCTTTTATGTATACTGAGAGTATTTACACCAAGACAAATTCCTTGTGTGTCCAATCACACTTGGCCAATAAAGAATTCTATTCTATTCTATCCAGGATTTCTCTTGTCCCAGCTGATGGCGACAGAGGGGAACACACTGTGTCTTGTGACCAAGGTGTCTGACTGCTGTCTAGCCAGCCCCAGCTATGGATGCTCAGGTGCAGGGAGCCAAGAGGGAGGCCTGTGCCAAGTCTCTGTGGCGCAATGGGTTAGCGCGTCTGGCTGTTAACCAGAAGGATGGTGGTTCGAGCCCACCCAGGGACGGCCTGCTTGATGGCTCTAATTCAGAGCGAAGGTGATGGATTGAATGCAGCACCCAGCTTTTCATCTGCAGGCTTGAATTCTCACCCAGTCGATCCTTTTTCTCACAAAATATTCAGCCATCATCTGCATTTTTTTTAAACCTTCCAGAGTGCAGAAGGAAGAACAAGGCAGACTTATTAACAATCAGTGACTAAGCCGAAAGGGGAAGGAATCCCCCACGTGTCCTGGGCTTCTTCCTCAAGACGGAGAAGTGCTGGAGTGGCACAAAGCAGCCTCAGTGGAGCTCTCCAGGGTCCTGAAACAGCTGTCTGTTACAAAGATTAGGCCACCTACATGTTACTTCCAGGGAGGAGGAGGAGGAGGAGGAGGAGGAGGAGAGCAGCAACAGCAGCAGCAGCAGAAACTCAGATCTTATTCACAATTTACAGCCTTAACATTGATGCCTTCTCAATGTCTGCGCAGTTGCTGAAATCATTTGCCTACCAAGTAAAATAAGCAGGACAGTTGAGAGGCATTAAACGTAGATGCTCAAAGCCAAGAGATGTTAAATGCAAAACGAGATGTGGTTAATTGTGTGACTGCCAGTATGGAAAAATGAATAGAGCTTGGACATATTTTTAACAGCAGGCAGCCATCTGTTAGAAAACAAACTCCCCCTTTGGTCTCTCCTGGTGTGGAGACTGAAGCCAAAGCCGGCATCTCTGTGGCAGGGGAAGAATTCTGTTGCGTCAATCTAGCACTTACAGGGTAACACCCCCCTGCACCCCCACAAGGGATGTGGAGGAAGTCCCATCTGTCCCACAGCAGCTGCTACGCTCCAATTTTCTCTCATTGGAAACAGAATCCGGGATCAAAAATCTTGTCTGGTGATGTTCCCTGCACCTCCTAGAAGATCAAAAGGTGGAAGGAGACGTGCGCCAGCCGGGACTCGAACCCGGGTCACAAGGTTGGAAACCCTGCATGATGTCCCTACACCACTGGCACAGCTGTTGAGAGTCTGTCTGAAGAGAAGCAATACTTATATCCAAGGTTTCTCTTTTCCTATCTGGGTCTTGGAACAAAGGTATTCAATTACTGTCTAGCCAGCCCAGCTATGGATGCTCAGGAGGCGGGAGCGGAGATGGAGGCCTGTGCCAGGTCTCTGTGGCGCAATGGGTTAGCGCGTCTGGCTGTTAACCAGAAGGATGGTGGTTCGAGCCCACCCAGGGACGGCCACGGGTGCCCTGCCCCCTTGACGAGGTGGCCGAGTGGTGAAGGTGATGGACTGCTAATCCATTGTGCTCTGCACGCGTGGGTTCGAATCCCACCCTCGTCGGCACTTTTTCCTTCTGCTTGCGGGATTTCAGGGTGAAAGTACCTTCCTCTGTATATTGGAAGGGTGAAAAGCTAAGCTGTGTCACTATTTTTGCTGTTTTTCTGCTCCTTGTGAGGGAAAGTATTATTCCATATTCTTGTTTCTTTTTATCACTTGATCCTGCCGATTGAATCCATCGCTCCGATATTCTTGATTAATGTCTGTGCGCTCCAGACAAGCAGAACCATCAATCAGGGCACTTCTCTAGCTACCTAGTGGTCTCACATATTTAGAAATCACTTTTTTTTATAGAAATAGTCCTTGACTTGCAACAGTTCCATTTCGTGACTGTTCGAAGTTGCAACAGCACTGAAAACAGGACCGTTTTTCACACTTACGACCCGTTGCACCATTCCCCCCTGGTCACATGATCAAAATTCAAGTGCTTGGCAGCTGACTCATATTTATAATGGTTGCACTACTCTGGGGTCATTTGATCCTCTTTTGCAACCTTCCAACAAGCAAAGTCAATGGAGAAGCCAAATTCACTTAACAACCTAGTTACTAAGTTAACGGCAATGGTTCACTTAATAGCCACAGCAAGAAAGGTTGTGGCTGCTTCATCACTGAAGGTTTTTAAGAAGAGACTGAACTTATCTGGAATGGTATTGGGCAGGGGTTGGCAACCTTAAACTCTCAAAAGAGCCACAAAGGTTTTAACCGGAAGTCCCCCATTCAGTTCTGGAGCAGACTGGAAGTCCAGTTCCCCCACCATAGAGTCACCTCCTAGCACAGCACCCTTTTTTCTTCTGCTGACCGAAAATCTGGTTCCCCCACCATAAAGTCACCTTCTAGTGCAGCATCCTTTTTCCTCTGCTGACTGAAAATCCGGTTTCCCCACCATACAGTCACCTCCTAGCACGGCATTTCCCCTCATCTATCTGTCCTAACTGAAAGCCCTATCAATTGTGGAGCCAACCGGCGACAGTGAGCCGCAGCAGAGGGAGGAAAGAGCCACATGCGGCTCCAGAGCCACAGGTTACCGACACCTGATATAGGGTCTCCTGTTTGAGCAGGGGCATGGACTAGAAGACCTCCAAGGTCCCTTCCAGCTATATTCTGGTTCTGATTCAGGTCATAATATGGGGCAAAGCTCACTTAACAAATGTCTTGCTTGGCAACAGAAAAATGCTGGTCCCAATTGTGGTTCATAAGTCAAGGACTCCCTGTATTTTCTTCCTCCTATTTTGCTGCCTGCTTCCTCTATTCAGTGTTTGTGTGCAGCATATTTAGAAAGGCAAGAAGTCCATGGGACACCTGGAAGAAGCATTGGGGACTAAGCATGAGGTGGGTTATTATCCCACAATGCCCGTAGAGCCAAGTAGGAGGTAAGGCAGATCCCCTGTCAGCCTTACCTCCCACTATTCAGCTTGCTTTCTCACCACCTCTTCATTGTCTAATTAGGGTAACAGCCTAATTGTTTCTTGCAGGATGGAACTGTACTACGCCTGAAACATCTCGTGTTTTTCTCCTGGATTCAGCAACTTCATTCTGTACCAAGAAGACAAATCTGTTCTGGCTGAGGCCAGAATGAAGGAACTTCTCAAAAGCCGTGGTGGTTAAACTGCAGTACTGCAGGTTAATTCTGCCGACTGCTAGCAGTTTGATTCTCACCAGCTCTGAGTTGTGTCAACCATTCCATTGACATACGCAGGGAAAAAGCAACAACTCCTGGAATGTAATTTTACCAAGAGTATAACTTTACCAATAGATCCATATAGGCATGAAAGAAGCAAAGCCAATTCTAAAGGTTCCCACAGAAAGTGGCGTAGGCAAATTCCCACTTCCGGCCATCTACCATCCATTGTCCACCAAACCAATGCGTTCTTTGTGTTTTGGGAAACAGTCTGTGTGGTTTGAAAAAGTCTCAAAACAGGAAGCGTATGACTTTTGTCAGATTCAGCTGGCTCGCTTGGCTCCCTCAGCCCTCCCCACAACTGCCCCAAGGAGTTTCTGTTGTCAAATTGCAAGGAGAATTGAAGGTGGCAATAGAATCCGAGTCAGTCTTGACAGGTTGACTTCAGCCTGCCATGAGGGGTGGAGTTCTACAGGTTTGGACCGGTTCTATAGAACCGGTTGTTATGATTCTGCCCAGTTCGGAGAACCGGCAAATCGCGCCACTGGCTGGTCCTGCCCTCCCCATCCACTCACTCCTTACCTGGCGTGCACGCCATCAACCTTGCCTGCTAAGTTGCTATTTTTTTTTTCCCCGCCCCCGATCATCAGCTGTTCTGCTGTGCCAGAAGATTTAGATTAGCTAGAAAGCAGAAAATTGAAAGCTCTTGCTTTCTAACTAATCTAAAAGCAGAGCTGAACCTTCTTTAGGACTGAAGCTTCTATTTTTCAGTGCAGACTCAGGCAGTAGATTGCAGAAAGGTAGATCTCTGAATGAATCTGTGATTCTGTGAGCAACTCAATCCGCCTGCCTGCTTTGCCTGATTTTGGGTAAAAAGTTGCTCTTTTTGTAATAAAAAATTCAATATTTGCACACATGGTGAATGGCGAGTTAATTTTGTGAGTTTGCTTACGAGCAAATTTTATGTGACAGACTCAGATAGCAGATTGCAGAAAGATAGATTTCTGAGTGAATCTGTGATTCTGCAAGCCACTCAATCTGCCTGCATGCTTTGCCTGATTTGGGGTAAAAGTTGCTCTTTTTTTAAAAGGCATTCAATATTTACATAAACATTTATATTTATATACAAGCCATGCCCAGCCAGTCACATGACCACCAAGCCACACCCACAAATTAGGACACACCCACAGAACCAGTTGCTAAGAAATTTGAATCCCACCCCTGCCTGCCATCCTTCTGAGATCGATAAAGTAAGGACCAAGATTGTTTGTGAGAAGGGCGGGGGGCAATATGCTGACTCCATAAACTGCTTAGAGAGGACTGTAAAGCACTGTGAAGCGGTATATAAATACAAGCACTATTGCTATATGGATAGTCCTCAACCTACAACCATTTGTTTAATGACAGTTTGAAGATACAATGGCACTGAAAAAAGTGACCCATGATCCTTCCTCAGAGTTACAACTGTTGCGCCCCCCGGCATGATTGGGATTTGGATGCTTGGCAACTGGCATCCTCTGCAGTCACGCAATTGTGATTTGCCACTTTCCCAGCCACCCTCCAACCAGGTCATATCAAAGGGACACCCAGTTTGCTTAACAAGCATGGGATTTAACAGATGTTTAACAGGTGATTAACAGATAATCAGAATTGGAAGGGACCTTGGAGGTCATCTAGTCCAACCTCCCCACCCAAGCAGGAGACCCTACACCATTTCTGACAAATGGCAGTCCAATCTCTTCTTGAAAGTCTCAAGTGATGGTGCTCCCACAACTTCCTTGGGCAACTTCTGTTCCATTGGTGGATTGTTCTCACTGTCAGAAAGTTTCTCCTTATTTCCAGGTTAAATCTCTCCTTGTTCAGTTTCCATCCGTTGTTCCTCATCTGGCCTACAGGCCCTTTAGAAAATAGCTTGACCCCTTTCTCTCTGTAGCAGCCCCTCAAATATTGGAAGACTGCTATCCTGTCTCCCCTGGTCCTTCTCTTCACTAGACTGGCCAGGCTCAGTTCCTGTAATCGTTCATTGTATGTTTTAGCCTCCAGTCCCTTAACCATCCTGGTTGCTCTTCTCTGCACTTTTTCTAGAGTCTCAACATCTTTTTTATTATGTGATGAACAAAACTGGATGCAGCACTGTAGGTGTGGTCTTACTAAGGCTTTATAGAGTGGTATTAGTACCTCCCTTGATCTTGATTGTATCCCTCTGTTAATGCAATTTAGGATTGAATTAGCTTTTTTGGCAGCTGCTGCACATTGTTGGCTCCTATTTAGCTGGTTGTCCACTAAGACTCCAAGATCCCTCTCACAGTTACTGCTATTGAGCCTGGTTTCACCCAGTCTATATGTGTACTTTGGGTTTTTCTTGCCTAAGTGTAGGACTTTACTTTTCTCTATATTGAATTTCATTTTATTAGATATGGCCCAGTGTTCTAATCTGTCAAGATCCATCTGGATCTTGAGCAGATTTACTTAACAGTTATGTCAACTCATAAAATATTCCTATGCCTGTTTTAGTAGTTGCCATTAAAACAAGGGAGAGGGGGAAGAAAATCTGGAAGAGCAGTGGAAAGGGAAAGTACATTCCAACTCTTATCTTTAAAAGACTGTAACTAAAATACCAGAGCTTTTGCCTGCAAATATATTTAATTGGAGAATGTGAATGATGACACCCAGCCTGTGAACGTGCTCAATTGGAGAATCTGATTTATGAAACACCCAGGGGGGAGGAGGGAAACAGGGTCACAGGCTGTAAATTACGTATGCCAGTTGGCTTCATACAGGGCAGTGCCAGTATGTCACCTCCAATGAATCCTTTGAAGTTTTTTTGAAGTTTGGCTCGAGAATCCTGATTTCATTAGAGCGATTGCTGGAATCCTGACAGGTTGTATGTTTCACTGAATGACCATGGCAAAAAAAAAAGGTCATAAAATTGGACAAGGTCACTTGAAGCCTCATTTAACAATCGCACCACTTAACGATGAATTTTCTGATCCCAATTTATTTAGCTAAGTGAACTTCCTTCTGCGTTTAATACGTTAACACAATACATTTCTCGCCAACCTCACGTGATTCAAACAAGAAGGACCAGCACTGAGGCTTGCGCCATGCTCGGAGTGCCGACCTCACAAGCCTTCTCCCCGTGGGTCCTTTTATGTCTGTCGAGGGCCGTCTTACGGGTGTAGCTTTTCCCACACTCCGCGCACCGATAGGGTTTCTCTCCTGTGTGGATCCTCCGGTGTCTGATGAGGTTGGATTTCCAGCTGAAACGTTCCCCGCAAACTGGGCACTGACAGGCCTGCTCCCCGGGCCGCGCTCTCCGAGTCACCTTTGGGAAAGTCCTCTGCCTGTGGCATTTGGCGCAGTCCCGTTCGCACTGGTGCGGCTTCTCCTCCTGGTGGTTCCTCTTGTGAGTCAGAAGGTCGATCTGGTGAGAGAATCGTTTCTCGCACTGGGAGCACCGGTAAATCTTCTCTCTTATGTGGGCTCTCTCGTGGGCCACCAAGTCTAAACTCTCCTCGAAGCACTTCCCACAATAGGAGCATGTATAGATCCGTTCGGTTGCCATCGGCGGGTCGTGATTCTCAGAACGATCGGTTCTCAGCTGAAGATTTCCAGAGAGATCAAAACTGGCCTCTCTTCCTTGGAGGGTTTTCACGGGTCCGTTGGTAGACACCTCGTCACAAAACGAGGCTAAGTCAGACTTTGTATCCGGTAAGCTGTCCATATCCTGCTTACTTTTGAGACCCTCCTGAGCGTTCGGCTCTTGGGTGAATTTCCCCAGGGCTCTTTCCAATAACTTCCCGTTGGGATTTACCTCCTTCGGCTTTTCTAGCCGAAAACCATCCTTAGATTCCAGCGTTGAGTTACCTGATCCTGGAAAAAAAAAAAGAAACACAAAAGATAAGAGAACATACCGTAGTTGCATATAGGTAGTGCTTGATTTACAACAGAGGTGGGTATTCAGCAGGTTCTGACCAGTTTTGGAGAACCGGTAGTGGAAATTTTGAGTAGTTTTGGAGAACCAGCAAATACCACCTCTGACTTGCCCCGCCCCCATCTATTCTCTGCCTCCCGAGTCCCAGCTGATCGGCTGGGTCTTCTTTGGTTGCCCTGCACAGGAGAACAGAGCTGGAAAGCAGGTTCGTGGGGTGGGAATGGGATTTTGCAGTATCCTTCCCCTGCCACGCCCACCAAACCACACCACGCCCACCAAGCCACGCCCACAGAACCAGTAGTGAAAAAAATTGAATCCCACCACTGATTTACAACCATTTATTTAGTGGCCATTCAAAGTTAACAACACTGAAAAAAAAAAAAAACTTATAACCGGTCCTTGCACTTATAACTATAGCAATATTCCCCATGGCTATGAGATCAAAATCTGGGTGCTTGGCAACTGGTGGTAAGCATTCAAAATGGCTGCCGTGTCCTGGGGTCACAGGATCACCATTGGCGACCTTTCCAGCCAGCTTCTGTCAAGCAAAGTCAGTGGGAGAAGCCAGACTTGCTTAACGACCGACCACGTGATTCACTTAATGACTGAAGTGATTTGCTTAACGATCGTGATAAAAAACATTTGTAAAATTGGGATATGACTTTCTGGATGTGACTCCCTTTGGAACAAGCATCGTGGTTAGCAATGGACGTTCTGGTCTCAATTGCATCATGATTGCTCTATGGCAGGGGTCCCCAACCACCGGTCCCTGGACCGGGACCGGTCCGTGGAACAATTTCTACCGGGCCGCCGGTTTGCTGGGTGCCGCCATCTTGTTTTGATGAAAAAGTGCTTCCGGTGAGCTTTTCCGGGTAGAAAGCGGCGTTTGGGTGCTGAAAGAATCCTCGCGCCTTAGTTTCATTATGGGGGGAGTTGAGTTCTGATTGATTCCTGATTGAGTTGAGCTGATATAGAATGAACTCTGCTGCTGATCAGAGGTTTCTGGTTTTTAAAAAACATTTTCTCCGGTTTTAACAGTTTTATTAGTTTATTGTCAAGTCATAAAATATTTCTATGGTCTTTTTAGAGTTGGCAACAGAAAGTGGGGGTGGAACAGCGCAGCAGTTTGCAAAACCGAAACTGTGTTCCGTAAATGTTTGCAAAGATAGTAACTAGTTGACCAGTTTCTGCCATGCAAAATTCTAATTGGAGAACATGACTGAAGACTCTGGGCTATGGATGTGTCCCATTGGAGAATATGAATTATGATACACCCAGGGGGTGGGGGGGAAAACCAGGGTCAAGGGTGGCAACGAATGATGTGTCTCAGAGTCGGCTACACCCAGGCAGTGCCAGTCCAATAAATCCTTTTTACGTTTTGGAAGTTTGGCTCGAGACTCGTGATTTAAATGGGGGCAACTGCCAGAATCCTGACACTTATAATATAAAATACAAAAATAAAAAACCAAGCGGTAGGTAACAAAAGTGAGGGAAAAGGGAAAGAGAGAAGCGTAGAGAAGGGGAAAAAAGAAAAAAAAAAGGCATTGATTTCCGACTCCCTCCAGTGCAATAGAATAAAGCATTAACATCTAAGCTCAAGTTTGTACTTTTCCATAATAATATAAACTAGCCATTTCTATAACAACAGATCTATCTGATCAGTAAAACCCAAAAGCAAAATTTCATTTATTTCCACCTCAAGCACAAAATCCAGCAGCCGTTTTCAAGTAGAAACAAAAGTACTTCTATTCTTTTCTTTGATCAAAACAGCCGGTTGAGCCACCTCTGTCAACTCCATCAACTTTTGCAGCCATTTGTCCATTGTAGGAATTGAAATATCCTTCCTACTGTACATTTGTGCATAAAATAGTCTTGCTGCCATCAACATACATAACATCTAAGTTCCAATTTCCCCCCCATCCCAAGTCTCTTTCTATTAAGCCCAAAAGACAAGTTTCAGGTTTTATCTTTATATTCACTTTAAGAATTTTCGGTATTAGAGTATGAATCCTACTCCAATATCTTTTGGCTTTTATCACATGTCCACCATAAATGGTAAAAGGGCCTTTCTTTATATTTACATTTCCAACATTCATTTGAAATACCTTTATACATTCCGGATAACTTGTCTGGTATTAAATACCAGCGATACACCATCTTCAAGAATTGTTCTTTTAAATTGTAATTGAATGTAAATTTTAAACCTTCCGTTTGGTTTTTAAATGGATTACGGGCCGTATTTATATATTGATATATTAGTCTTTATCTTGTTTTTATTGGATTTTTTAAAAACCAGTTGTTAGATGCCCAGAGTTGCCATTTGAAATGGGCAGCCAAATCAATTGGGGGAAAAAAATTTAATAATGTGTACCATATTTTTTGTACTATAAGATGCACCTGACCATAAGACGCACCTAGGTTTAGGAGAGGAAAGCAGGCAATGACAAAGACGGAGGAAGTGGGGTTCAGCACTGTAAAAGGACCCCACCGCCACGGCTGGTATTTTTTGCTCCATAAGACGCACAGACATTTCCACCCACTTTTTTTTTGGGGGGGGGAGTGCATCTTAGGGAGCAAAAAAATACAGTATTTTATTAATGTTTATAATAATAAAAATGTCAGAAAAATGTTGTGGTTCCCCGACAGCCTGTACAGACAGCAGCGGAATCGGACAGTGGGAAAGAACAGGGACCAATCAGGGCGTCTGGGGAGGACTCGGACGAGGGTCCTGCGTCCAACGCTGAGATGGGAGTGGGGTGCTGAGTCTGGAGCCTTCAGAATCTGGCAGCAGCAATGCCGAGGACCCAGGGGAGCCTGTTGCCAGTGCGCGTATGCGCAGAGATGCTAGAAGGCAAGAGCAGCTGAGACAAAAGGGGCAACTCGGGAGTAAGGCTTGGAGGTGATTGCCCCTCCCATAAGGGATAAAGGATAGGCAAAGGTGATGAAAACTTTGCAGGAAGCAAAGTCATTTGCTCTGTTTGGATTAAACCTTGAAGCTCTGTGGGGACTTTGTACTTCGATTGGTTTTTTTTCTAGTTCATTTGGCCCTCTAGTTGTTGGTAGCAATTCAAAGGAAAGGTGGGTGCTTATCTCGAGGGACTGTTTGGGACTCATTACAGGCTGGGAATGAACATAATTCCCAGCGTTGAAATAAAACAAGAGTTGTTTTTTAACTAAGCATGTGCTTAATTACGATCTCAGGAAGCCTTGGTCAGAACAGGAAAATAATAAATAATAATAATAAAAACATCCTGTGACAATTTTTTTAAAAAACAACAACATAAAACAACATCTGCCTCTCCGGGGACCTTGGGAAGAACTTGTTAGTTGGATTAAACATGCCAAATCCAGTTTAAACATCTGGCTGCAACCAACCATAATAGTAACAAAGTGGTTCTGGGGCTTGTGTGTTCTAAGAACCATGCCAGAGATTCAACGTTACGGTACATAAACCGGAAGCACCACCATAATTCTGGAACACACCTGAACCTGGCCCCTGATAGGCCTTTCCCAGGGAGTCAGCTTCTTGGGTGGCCTCCATCCTATGTAGCATCTTCACTCTGCCCGATGGTTCCTGCATCGGTGTGGAGGAATTGATGTCTGCCAGAGGCTTCCTTACCTGAAAGAGAAAGAAGGCAATGCAGCCATGATTGCGAAGTTGGGGGAGAAAACCAAATACTAGGCCCTAAACCAGTGATGGTGATTTTTTTGTGTGTGTGGTGTGCCCGCATCCACAATGCAATGCGCCTCACACACACACACCCCGCAAATGCGTACATAACACCCCTCCCTTAACTGCACTGTACATGCACGCACCTCAACTGATTTTTGGCCCATTTGAGGCCATTTTTGCCCTCCCTGAGATTTGAGGGAAACCTCTGCAACTTCAGGAGGCCGAAAAATGGGCCTTCTGAAAATACCGGAAGTGCCCGTTTTCAGCCTCCGGAGAGCCTCTGGAGTCTGGGGCAGGCCGTTTTTGCCCTCCTGGAGGCTCGAGGGAAACCTTGGGAGCCTCAGGAGGCTGAAAAGTGGTCTGTTTCAGCACATCCGGTATTTCAGGAACACCTGTTTTTCGGCCTCTGGAGGTTGCAGAGGCTCCCCTCGAGTCTCCAGGAGGGCGAAAATGGCCTCAAACAGGCTGAAAATCAGCTGGGAGGCGTGCACATGCGCAGTGCAGGTAAGTTTGGCTGGGGCTCGTGTGCCCACACAAATGGCTCTGCCTGCCACCTTTGACATGTGTGCCATAGGTTCGCCATCATGGGCCTAAACTGTCCTCATCTATACCCCAACCTTCCCCCTCTAGAGCATTTTGCACAATCGGGACAACTAACCCAAGCAACAAAAAGAAGGCTGGCGTCTTCTCTCCATCATTAAAAGCTTTAGTATCTTATCATTCCTCTAAGACAGGGGTATCAAACTCAAGGCCTGGGGCCAGATCTGGTCTGTGGAGCTGCCCTGGAAACAGCAAAGCACTGGCTCGTGGTGCTTCTACCAACGAAAACGGAGAATGGGAGGGCCGCACGGAGTTCTGTTTCCAGTGGCAGAGGCTGCAAGAGGCTGTTGCGGCCGAAAATGGGACTCAGAGGGACATGTGCGGCCCACCTGAGCTCTGTTTTTGTGGGCAGAGGGCTGCAGGAGGCTGTTGCGGCTGAAAACGGAGATTGGGAGCCTCTTTTCGCTGGCAGAGCACTCGGGCCACCACAGGCGCCCCGACATGAGTGACGTCAAGATGGCCACGCCCACCCTGGCCATGCCCACCCCAGCCCCTGAGGTCAAACACAACCCTGTTGCAGCCCTCAAGGAAATATTAAGGTTGAGCATGCTAAGAAAGAGGATTGAAAATGGGGGTGGGGAGCAAAGGTTATATAAGGGGTGACAAACTCAAGGCCCATAGGCCAGATCAGCCTGTGGGGTGCTTACATCTGGCCCATGGGGCCGCCCTGGAAACAGCGAAGGATTGGTCTGCGGTGTCTCTGCCAGTGAAAATGGAGCTTGGGAGGCTGAGCTTTGCTTTTGCTGGCAGGAGGCCATTGCCGAAAACTGAGCTCGGGAGCCTGTTTTCGTTGGCAGAGCACTCGGGCCATCCCAGGTGCCCTGACATGAGTGACGTCAAGCTATGCCCATCCTGGCCATGCCCACCCCAGCCCCCAAGGTCAAACAACCCTGATGCGGCCTTCAAGGAAATCAAGTTTGACACCCCGCTCTCACGACCCGGTTCCGAAAGGCCTAATAGTACGCCACGGACCAGGGGATCCCTGCTTTAAGAAGCTCAAGTTACAATTTATCAAGTATAGCACCGTGAAGAAGTATATAAGACAAAATGCTATTGTTATATCCTGACTTTTATCTTCTGTAGGAAGCCCCCCCATTCCCAGATTAAAACATCTGGCAGCATCCTTTAAAATGTTACAGGACACATTCTTACACAGGAATAGGCACCTCAGTCACAAAGTCCCCAAAGATGTATAAAAGCCCATCTAACTCAACCTCATTTTGTCAGTCACCCCAGAATCATGCTGCTGTCACTGAAGTTTCTGGCTATTAAACAAACAGACCTCCTTTCCAAAATGCAGCCTGCCTCTATTTTATTCTCAGCGTCTTTCTCCTGGCTTGGAATTGGACCAGTTTTTCTTTCCAACACTTCCTATCAATCCTGGGAGGTAAGTTTGATGTCCCCCTCAAAGTCCACTTGAACTGCGTCTACCCTTTCTTGGCTCAATCTTCTAATACCATGATGGCGAACCTAATGCGGGTGTGCCACAGGTAGCATGGAGAGCCATTTGTGCTGGCACGCAAGCAAACTTACCTCACTGCGCATGCGTGTGCCTCACAGCTGATTTTCGGCCGGTTTGAGGCCTTTTTCAGCCTCCCAGAGGCTGGAGGAAGGCTTCTCTGCAGAATTTGCAGGCTGAAAACTAGGCCCGTTTCATCACTTCTTGTTTTTCTGGAAATACCGGAAGTGATGAAACAGGGCTAGTTTTCGGCCTGCAAAGCCTGCAGAAGCCTTCCTCAAGCCTCTGGGAGGCCGAAAAAGGCCTCAAACCGGCCGAAAAACAGTTGTGAGGCACAGTGCAGGTAAGGGGGCGGTGGGAGGTAGGGATTGCACGTGCATGTGTAGGGGGCGTGGGGGGCACGCATTGCCTTCTGGGTGCTGGCACGTGAGCACGAGTGTGCAAGCACATGCAGTTTTTGGCACAGGAGCCTAAAAAGGTTAGCCACCACTGCTCTAATACAATGTTTCTTCCCCGTATCAACTTAAGGATATGTGAACTTCAACTCCCAGAATCATGCTAGCTGGGAAATTCTGGGAGTCGAAGTCCAACATCTTAAAGCTGATAAAATTGAGAAACACTGCTCTAACAAATATACCAGGCTGGCTCTTACCTATCAACGTACCTTTCTAGCCAATGTGTATAGCTGCCCATCTTACAAGAGGTGACTCTGGGTAATACTACATTGAAATAAAACCAACAATTAAAATACAATAATTCCTTCCTCTTATCTTCTCTGAAATGATGGAAACAACCCAACATTTCACAAATTGAGGGAGCTAGGCAACATCATTCGTGTGTGTGTGTGTATGTGTATGTGTGTGTTGTCAGCAACTCTTGAGTAAGCAGCTTTGAGTGGAAGGGCTGACCCTTTGACACATTGCAATGTAAGCCCCACCCCTTTTCTAGATGTCACAAAGGGGTGGAGCTTTCTGGCCAATGTTGCAATGTGACTTTTGCCACGCTGAAAAAAACTGTAGAGATGCTAGGATGGCTTGGACTCAGAAGTGCAGGTGGTCCTCAACTTACGACCACAATTGATTTCCAAATTACTGTTGTTAAGTAAGCCATTTAGGTAAGCTTTGCCGCCATTTCTTTATCAACCTTTCTAGCCACAGTTGTTAACTGAATCACTGTGGATAACTTAGGAACCCGGCTGTTAAGTGAAGCTGAGACAGCTAAGACGCTGAGCATGTCGATCAGAAAGGCAGTTCGGTAGTTCGAATCCCTATGACCAGGGGTCCCCAACCACCGGTCCCTGGATCGGTACCGGTCCGTGGAACAATTTCTATCGGGCCGCCGGTTTGCTGGGCGCCGCCATCTTGTTTTGATGAAAAAGTGCTTCCGGTGAGCTTTTCCGGGTAGAAAGCGGCGTTTGGGTGCTGAAAGAATCCTCCCGCCTTAGTTGCATCGACAGGGGTGCGCGGCTTCGAACAAAACTAAGGCGCAAGGATTCTTTCAGCACGCATGGCAAAGCGAGCCGAGCGACCGTCCCGAAGCCCATCGACACAGGTACAAAGGAGGAGTTGAAGGTGGCAAGGAGAAGCGGGGGACGGCTGGCCGGCCGGTTGTTTGGCTCGCCTTGCCATGCGTGCTGATGCCGGTACCGGGCCGCGGATGATTTTGTGATGCCGGTACCGGGCCGCAGATGATTTTGTGATGCCGCTACTGGGCCGCAGCACAAAAAAGGTTGGGGGCCACTGCCTATGACAACTCAAAAATATTTCTCTGGTCTTTTAAAGTGGTCAGCAGAAAGGGAGTTGGGGGGGGGGTAATGCATACCTTAAATATTTTCATAGATAATTTACTAGGCGACTGAAGCTTCTGGCGCGCAAGATTATTACTGAAGAGCATGATTGATGACTCTAGGCTATGGATGTGTCCCATTGGAGAATGTACATCCAGAGGGTGGGGGAAGACCAGGGCCAAGGGTGAGATGAATGATGTGTCTCAGAGTCAGCTACACCCAGGTAGTGCTGGCATGCTCACTCCTAATAAATCTTTTTTTTCAAAACTCTGAGAGGTACAGCTAGAGACACATGATTTGAATGCGGGTAGATTGTCAGAGCCCTGACAGCTGGTTTTCCCATTCCCTTTGCTGGTCGGGAAGTCGCAAAAGGGAATCCCATGACCTTGGGGCACTGCAACCATCATAAATAGGAACCGGTGGCCAAGCCCTTGAATTTTGATCACGTGACCCTGGGGATGCTTCAGTGGTCATTAAGTGTGAAAAACGGCCGCAGGTCATATTTTTCAGGACCATGGTAACTTTGGTCACTCGATGAACTGTTGCTAAGTTGAGGACTGCCTGGATAGATTCTTTGAAAAAAACGGGCCCTGGCCAACATATGGCTTACTCTTTTACACCCATTCAACCTCCCCCAAAAGGAGGGAGCATCATGCGCACTGTCAACTCGTAAAACATTCCTATGACGGTTTGAGTAGTTACCCCCCCAAAAGAAAGTGGAGGGAGGAAGAAAATCTGGAAGAGCAATTGAAAGCAAAAGTACATTCCAACTCTTATCTCTAACAGATTGTAGCTAAAGTACCAGAGCTTTTGCCCGCAAATATATTTAATTGGAGAATGTGATTGATAACACCCAGCCCGTGAACGTGCTCAATTGGAGAATCTGGTTTATGAGACACCCAGGGGGGCAAGAGGGGAAACGGTGTGACAGGGGACCGTAAATTATGTATGCCATAGTTAGCTTCATATAGGGCAGTGCCAGTAGGTCGCCTCTAATAAATCCTTTCAAGTTTTTTGAAGTTTGGCTCGAGAATCATGATTTAATTAGGGCGATTGCTGGAATCCTGACACACAGATTTACCCGTGCAAGACAAACGGAAGAATACTTGCAGAAACAGCAGAGACTATAGGACAGTGATGGCTAACCTTTTAGGCACCAAGTGCCCAAAGTGCGTGCGTATCCCCATAATGCAATAAGTGCACCTTCCGTGCATGTGTCCCCCCCATGCATGCGTCCTGCCTCCCACGCATGCACAACAGAGACCCAAAGACCAGCTGGATGGTGGGAGGTACGGGCACACATGCGCTACAGAGCTGAGCTGGGGCGACGGCTTGCACACCCACAGAGAGGGTTCTGCGTGACGCCTTTGGCACATGTGCCATAGGGTCACCATCACAGCTATAGGACGACAGCAGAACAGCCCAAAAATGAAATTTCAGTTCAATGTAATGGCCGTTGATATAACCCGGGGATGTCAAACTCCATTTCACTAAGGGCCACATCAGGATTTTATTTGACCCTGGAGGGCTGGGGTGGGTGGGGCCGACTTGACGTCAATCATGCCAGGGGCACTTGTGGTGGTCCGAGCGCTCTGCCAGTGAAAATGGGCTCCAAAGCTCAGTTTTCGACTGCGACGGCCTCCTGCAACCCTCTGCCAGTGAAAACAGAGCTTGGACTCCCGAGCTCCATTTTCACTGGCAGAAGCACCGTGGGCCAATCCTTCGCTGTTACCAGGGCAGACCTGCAGGCCAGATATAAGCACCCCACAGGCCGGATCTGGCCCGTGGGCCTTGAGTTTGACGCCCCTGATTTAAAATTTGCTCCCCCTCCCCTCATTTTCAATCATCTCTCTTTCTTAGCATGCTCAACCTTAATATTTTGGGGGAGCCTTCGGAACGATCGCGAGGGCAGTGGTTGCCGAACGGGATAAGACTCTCACTTTTTCTTCCAGTCTGCCTTGGGCCTCCCCGTTCAGGCTCTCCTCTTCAAGCCCAAGCTCCGTGTTTACATTCACGGGGTCAGCGAAGCTGGGGAAGATTTCCCCGCTAAAGCCGAAACGGGTCTGTAGCACACCCGCTTCATCAGCTCCGGCTTCCAAACATTTGGGGGGTTCTCTAAATTCCAAGGATGGGGGAGAAAACGCCATCAACTTCAAGGAATACTGGCACTCCTGCTCGGGCCCAGCGGCCGCACTCTGCTCCACGCTGCGCCAAGTCTTTAGCTCGCTTTCAGTGGGGCGCTGGAAAAGGAGGCGGCTTTTCCCTTCTCCGTCTTCTGCTTTCTGCTCAAGTTGATCAGTTGCTCCTGCCCTCTGGTCCTCGGGACTTATTTCTGGCTGAAGCTCCTGGACTGAGATGGAAAAGCTTTGCTGGTAAATTTAGGCAAGAGCATTGCCCCCATTCCCAGGTCAAATCCATGGGAAAAAAAGAGGGAGGGAAAGATAGAGAGAAGGAGAGACAAGGGGAAGAAGGCAGGAAGAGAAGGAAGGAGAAGAGGAAGGGGAGAGAAGAGGAAAAGAGAGGGAGGAACAGGGGGAAGCAAGGGAGGAAGGGAAGAAGGAGAGGGGAGAGAGAAGAGGAAAAGAGAGGAAGGGGAGAGACGGGAAGAAAGGAGAGAATGGGAGAGAGAAAGAGGGAGGAGAAAGAAGCAGAGAGGTGGGGAGAGAGAAAGGAAAGAGGGAGGGGAGAGGACAGAAAGAGAAGGGAATACCGTGTTTCCCCGAAAACAAGACTGGGTCTTATATTAATTTTTGCTCCAAAAGACACATTAGGGCTTATTTTCCGGTTAGGTCTTATTTTGGAGGAGATATGGTACTAAATGCGCCCGTCTGGCTGATGAGCTTAACTAGGGCTTATATTTGGGGGGGATAGGGCTTATATGAAAAAACCATGCTAGGGCTTATTTTCTGGGCTGGGTCTTCTTTTGGGGAAAACGCGATAGTAAAAGGGAGTGGGAGGGAGCGATGGCAGAAGGAGAGAGAGATGAGAGAGGGAGAAGGAAATGAGGGGAGAGAAAAGGGGAAGGGGAGAGAGGAGGATATAAGGCAAGAGGTGGGGAAGGGGAGAAAGGAGAGAGGGAATGGTGGGTAAAAGAGGGAGAATAGGAATCTGACTCTGTAAAACCCAATTCAGAAAAAAGCAGCTGTCGGGAGCGGCCAACCCACACTCTCAGGCAGCACCCGGCCATTTCCCAATCTCTTTGCAACCTCTTCACTGCCAGCCACACCCTTTTTTGGGGAGGTGGGGTGGATGGGGGGAAGGAGGAGGGAGAAAATTAGCTGTCATCTTATTCTAATTAATAACCCCCAAAAGAAACTACATCCAAGATCTGGGGGGTGGGGGGCGAATGTAACTGTGCAACAAGATTCAGCTGCGGGGGGATCTGGGCCAGCCGAGGTTTCAGGCAGAAGCTGGAACGGTTTCTACTGGAAACTGTGGTGAAGGAAGGAAGGAAGGAAGGAAGGAAGGAAGGAAGGAAGGAAGGAAGGAAGGAAGGAAGGAAGGAAGGAAGGAAGGGGGAGGGAGGGAAGGAAGGAAGGAAGGTAGCAAGGAAGGAGGGATGGAAGGAAAGAAAGGAGGGAGGGAGGGAGGAAGGAAGGAATTAGTTTCAGCAATAAGTTTTGGGAAGGATGGATGGATGGAAGGAAGGAAGTAAGTAAGTAAGTAAGTAAGTAAGGAAGGAAGGAAGGAAGGAAGGAAGGAAGGAAGGAGGGAAGGAAGGAATTAGTTTCAGCAATGAGTTTTGGGAAGAAGGGAGGGAGGGAGGCAGGGAAGGAGGGAGGAAGGAAGGAAGGAAGGAAGGGGGAGGGAGGGAAGGAAGGAAGGTAGCAAGAAAGGAGGGATGGAAGGAAAGAAAGGAGGGAGGGAGGAAGGAAGGAAGGAATTAGTTTCAGCAATGAGTTTTGGGAAGGGAGGGAGGGAGGAAGGGAGGGAGGGAGGGAGGGAGGGAGGAAGGAAGGAAGGAAGGAAGGAAGGAAGGAAGGAAGGAAGGAAGGAAGGAAGGAAGGAAGAATCTGAGTAAGTTGCAGCCCAGGGATCCTTACTTAGAGAGGCCACCATCCCAGAATTTTCTGCCATGACCTCACGGTACAGGTCCTGCTGTCCTGCATCCAGCAGCATCCATTCCTCGTCACTAAAACGCACGGCCACATCTTCAAAACTCAGAAGCTCCTATGAAGCAGACAAATGACATCTACATTTATTCCTTTTATTATTATTATTATTATTATTATTATTATTATTATTATTATTATTATTGGATTTTTCCTTTTGACATATCTCAATTGCATGTTAAACAGTACAGTGACATCATTTATACAACTACATTTCATGTCCAATATAATCTGTACATTCTATTTCTATTACCTTCTACGTCTATTGTTATACATTTCCTTTTCTTATTTCTATTATCTATAGGTTGTACCATTTCTCCCATATTCGATAACATTCAGAATCCTCTTTTCCCTTTCATTCTGTAGTCAATTTATCCATTTCCATGCACTCATTTTTTTTTAATCACTAGACCTTCAGATGGCGTGCAGTCTTTCTTCCAACATTGCAGAAAGATAATTATGATGACCTGGGGCGTGGCACAAAGGCAACACAGTCACATGAGTAAGAAAAGTCCCTTTAATACCTCCAACTTTGCCCCCAATATCCAGTTACCTTTGGCTAGAGAAAAAACTCTCCCCAAGAACAGTCTTTAAGCTGAGAAAATTCAGTCCGAAAACAAAGTACATACAAACTGTAAATAAAAATCCACACAAACCACGCTGCAGCAATTAACTGGACAGGGCAGGATAAGGAATTGCAGACTTCAAAGGCCAACAAAACACACACAGTTGGGAAGATGCCAGGAACCCAGATAAGCCTCGGCAAGAAAAGATAACTCATGATTTGCTTCCCACAAGTTGCTGTGCACAACCTCCCTTTTTAAACACTGTGTTCCCAGCTGCAGCTAATGAAGGGAATCAGGGCCCTTTCCTTCCCCGTAAGCCACACAACTCATCTTGCTCCCTTCTCCGTTCCTCCCTGTGTGCCCTAGGATGAAGAGGGGGTGAGCCTGGGTCTTCCTTTGAATTTCATCTCCCGTGCTCTACCTCTCCCCTGCTCTGCCCAGCCGGACTTCGCCCTTCCCCAGTTTCTTCCACAGCCAACGGAGCCACACTTCCACTCTCTGCCAGGTGCTCAGCCTCCCCCTCAGAATCAGATTCCAACAGGGGCATGACAGCGATCATTGCTGCTATTATTATATGCAACACCATATATTTCGTCCTTTTATTGAATTTCCCTTTAATTACCCCTAGGAGAAATAATTCCGGAGCATTATTCTATTTGACTGCCTGTTAATTCCTGTAACCACTTTTGTATTTTCTTCCAATATTTTATCGCTTCAGGGCATAACTACCATTTCCAACAGTTTGGATTTGAATTTGGGTGAATCTTAGCCAGCCTTCTGGGTGCCAAGTGCCAGCGATAAAATATTTTGTGTTGGTTTTCTTTATGAGCAGCCAATTTTGTTATTTTGTAATTTATATTCCAAATTTTTTCCCCACTCCTCTAGCTCAATACCGTACCCAAAATTTTTGGCCCATTCTATCATTGACCTGTGGTTTCCGTGGTATAGTGGTTACATTTGCCTAACACGCAAAAGTCCCTAGTTCGAAACTGGGCAGAAACACATCTTTATCAAGATCAAGTGAGGTACTACCACCACTCTATAAAGCCTAAGTAAGACCACTCCTAGAATACTGCATCTAGTTTTGGTCACCACACTATAAAAAAGATGTTGAGACTCTAGAAAAAGTACAGAGAAGAGCAACCAGGATGATTAGGGGACTGGAGGCAAAAACATATGAAGAATGGTCACAGGAACTGGGCGTGGCTAGTCTAGTGAAGAGAAGGACCAGGGGAGACAGGATAGCAGTCTTCCAATATTTGAGGGGCTGCCACAGAGAGGAGGAAGGAGTCAAGCTATTTCCCAAAGCACCTGTAGGCCACACAAGGAATAATGGATGGAAACTGAACTAGGAGAGATTTAACCTGGAAATAAGGAGAAACTTTCTGACAGTGAGAACAATCAACCAATGGAACAGCTTGCCCTTGGAAGTTGTGCGAGCGCCATCACTTGAGACTTTCAAGAAGAGATTGGACTCCCATCTGTCAGAAATGGTGTAGGGTCTCCTGCTTGGGCAGGGGGTTGGACTAGATGACCTTCCCTTCCAACTCTGATTATCTGTCTGTCTGCATAATTGTAAGAAGCCAGGCCATTCGAATGACCAAATCAACAAGCAAACCAATCAGCTGCTCAGACTTTAGACATCACTCCAAACGAACAAGCAATCACACGACCAACTGGCCACACAAGACGTCATTATAAGCTAATGAGGAATAGGACAAGAAAATCTCTCTGATAATGTCACCTAGTCGGGTAACAAAACATTCAGAAACGAAAGTGAAACAGGTGTGGAGAGCAAACCACTGCCAGAAACATTACCCATCATCCATGAGCTGCAACGCAATAGCCACGACTCATGACGTGATTTTATAGGAGAACAAGCCCTGCCTTTTGATGCAATGTCTTCTCTCTTTTTTTTCTGCCCTAATTTCCATTTTTTTGCAAAATCCTAAAATTCAGTGGAATGAGGCTTGAAAAACCCTGCTCTAAAACTTCTCATCTCCCATGAGTATAACAACAACAACGATGATGATGATGATGATGTCAGGATTCCGGCAATCACCCATATTAAATCAGGATTCTCGAGCCAAACTTCAAAAAACTTCAAAGGATTCATTAGAGTCGACATACTGGCACTGCCCTGTATGAAGCCAACTCTGGCATAAATAATTTACCGTCCCCTATGACCCTGTTTCCCCCACTTCCCCCTTGGTGTCTCATAAGCCAGATCCTCCAATTGAGCATGTTCATGGGATGTGTGTCATCAATCACGTTCTCCAATTAAACATATTCGTGGGCAAAAGCTCTGGTATTTTAGTTACAATCTTTTGAAGATAAGAGTTGGAATGTATTGTCGCTTCCAAACTGCTGCACTACTCTTCCACATTTCCTTCCTCTCTCTCCCCATTTTTTTATGGCAACTACTAAAACAGGCCTAGGAATGTTTTATGAGTTGACAAATAATAATAATAGTTCTACCTGGCTGAGTGGCCTAGCAGTCATTCCTCGGTCACTAGAGAAACTCCCTGGTTCCAAGGATGCCTGAAGAAGCTCCGTGGCATCTAAGAAGAAAGCAGATTTTTCATACGCATTGACATTCATCTGTACATAACATTTCTCTTCCGTGGGGGGAAACACATAGTGGAGGTTATTAAAATTGCCCTATTGAACTTGAATACTCTCGCATGGGGATGCTGCAACGGTCTTGTGTGAAACACATGATCATTGTCAGTTTTTAGTGCCCCGGTAACTTTGAACGGTCGTAAGTCAAGGACTACATGCGTTACGTGAAGGAAGGCTTCAGTTGGATAAGGAGCGTCTGCCACTGGTCTTGCTCTCAGAAATGGCAGATCTCCTGCCCAAAAAAGACAAACCAGGAAACGTTAAACTTCCAGTGCTCTGAAGCAGTGGTCGCCAACCAGTGGGCTGGGGACCACTGGTGGTGCGCAAGAAAATGTTGGTGGTCCGCAGAGAAATGTCACCCACAAAGCAATTAATCCAGGCTGCGCGGGAACACAAGGCTGCGCCGCCCACATGGCCTGCAGGAACACAAGTGTGTGTCACTTGCATTGCGAACAACACGAGGTAGTGATGGGAGGGGAGAAAAGGGGGGGGGGGAACTTGCCCCACTCACCCCACACACCTCGCCTGGCCACCGGGCTGCTTCTTTCTGTTTCTGTTTTTGGCTGCATGCAAGGAAAGCAGCAAAAGTCTTTCTTCCTTTCCCGCAAACTCCGCCAGTAATGAGTCTTTGGGACCCTTGCAAGGCCTCCTGCTCCAAGAGGCTGCACCGGCGCAACACGTCTCACAAAGACTCATTTCTGGGGAGAGAAAGAAAGACTTCTGCTGCTTTCCTTGCATGAAGCCAAAAGTCTCTCTCTCTCCCCCTGAGAACGGAGCTGGAGACGGTATCCTGTGATTCCAAATAAAGAATGATCGATCAGTAGGAAAACAGGGTGGGGTCTGACTGACATTTTTTTTGGGGGGGTATTGCTGTTCTCTCCTCTCTTCCCCCCCCAACCCAAAACTTTCATTCACGAGTCCCAGGAGACCCCTTACATTTCCTCCTCCCCAAAGCCACCTCACAACCAGCCCCGGTTGCTGCAGCGAAGAAGGAAACACACCTGCATCCCCAGGACCGCTGGATTTTGTCGCTTGGGAATGCGCGTCAGCAAGCACAATGAAGAGCTGGGATTTTGTGGCTTCCACACGTTCTGGTGGAAGTTTCCGCAAAGAGTCTGCAACAGCCAGGGCAAAAGTTGCGTATTCGTCATTGCGACAGCTGTTATTATTGGGGCTCCGTGGCGACAGCATTGCAGTATGAAGTTGCTCCCGGCATAGAGTGACCAAAGTGTCCAGTATCTTGTCCTTTCGCATCATCTTCCTCCTCTTTCTTGATTGGGGAACTGGTGGTTTTATGGGCGACCCAGTGAACATACTGGTTGAACTCTCCTCGTCCTCATCACTACTGTTCAATGAGGAGGAACCCGAGTGCCTGGATGCAGGGTGTGACGTGAATGAGATTTCGTCCATATTCAAGGCTGAATCCAAGGAGTCTTGCTCTAGATGACCTGTCGTGACATCCTCTGGCTGTAATTATATAAATAGAATAGAATAGAATAGAATAGAATAGAATAGAATAGAATAGAATAGAATAGAATAGAATAGACCTCTTTATTGGCCAAGTGTGATTGGACACATACGGAATTTGTCTTTGGTGCATATGCTCCCAGTGTACAAACAGAAAAAAATAAAATACTGTCATGCCCTGTCTGAGTCTGAATCTGTAGAGGAAGACGAACAGCTGACAGGGAGTGGGAGTGTGGCTCCGTTGGCTGTGGAGGAAACTAAGTAAGGACAAAGTCTAGCTGGGCAGAGCAGGGGAGAGGTAGAACAAGGGAGAGGGAGTTCAGAGGAAGACCCAGGCCCACACCCTCTTCATCCTAGGGCACGCAGGGAGGAACGGAGAAGAAAGCAATGTGAGTTGTGTGGCTTATGGGGGAGGAAAGGGCCCTGATTCCCTTCATTAGCCACCCCTGGGAAGAGAGTTTAAAAGAGATGAATGCTGAGTGCTGCATCTGCTGGGAACAAACGTGAGTTTATCTTGTGTTGCCTTTGGTTATCTGTGTTCCTGGCATCCTCCCGTGTTGAATTACAGCTGTTCCTTCATGTCTGGAATTCCTTCTCCTGCCCTGCCAAACTAATTACCTCATCTTGCCTTGACTGGACTTATAGTTACAGTTTTTGTTGACCATGTTTTGGACTTGATTCTCTGCAGCCAAAGCTTGTTCCTGGGAGAGTTTTTCTCTAGCCAGAAGGTAAACAGAACATTGGGGGCAAAATTGGAGCTAATAAAGGGGACTCCTACTGATTATCTGACTGTTGACTTTGTGCCATGCCCAGAATCAACACAAATACATTCCTCATGAATCATAAGATACAACACTTAGTGATAGTCATAGGTTACTAATAAGCAATCAGATCATACTAGGGAACAAATAAAACAATATAAATTGTAAAGATACAAGCAACACAGTTATAGTCGTAAGTGGGAAGAGATAAGTACTAGGAAAGATGAGAATAATAATAGTAATACAGCCTTAGTAAATAATTTGACAGTGTTGAGGGAATTAGTTGTTTAGCAGCGTGATGGCATTTGGGAAAAAACTGTCCTTGTGTCTTGTTGTTCTGGTCTGCAGTGCCCTATAGCATCATTTTTGAGGGTCAATGTTATCCAAAAAGACAGATAGGTGGTTACATACATGACATTCTTAAAGACATTACTGTACCTAGCATAAAACTCTAATGACTGTAAGTAGACCTGATGTGCACAGCACTGTTCATGCTATATTATAAATGCAGTGCTATTTGCTTTAAAAATGCAATGCTATTTGCTTATATATATGCCTGGGTCGGAACAGAGGTGATTATTGTCAGCCCCAAAGCTACAAATGTGGAGTGAGTGTTTGTGGGTCAAAAGAGACCATGTATCCAGTTCTGTACAAATATGGCACCAATGACGGCTGCCTCGGTGAAATGCTAATGGTTTCTTTATTCTTTATTATTCTCTGCAATTTCCTATGGATTTCATACTCATGAGGTCATATTTATACTGACTGTTTCCTAGTATGATTTGATGGCTTATTGTACCCTATGACTATTATTAAGTGCTGTACCTTATGATTCTTGACGAATGTATCTTTTCTTTTATGTACATTGAGAGCATTTGCACCAAGACAAATTCCTTGTGTGTCCAAACACACTTGGTCAATAAAGAATTCTATTCTATTCTATTCTATTCTATTCTATTCTATTCTAACCTTATGATTCTTGACGAATGTATCTTTTCTTTTATGTACACTGAGAGCATTTGCACCAAGACAAATTCCTTGTGTGTCCAATTACACTTGGCCAATAAAGAATTCTATTCTATTCTATTCTATTCTATTCTATTCTATTCTATTCTATTCCATTCCATTCCATTCCAACCTTATGATTCTTGACAAATGTATCTTTTCTTTTATGTACATTGAGAGCATTTGCACCAAGACAAATTCCTTGTGTGTCCAAACACACTTGGTCAATAAAGAATTTTATTCTATTCTATTCTATTCTATTCTATTCTATTCTATTCTATTCTATTCTATTCTATTCTATTCTATTCTAACCTTATGATTCTTGACGAATGTATCTTTTCTTTTATGTACACTGAGAGCATTTGCACCAAGACAAATTCCTTGTGTGTCCAATTACACTTGGCCAACAAAAAGAATTCTATTCTATTACATATAAAAAAAATGTTCTAGATTAGGGTGCGGTTTTCTTACCTTCCCTGAAGCCCCGTTGACATTCGCTTGGGTTTCCCAGTGTTTTATCAATCCTTCCAGCCAGGACAGCATTATAGAATGGGCTGGCAATCCAGGGTCCCTGTTCTTCGTTTTCATTCTTTTTGTCAGCCTGACGAAGTTGTCCCGCAGTTGCTTCCACTTTTCTCGGTCTGGATCTTCCTCCAGAGTTCTTCCAATTTCCCTCCCCGAATGGGCTGTCGCCTCCTGGTCCTTGTAGTCTCTATCCGTCTCGTGGTACAAATGTTGATACCGCCTCACTTTGTGGGACAGCCTCTCTTCCGGCTGGTCCATTTTGCCATTTGAATGTTCCTTGCCTTCCAGCGGGAAGTCGGATTATCCGATCTGCACGCAAGATGCGCATCCCCTGACTACACAACTGTCTGCCACCATCTGCAACCCACTGATCCCTTCACAGCTTAGTGGGGGTAACCCCTACGTGCAGTTGCAGACAAATCGAAAGCAAACTGTGAGAATCAAGGAGAGAAGCTACCTGGAATTAAGGAGACACTACCTGACAATGAGAACAATTAACCAGTGGAACGACTTGCCTCCAGAAGTTGTGGATGCTTCATCACTGGAGCTCTTTAAGAAGATCCTAAACAGCCACTTGTCTATAGGGTCTCCTGCTTGAACAGAGGGCTGGACTACAAGATCTCCAAGGTCCCTTCCAGCTCTATTCTGAATCCACTCCGGTGGCTTTCCCCCCCCATCAGTGACACATACCTAGCACAGACCTGGAGGTCTATCCCATGGCAATAGACAGACAGATAGAGCGGCACACAACTTCCGGAACCGATGAAGGAAAAGCGAACATTGTCCGGGGGATTCTCCTTGCAGGCAGAGACCGCCCTTCTTCCTTTGCGCCTGCGCGGCAAATTCCACACGCCCCCCTCCCCGTTTGGATCCGGAAGTAGTTTTCGAGAAATGCCCTTTCCCTCTATATTTTCACATCTTTACGTTGCTATAGAAACTTCCGGTCGGTTTTCATCCTCCCCCCCCACCTCCCTCCTGCGCAGGGTCTGACCAGCGAGATGCTACGAATCGGACAGCGGCTTCCCCTGAAGGGCGGCCGCGCTTCCGCGCGCAGGCGCAAACTCCGGAGCCCTTAAGTGACTTCCCGAGGCCGCCCGAGTCTCCAGGTTTCCCCCTTTCCCCCCCAAGTTGGCGAGTTGGGCGGTCCCGCCGTCGTACTCCCGGCTCGGTCGGCGGGCCGCACCATGGCTTCGGCGGGGGTGGAGAAGCGGAAGCGGGTGAACCTGAGCGTGAAGCAGAAGCTGGAGCTGATCGAGAAGCTGGAGTCGGGCTGGTCGGTGGCGCGGGCGTGCGAGGAGTACGGCGTGAAGAAGCAGACGGTGTCGGACATCCGCAAAGCCAAGGAGAAGCTGAAGCGGTTCGTGCGGATGTGCGACGTGGATTCGACCGGCGGCGCGGCGGAGATCGGGGCCCGGAAGCACATGAAGATGTCCCAGGAGGCCTCCCTGGAAGAGGCCGTGCTCCGGTGGTACGTGGAGCAGCGGGCCGGAGGGTCCAAGGTCCGGCGGGTGGACCTCAAGGCGGCCGCCAACGCCATCGCCGCCGACATGAAGCTCACCTTCAAGGCCAGCGACGGCTGGATCTGGCGCTTCTACAAGCGCCACGGCATCGACCACAAGCGGGCCTGCGCCGGGGAGGCCGCCCTCGCTGCTGCTGCTGCCGCCGCCGTCGAGGAAGAAGAAGAAGAGGAGGCCGAAGAAGACGAAGAAGAGATGGCGCCGCTGGGCAGCGGCTTCTACAAGCGCTACCTCATGTCGCAGATCAGGTGGGGGCCCTCCAAGGCGGCCGCCCCGAAGCTTTGCAACGGGAACCAACTTTCGATGTTGCAAAAGGCGGTTGAGCCGCCTGTTGTTGTTGTTTTTTATTCTCCAGGGCCGTTGTAGCTTTGACCGGTCACTAAAGGGACTGTCGTAAAGCAAGGACGACCTCTGGAAAGCTACTTAGACCCCGGTCTCTTGCAGTTGGCCACAGCCAACTCGCCACAGCCATGGCTAACACGCCACAGTCAACTCGCCACAAGACAACTCAGTGCGGGACAGGACTTGTTTTGTTCATGTATTTATTATGGTTGTCAATGGCTTACGAGATAATAGGTATAAGCATATAAACAGGAGTAAGACTGCAGGGAAGAGGTACGAATAAATGGGGACAATAGGACAGGGATGGTAGGCACGATGGTGCCACTTTACAGACCGCTTAGGAATGGGGTGAGGTCAATCGTGGATAGTTTAAGGTTAAAGAGGAGTCTTAACGCAAATGCCCAAAGAAATAGTGGGATAGAATCGTTAAAGGATGCAAAAGGCGGGGCAGAATGAAATGAGAATGGCAACAAAAAAATTTTTTTTTTAAATTAAACCATTAAATAGAATTATTAAATTTCCCCATGGTGAGTTGTCCCACAGCGAAGTGGCTGGGATGAATTGGCTGTGGTGAGTTGTCCCATTCCCTTAGCCCCTGCAAGAAGGCGTCTGCAGCTTGAGCCTCACACCTGGAAGTGCACACACTCACAACGCGCACACACACAACCACTCCTCTTTCCTAAATCACAGCTGAGCTCTGGAAGGGCATCCCTTAAAGTCAGAGTGTCTCTTGAAAAAAACAATTCCAACATGCCTTCCACCGAAGACCTGTATACTGCATAAGTCAAAAAGAATATATTTACAGACCCCTCACATCCTGGACATAAATTGTTTCAACTTCTACCCTCAAAACGACACCATAGGGCACTGCACACCAGAACAACGAGACACAAGGACAGTTTTTTTCCCAAACGCCATCACTCTGCTAAACAAATAATTCCCTCAACACTGTCCAACTATTTACAAAGTCTGTACTATTACTATTAATCCTCCCATCCTTCCTGTCACCCATCTCCTCCTGCTTATGAGTGTATGACTGTACCCTTGTTTCTTGTATCCTTACGATTTTTATTGACTGTTTCCTAGTATTAGCAACCTATAACGATCATTAAGTGTTGTACCTTATGACTCTCGATGAATGTATCTTTTCTTTTATGTAAACTGAGAGCATATGCACCAGAGACAAATTCCTTGTGTGTCCAGTCACACTTGGCCAATAAAGAATTCTATTCTATTTTATTCTAAAGCCGGGGTCCCCAACACACATGCCCCCGTGGCCTGTTCACAACCAGGCTGCACCAGTGAGCAAGTTGAGAGCTGCCCATGTGTGCGTTCCGGCCTTCCAACTCGAGTGGCCCAGTTGCAAATTGGGACACAGCCCGGGGAGGTTAGGGAGCCCTACTTTAAGGGACACTGAGTTTAACAGGCATCCTTCCAGATGACTGTACCTGTTGCCTAGGCCACAACTGAATTTCCAAGGTTGGAAATTCAGTTGTGGCCTAGGCAATAGGTACGATTGTGCATACTTCCAGGTCTGAGGCTCAAGCCACAGACATCCTACAAGGGCTAAAATAGCTTTAGGAGCTTAACTATCCCAACTTATAACTGTTCATTTAGTGACTGTTCAAAGCTGCAATAGCACTGGAAAAAAGGGACTTAACAGCTGTTGCAGCATCCCGGTGGTCACATGATCAAAATTCAGATACTTGGCCCTTGGCTCATTTATGACGGTTGCAACATCACAGAATCACATTTTGCGATCAAGCCCAAGTCAGTGGGGAAGCCAGATTCACCTAATAACTTCATGACTGATTTAATAACGGGTGATTCACTTAAGAACGGTGGTGAGACAGGTAGTAAAATGGAGCAAGGTCACTTCATAAATGTCTTACTTAGCAGTAATTGTGGCCTCAGTTGTAGTTGAGCCATAGGGCTCATCTAATCCAGAGGTGGGGAATTTACTGTATAGATACTTGCTCAGTCAAGAATGGGTGGAAATCACCCTTCAGAAAGGTCCATGGTAGAGAAGAAGACTTCTTCTGAACAAGTCTGGAGACTTTCTGCCTAATTAGAAAGGGGCTGTTAAAGTCCTTCATGCTTTACGGTTTGTAATGTTTTTTTGGATAGCTCATTGATTTTATGATATTTTATGCTAACTGCTATGCAAATATTGTTGTTTTTAAATAAGTACTGGTGGCTTTTAAGTGAAAAGCATAAGCTTTTTTGCAATTTGGTGCTGTTTGGATGGGGATTGTGAATTTTCTTGCGTGCTTACAATGACTGTGAAAACAGATTAACTGATGCCTATCCAGTGGCATACGTGTTGCCATTACTAAGACGGATGCTAGTGTTTGGTTAACATTTTTATTATTTGTGGCCCTGAAAACGACCGTTTAGGTAGCCAAACATGGTTACTAATATGAAATTGGTCAACCCTTATTGCTTATCACCACATTGCAATACGTATGCCACTGGGTATGCATCAGTTAATCTGTTTTCATAGTCATTGTAAGCATGCATTGTAAGAACGCAAGAAAATTCACATTTCATAGTCATCGTAAGCATGCGTTGTAAGAATGCAAGAAAATTCACAATCCCCATCCAAACAGCACCAAATTGCAAAAAGCTTATGCTTTTCACTTAAAAACCATCAGCATTTATTTAAATATAACAATATTTGCATAGCAGTTAGCATAAAATATCATAAAATCAATGACCTATCAAAAGAAAAAGTCATAAAACCATAAAGCGTGCAGGACTTTTTCACAGAGCTATACGTTATGTTGATTATCTCATCCCCAGCCTATAAGTGGAATGGCTTTAAGTCACCCTGGTATAAAAGCCATGTTCCAAATTGTGAAAGCTGAAGGAGCCAGAATCCTTTACTTGCTTATTTCATTCACGGTTCAGTAGCAACCATGTTACTAACTTAACAACTGCTGTAAGAAAAGTCATAAAAATGAGGCAAGACTCACTTAGGAAATGTCTTGCTTAGTGTTTTGGGCTCAGTCGTCGTCATAACTCATGGGCTACCTGTATCGGCCTCTTTATAACACGTTTCGAAGTATATTAGGTTCCTTAAGTTTGGTCTGCTAAATCTGATCTTTGAACATTCTAGATCCAAGAGCAAAGAGGCGGCCGAGAAAGCAATGAAGGAGGAAAAACGTGCAGATCTCCAGTGGAAAGGAGGGCCAGAAAATCCCACCAATCCAGTTCGGCCCTTGTATATTTCAGAACCAAAATTAGAAGAAACAAACCTAGGAAAACTCCCCTGTGAAATTCAGCCTGAGCAACCAGGATGGGGAGCGTCGCAAAAAAGGAAAGAAGAGCCATTCCGCGGGATGGAAGAGCGCTGGGAAGCCCAGTGGCAGGAGTTCCTCAAGACCCTGCAACCTGCCTACAAAGGAGGAAGCGACCCAGGTTTTCCAGGGGCTTCACCTTGGGAAGACACCAAGGCCTTTCTAGCGTCCTTTGAGCAGGTGGCCCAAGCCTGCCAGTGGCCCTCAGAGCAATGGGTGGCCCATCTTCTGCCAGCGCTGAGTGGAGAAGCCGAAGAGGCCTTCCGAAGTCTGGAAGCCAGAGATCGGGACGACTATGGGAAGGTGAAGGCCGCCATCTTGCGAAGGGAAGCCCTGAAAATGGAGAGGCAACGCCAACATTTTCGGCAGTTCTACTGCCAGGAGGTGGGAGACCCCCGGAGGATCCACAGCCAACTCCAGGAGCTTTGTCTCCAGTGGCTGAGGCCGGAGAGACGCACCAAGGAGCAGATTCTGGAGCTGGTGATTCTGGAGCAGTTCCTGGCCAGCGTCCCATCGGACCTCCAGAGCTGGATCCGGGCAGGAGGAGCAGACACCTGTTCCCAGGCGGTGACTCTGGTGGAGGAGTTCCTGAGGAGCCAGCAGGAGGTCAAATCAGAGTCATATGAGGTACGGTTTAAAGATGACAACTCCAGCCTTTTTGCGTTACGGAACGTGGATTAGGTTGCTTAGAGGCGCCCACAATTCTTCCCTTGAAAATTAGCTGCATTTGTAATATAGCAAGAGAGTGAGGGTGAAGCATTTTGGATTAGTTGAATTTCATTCCGTACAAAACATCACCAGAGTGTGAGGGAGATGGGTGTGGCTTTTTTTAAAAAAAATTGATAAAATAAAAACAGATAGTCCTCGACTTAAGACCACTACCGAGCCCAAAATTTCAGTTGCGAACAAGACAGTTGTTGAGTGAGTTTTGTCCCATTTTACACCTTTTCTTCCCCTAGTTGTGAATTGCGGCAGTTGTCAAGTTATTAACAGGGTGGTTAAGTAAAATATAGCTTCTCTGTTGACTTTGCTTGTTGGAAGAATGCAAACGGGATAACATGATTTGCTTGCTTATTTGTATCCTATGACTATCATTAAGTGATAGTCCTTACCCTATGATTCTTGACATATATACCTTTTCTTTTTATGTACACTGAGAGCATATGCACCAAGTGTTGTGGTTCGCCAGCAGCCGGGGCAGTCGGCAGTGGAAGTGGACAGTGGGAAAGAAAGGGGACCAGTCAGGGAGTCTGGAGAGGACTCAAACGAGGGTCCTGCATCCAATGCAGAGATGGGGCCAGGACCATCTGAGAGTGGGGTGCTGCCTTTGGAGCCTTTGGAGTCTGGCAGCAGCGAAGCAGAGGACCCAGGGGAGCCTGTTCCCAGTGTGCGTGTGCACAGAGCTGCTAGAAGGCGAGAGCAGCTGAAACAAAAGGGCAACTCAGGAGTAAGGCTGGGAGGTGATTGCCCCTCCCATAAGGGATAAAAGTCAGACCTCAATGACGAAATCTTTGCAGGAAGCAAAGTAGTTTGATAGATTCCGAAGCGCTGTGTACTCTGGTTGTTTTTTTCTGGTACTTCAGTTGGTTTCTTTTATAATTAATTGGACACTTCTGTTTTTGGCAGCATTCCACAGCAGTCAAAGGTGTGTGCTTATCTTCTCCTTGAAGCTCTGTGTACTCTGGTTTTTTTTTTTTTCTGGTACTTCTGTTGGTTTCTTTTATAATTAATTGGATACTTCTGTTTTTGGCAGCATTCCACATCAGCGAAAGGTTTGTGCTTATCTTGGGGAACTGTTTAAGATTAGTTCTGGCTAGGAATGAAAGCAATTCCCAGCGTTGCAGTAAAATAAGTTTCGCTTTTAAAACAAGTTTGTGAATAATTATGTTTGACGAAGCCTGGGTCAAAACACCACGACAAATTCCTTGTGTGTCTAACCACACTTGGCCAATCATTCATTCATTCATGACCCCATCATAGTCATGGTGATTGTGAGTTGGTGGCTCTGACAACCATCATGAATATGAACGAGTCGTCGAGAGTCAGAATTATGATGACGGGACCACAGGGATGCTGCAATAGTTGTGAGCGTGAAAAACGGTCATGGGTTTATTTTTTTCCAGTGCCGTTGTAACCGAACCGTCACAAAGTGAGAGATTTTTAAATCATGGACTACCAATGTATTAAGGCGCAGCTTTGTAGTGCAAAAAAGCAACATTTGGGAGGGGCTAAATGGACAGTTTTTAGCCCAGGAGGGCCATCTCATTAGGGTTCAACTTGCTGTGGGAAAACTCAGCGTGGGACAAGCATTAACGCTAATAGAGAAGAAATAGTGGAATAGAATCGTTAAAGAAAGGATGCCAAAGAAGCAGGGATGGGATTCAAAAATTTCGGCAACTGTTTTGCTACCCAGTTGCTGGGTGGGCCTGGCCATGGTGGACGTAGCCTAGCGGTACTTCCGGGAGGGCCATTTTTCACCTTCCCCAGAGTCCGGAGGCTTCCCTCGGGCATCTGGGAGGGCGAAAACGGCCTCCCTTGGGTTCTGGAGGCCCCCTGGAAGCCGGAAACAGGCCCGTTTCCAGACTTCCAGTAGGGCCATTTTTCTCCTTCCCAGAGCCTCCGCGCAGACCCTGCACTTACTTACATGTATCGAAAAGTGGGCCGCGTGGAGACTCCTGGTTATGGGCCGGTTGGTTCAAATACCGGTTTGGCGAACCAGGTGCAGATTTAACATCCTATTCACCCGAACCAGTCCGAATTGGTGGAATCCCACCCCTGCAAAGAAGGGACAAAAATGAAATGTGAATGACAGAAATATAAATATTTTAAAAATCATTTTAAATAATTACATTGAATCATTGTCTTGTCCCATAGCGGAATTATCGTGTAGTGAGTTGGCCATGGTGAGTTTAGAAGGTGGCTGTGGGAAGTTGACCTTGGCAAGTTGTCCCATTCCGCCTCATTGATCTCAAGGGCTTCAGATAGCGGTACAAACAGTGTGAACTTTTCAGACGCTATCACAGTTGTGCATGTATCCGTAAGAGAGTCCGTCTCTGCAATGCTGGTTGCCAAAGCTAATTGAATCCCATAATTGTTATTAAAGGCAACTGTCAGGACTCCAACTAATCCATCCCCATTCAAATCATAAGTCTCTAGCCGCATCTCTCAGAGTAAAAAAAAAATAAAGAAAAATTAGGAGTGCCCATGTTGGCGTTAGCTGGGTGCAGCTGACACTAAATTACATCATTCATTTCCCCCTTGACCCTAGTCTTCCTCCCACTCCCTGGATGTATATTCTCCAATGGGACACATCCATAGCCAAGAGTCATCAGACATGTTCTCCAGTAATATTGTTGCGTGCTGACAGCTTTGGGCTGCCAAGGCGATTATCTGAGGCATTTAAGGAATGCACTGCTTTCCCCCACTCCCTTTCTGCTGGCAACTAAAAAGGCCAAAGGACAGCAATTGCCTACCAGCCTCCCACAACCAAAGTCAGCGGGGAAGGTGGCAGGATATGGTAAGTCTCAAGCCAGCAAGAAGGGCTGCCGAGTGGGAGCAAGGTGACAGGGTTTGAAGAAGGCAGGATAGGCATGGTTGGGGCAGGATTCTGGGCAGCACAGGAATGTGCCTTGAGGGTATGTGAGTGAGAAGAGACCTGTCCCAGCAACTTTCGACCTTCCCTGTCGGTTTGCCCAGTGACCTTCTGAGGAAGTTGGCGAAGAAGATTGCAAATGGTGATCCTACGATCGCAGGACGCTGCAATCAATCATGAATGCAAACCGGTTGCCAAGAGCCCAGGTCACAGTCAGGTGACCTGGAGGATGCCGAGAAGGCCAGAAACTCCAAGGACCGGTTGTATCTCATTAGGATTATCCTAACTGGACTGGAGGCTAAAACAATGAAGAATGGTGGCAGGAAGTGGCAGGGGTGGGATTCTACCAATTCGCACCTACTCCCAAGAACCAGTTGTTAACATTCCAAGCAGTTCGGAGAACCGGTTGTGAGAAGAAATTACTGGCCTAATCCTGTAAGGAAGATAGGAAGGAAACATTCTGGTGTTGCTTACAGAAATTGCCTCTCCGCTAACCCTTATTACATTCTTGGCAGGACTGAGACTTCCTGTCTCAGGAACGTCTCTGGAGTTTTTTTCCCCTCCTTTCCTGATACTTTGCTTCTGTGGAGGGAACATTCAAAGTTACAATGGCATTGAAAAAAGTGACTAATTTTGAACTGTTGCTGAATGAAAGGTTGTAAATCATTGAGCTATGTGTGTCCCTAAGTCAGATTTTGGACTGTTGCAGGGGCCAGGGCTGATCCAGGAGGTGGCAGTGAGTTTTCTCACCTCTGAGCAGACTCCGTTAATTCCCACAGAGAGGAAGATCAAGCAAGAAGAGGAGGATAGCGGCAATTCAGAAGGTAAGATAAATGTGTTAGACTAGCACACACAACTCCAATGACCTAAGTGCTAGAGCCCACTGTAACTACATAGCCAAAAAGGCGTTAAGAGTTGTTAACCTAATCTTACGTAGCTTTTTCTCTGGCAATATTACGCTAATAACTAGATCATTTGCTAGACCAATACTTGAATACAGCTCATCAGTCTGGAACCCACATTACGTATCTGATATTAACAGAGTTGAGAAAGTCCAGAAATATTTCACAAGAAGAGTTCTCCACTCCTCTACTTGTTGCAGAATACCTTATGCCACCAGACTCGAAATTCTAGACCTAGAAAACCTAGAACTACGCTGCCTTCGGTCTGATCTTAGTATATAAAATCATACATTGCAATGTCCTACCTGCAAATGAATACTTCAGCTTCAACCATAACAACACAAGAGCGAACAGTACATACAAACTCAAAGTTAATCGCATCAAACTTGATTGCAGGAAATACGACTTCAGCAACAGAGTGGTCAATGTCTGGAATACTCTACCAGTCTACCTGACTGTGTTTTTTTTCCCCAAACCCCAAAAACTTTAACCTTAGACTGTCTACTATTGACCTGACCCCTTTCCTAAGAGGTCTGTAGGGGGCTTGCATAAGCGCACCAACGTGCCTACCATCCCTGTCCTATTGTTTCTTTTATTTCTTTTATTTATTTTTTCTTACATGTATCCATGTATTCATAACTATGTTTTTACTTATACCTATTGTCTTGTAAGCAATTGACAAAAATAAATAAATTAAATAAATAAATAAATAAACAAACTCAGATCGCTTGCCAGGATAGATACCCATGACAGGACCCAAACGATCATCCTGAAAGACGTTATAAAGCTTTGTTTATTTTAGGAATCGTGACACAACACAGATTAGTAACAGAATGGAAGCAAAATTGAAAAGAGCCAAAGAGAGACCAGTATTAAGGGGATTTAAGTCCTTTTTTTTCAGTGCTGTTGTAGCTTGGAACTAACCGTTGTAAGTCGAGGACAATTATTCACAATTCACTTAACAATTATTCAGTGATTCACTTAACAATTATTCACAATTCACTTAACAATTATTCAGTGATTCACTTAACAATTATTCACAATTCACTTAACAATTATTCAGTGATTCACTTAACAATTATTCACAATTCACTTAACAATTATTCAGTGATTCACTTAACAATTATGGCAACAAAGGTCATAACATGGGGGTAAAACTGAGTTAAATCAGAAATTTTAGGCTCTGTTGTGGTTGTAAGCCGAGGACAACCCGTAGTCTACATCTGTGAAGAAGAATTCCAGGATTTCTTGTGGAGCCTGTTTCCTGATCTGGCCTACATCGAAGGGCTCACATATAGTAAATCTGACTTACATGTTGCCTGGGGAACTGTAAGGCCCTGACTCTCTCCCCTTCAGACGATAAGAATGAACTTTTGAAAGCTGGGTATTTCAGCAAGACTCTTTATTGCAAAGGAAAAAGATCCAAGTGATGTTAAAAGCAGGGTCTAATATGTCTCCAGCTATGCAGCTTAGGTAAAGGGAGTTAGAACCCCTCCCCTTAGTCCAGTGTGGATTTCCTCAATACGAAGAAGCAACATGCTACTTCCCCACCCACCCCTTTTTTCTCGGAACGTAGTTGAGAAGAGCTTCCCAGGAAGTTTCTTTCAGAGCTGGAATTTTTATGGCCCCCTCTTGCTATCTCTCCAAGAGGTGACAAGTTTCCAGGCATCTGGGCTCCAGTCCCCTGATGCGTTGCGGGTCCCACTGCCGGGATGAATTAGTCAGCTGACGACCTGCACCCGGGCAGACTGTCCGGGCGGGCTCCTCTTAGTGGCAAAGATGACAGCGACACAAAGATTTCTTTTGGTGAGAGGAAGCCCAGATAGTACTACGCACCTCTCTTTTATTGTGCAGCAAGCAGGGCGGGGGGTTATGTTACACATGAGGAAGTTAAACAGGAATAGGGAATATTGCCATATATGGCTACACCTTATGCTATAGCCAACTCACGTTTTACACGTTGCTGTTCCATAGTGTCGCCCTATATGTGTATTGTATGTGTATTGGGTTTTCTGTGTACGTGACTTCCTACTGATGTGTCATGATATTGCAACAGTCCCCCAGTTGTATATCATGCGCAAGTTACACAGATTCAGTACAAGAATTAAGATATTCAGGTTACATCAAAAGGATTATTTGTATCAACGCCCCCCCTCGCTTCTTCTTCCAGCGAAGAATGGCAGATACACAGATCTGACATAGAACAGTGGCCTCAACAACTCTCTAAAAAGAATGCAAATGACCAGCTGTCCGCAAAGGAATAAAAATCCTTCCAATCTCTACCATCCATTCAGAGCTGAAGAAGCTTCTTGGATGAGACGGAAAACAAGAAAGTCCAGGGGCCTCTTGAAAAAGCACCTCTTTGGGAGTGGCTGTCGAGTGGCCCAGAACAACATAGATGTAGATCGGGGGTCGCCAACCTTTTGGACCTCAGGGACCACCAAACTCAATATTTCAAATCCCGGGGACCACTAATGTGAATTTTGACTGACGGTGGCTTGCTGACATTGGTGGGAGAAAGGAGAGAGAAAGAGAGATCTGATCTAACCTCGGAGGGTTGATGATGTTCTCTCTCTCTCTCTCTCTCTCTCTCTCTCACACACACACACACACACACACACACACACACAGATCCCTCACACATACACCCACCCTCCAAGGCAACCCCATTCCTAGCCTGCTTTGAGCTCCGTTCCTAGAGGGAGTGGGGAAAAAAAAAAAGAAAAGAAAGATCCTATCTGACTGTTAGGGATACACCCTAGCAAGATCTGCAGGGCAGTCAGGCAGGCAGGCAAAATATGTGAGATATCTTTTTTTAGTAGCTTACACTCAGTAAACCAGAGTGCCTATTAAATAGTTTTATTCCAGCAAGAGTTAAAACATAGTCAAAACAGTCCATATATCATTCACTTAGTTCAGTCCATCCAGGGATTATTCATTTGCAAATTCCAGTGTCGAAAAAGAGAGGTCAGTACACTTACAAATATCAGTCCGGTGATATATCTCCTCACAGTAGAGAGATATGAAGAACTCAAAAACTCCTCTCTTCCTTCAGCAACTCTTCAGTAGGGGAAAGACGCAGCTAACAAACCATCAACGTAATCCAACCCAGTAATTGTCAGTAATTGCCAGCAAACCATCAGGGAATCGTCAGCAATCAATCAGGTTGTCTTGCTCCCTCTTATGGTGGTTTCACACCACACCCAAAATTACATGCTTTGCAGTTAAAGTGACACATACTTAAACTAACAATCATAGCTTATATATATTATTTTACCCAAACTACGTTAGGTGACCTATGTTATACCTAACACTGACCTTGAGGGCTGGTGATTTTCTTTCTCTTTCTCTCTCTCCCTCACACCCCCTCACCCCCTCCATGGCAGCCCCATTCCTAACGTGCTTTTGAGCTCCGTTCTCAGGCTGCACACAAGGAAAGCAGCCAAAAGTCTTTCTTTCTCTCCCCCCAAACTCCGCCAGAAATAAGCCTTCGCCGGTGCAGCCTCTTGGAGCAGGATGCTTTGCAGGGTCCCAAAGACTCATTTCTGGCAGAGTTTGGGGGAGAGAAAGAAGGACTTTGGCTGCTTTCCTTGCGTGCAGCCAAAAAACAGGAGAAGAAAGAAACTGAAAGAAGCAACCCCGGTGGCCAGGCAAGTTCCTCCCTCCGCCCTTTCCCCCCTCCCCTCACTACCTCGTGGTGTTCCTAATGCAAGCGACAGAAACCTTGTGTTCCTGTGGGCCATGTGGGTGGTGCAGCCTTGTGTTCCCCAAAGCCTGGATTAATTGCTTTGGGGCAGGGTGTGCTTTGGGGTGGCATTTCTCTGTGGACCACCAAAATATTCTCGTGGACCACCAGTGGGCCGTGGACCACTGGTGGCCAACCGCTGATTTATATTGACTTGTTTCCTAGTATGATTTGATTGCTTATTGTACCCTATGACTATTATTAAGTGTTGTACCTTATGTGTAGAGTTGTGATTGCAGGAATGTTCCAATCTCGGATGGCAAACCCCAGATAAAGAATGTTTCCAAGCAAATACAACTCAGGCAAACAAAGTCACTAATCTAAAGGAGGATTAGAGAGAGGAAGTAAACATCTGATAATTGTGTTAATTACTATGCTAAACAGTAGCGAAAGTTAAGCAGTAACCAAAGTTAACCAATGTTGGAGGATTGCTAAAAATGTGTATAAATGCAAGACTAGACTCCAATAAAGTTCATCATGATTCAGCTGATCATGATCAAACAACTCGACTGCCTCATCATTACAACACTTATGATTCTTGATGAATGTATCTTTTCTTTTATATACACTGAGAGCATTTGCACCAAGAGAAATTCCTTGTGTCCAATATTCTAGTCTAGTCTAGTCTAGTCTAGTCTTTGGTCTAGTCTAGACTAGTCTAGTCTAGTCTAGTCTAGATGTTAACTCCCCCAAAAATCATTTTCAAGTTTTGGAGGGTTTGGCTGCAGACCTCATGATTTAATTGGGATAACTGCCGGAATCCTGACAGTAGAAAGGAATCAATAAATAGCATTTCCCAAGATCAGAGTCTGAGCACTGATCCAGCAGGAAGCAGCAGCTTAGCCAGTGAGGGATGTAGATTGTTGAACTGAAAATCAGGTCCTTGGCTCTCTTGAGTCACTTCTGTCTCCACTCTCTTCCAGCCGCCGCTGCCACATGGATCGTTGAGTCAAAAGAGAGGGATGACACCGAGTCTGTGAAGCTCCAGGGGTCTCCTTGGGACAGCCTCCCCAAACTCCAGGAGGACAGAGACACCCCGGTGAGCCGTGACGCCGCTTTGAAGCAGAAGAGGGAAGATGGCTCAAGCCAGCCCATGGCTGAAAACTTTCCCCTGGCAGGAGAGGAGGGAAACCTAAGCCCTCCGGCGATCAAGAAGCGGTACGGGATCCGGGGGAAGAAGACTTGCTCTGTCTGCAGCAAGACCTTCAGCCGGAGCACGGTGCTGGCTGCGCACCAGAGGACCCACACAGGCGAGAAGCCGTTCACCTGCCAGAACTGCGGGAAGTGCTTCAGCTTCAAGTCGGCCCTGGTTGTGCACGAGAGGACCCACACGGGCGAGAGGCCCTATTCTTGCGATCGGTGCGGGAAAAGCTTCTCCGTCAGCTGGGTCCTCACCAGGCACTACCGAGTCCATGCTAAAAATGAGCAGGCGGGCTGTTTGGAGTGCGGGAAGAGCTCCAGCCAAAAGTCTCAGCTGCTCAGCCATCCGAAAGCCCACGTTGGGAGGGAGGAGCCCTTCCGATGGACCCAGCCGGGGGAAGCCTTTGATGGGTGCGCTGTGACCATTAAGAGACAGGAAGTTTCCCGCTCTGGGGCGGCGAAGCCCTTTGGCTGCCCAGATTGCGACAAGTCCTTCAACACCTCCTCCCAGTTGGACCGGCACCACCGGGTGCACACGGGGGAGAGGCCGTTCACCTGCTCCGAGTGCGGGAAGAGTTTCAGGCAGTGGCAGATCCTGATGGTGCACAAGAGGATTCACACGGGCGAGAAGCCGTTTAAGTGTGCCGTCTGCGGGAAGTGCTTTTCCAACCAGGCCAGCCACATCCGGCACCGGAAAGTCCACGCGGGGGAGAGGCCGTACTCCTGCGCCCTCTGCGGGAAATGGTTCCCCCATCACACGGTCCTCGTGAAGCACCAGAAAATCCATGCCCGGGAAGCCTTAAACAGTCGCAAGGGGGTGGAGATGGCGGGGAAAGAGGAGAAGGAGGAGCGAGCGAAAGAAATTTAATAAAAGGAGAGCGGAGTGCTCTAGGTTTGGGAAGTTGGGACCGTAAGGCATCCTTTCCTTAATAGCCCTGTGGCCTCCAGATGTGTGGAACCGCTGGCCACTTTGGGTGGAAGGCTCAAGGGTTGTACTAAATTTCTGAAAATAACTAGGTTTAGGAAGGTTCGGCCTTGTTCAAGAGGCAACTCCGCAGCGTGTGGCCGTACAGGCTCTTGCGAAACACTTGGTGGGCTCCAGTTGTTGATATCTGCCCCAGCACTTGTGTAGGAGACAGGCCCATCCTCCGGCTGAGACGTTCGAGAGCCCTGCCGATGTTTGTATCTGGGAGCTTACGTTGGATGGGTTCTCAGTTGGGTGATGAGGGATTATTGAATGCCTGTGAAGTTGATAGTCTCAGGGGTTTAGGATCTTTAAGCTATAGGCCAGAGGTCCCCAAACTTGGCAGCCTGAAGACTTGTGGACTTGTTGAAGTGCACAAGTTGTAAAAGCTGCCAAGTTTGGGGACCCCTGCTATACGCTGTAGCGACCCAGTGAAGCAGTTGATAGAAGATAAGGTATCTTTGTAATGGTCGCATTGTCAACTCGTAAAACATTCCTATGCCTGTTTTAGTAGTTGCCATAACAAAAGGGGTGGTGGTGGAAGGAAATCTGGAAGAGCAGTTGAAAGCAAAAGTACATTCCAACTCTTATCTTTAAAAGACTGTAACTAAAATACCAGAGTTTTTGCCCGCAAGTATATTTAATTGGAGAACGTGATTGATGACACCCAGACTGTGAATGTGCTCAATTGGAGAATGTGGTTTATGAGTCACACAGGGGAAGTGGGGAAACAGAGTCACAGGGAATGGTAAATTACATATGCCAGAGTTGGCTTCCTACAGGACAATGCCAGTTATGTCGCCTCTAATGAATCCTTTGAAGTTTTTGTGAAGTTTGGCTTGAGAATCCTGATTTCATTAGAGCGATTGCTGGAATCTTGACATGCATTTTTATTGCCTAATATGCTGTTCCTCCGCTAGGTGACTGGGGGATTCTGGGAGTTGTAGCCCACCTATCTTAAAACCTGCCAGGGTTTGTAAACACTGGCCTTACAACACAATATAAGAAACACGTTTTGTTTGGGGTTGCAGTTTGGAAGTTTGGTTGAACCATCTTGGGTAGGCTGCAATTGGGAAAATAACCTAATATCTGGAACTGGGCTTGTTCAGATTTTGGCTGACACAAAACCCCAGAGGTATTTTATGGGGCAAGTTAGCGCAACACTCGAACCCTACTGGCCTGTCTTCTTCCCACCATGGCATGTGTCCCAAGTGCCCAACTAGGGAAAGGAAAGCGCTGGGAGGATGGGAGGTGAGTCTATAGGACCTTACCCAATCAAGACTACGGGCATTGGCAGCTCTTCACCCTGCCCTTCATTTTTCCTCCTTTTCCTTGTCTCCCCTTAGTAACCATCACCACAATCAACATTCTTGATTTTTCTCCATAGTCCCTGCCAACCCAGCTTGGTCTGGAATGCACTTATGCCCATTTGGACCTGGATGCGAAATCATGCAGAGAAGAGTTGTGTGCAGGATGTTTAGTGCCACCCCTAATAGCGAATTTGGGGCTATCTCAGAAAGCTTAAGAGTGGTGAGATCTGTTTAGTACTTGGATGGGAGACCACAAGGAAATCTTCAGGACTGCAGGCCATACTGGGATCTAATAAAAAATAAAAAATAAATTCCAGATGGCAATATTAGTAAATCATACGAATATTGGTGCCAAGCAAAATATGCGGACACACCTGTGAAATGAACAAGAGTTGAGCTCAACTTTATGTTTGTATGGTCTAGTAGTATATAGCATAGGAATTGGGAGCAAATGGGAGAAGAAAACACCTCAGAATATTTTTTTTTCCTCCCCAATTTCTGTTTTTAGGTTCATTTTGCTTTAATGAGGTTTCTGATGTTGAAGGTTGTTGTCATTCCCTCAAAATTGCCACATTGAGAAGCTAATGTGTGTCATAGAAACTAATTAAAAAGGAATTAGAAATATTATTAGCCTGACTCTGAAGTTTATTTTCTTCTTCCCTTATTGTTGCTTTTCTCTTCTTTCTTATAAAGTTTTTATTTTTTTACAACAAACATACAAACAAAACATAAAAAACATAAAACCACCTTTCAATTATATACGCTTTTCTTTTCTTAGTCCTGGTTCACCATGGCCTCCAAAGACTCCCTCAGAGAAGCTGAGGTTCTACATTGACTGGAATCGCCCATTCGGTCATTGACCAATTTTTCAGAGAGGGTGGTATTCAGGCAGAACAATGATATATATGCTGGGAAAAGAATAACAAGGACATTGGAGGCCAAAGCCCTTTATGGCAAGGGGGGGGGGCGGACACGACTGGTGGTGCCTTTATGACTTGTGGACTTCAACTCCCAGAATTCCTGAACCAGCCATGCTGGCTCATGAATTCTGGGAGTTGAAGTCCACAAATCATAAAGGGGCCATTCCAGAGGTGGTATTCAGCAGGCTCTGGCCAGTTCTGGAGAATCGGTAGCGGAAATTTTGAGTAGTTCGGAGAACCAGCAAATATCACCTCTCCTGACTGGAGATGTTACAGTATCCTTCCCCTGCCACACCCACGGAACCGGTTAGTGGTCCCCGGGATTTAAAATTACGAGTTTGGTGGTCCCTGAGGTCCAAAAGGTTGGCGACCCCTGCTCTATGATGCAGCAGTAAGAAGGTCCCCAGCAGTTTTTCATTCATTTGTTTTTCTCTGAAAAGCCTCAGGTAGTATAATCTCTGCTGGGCCCATTTGACCAGGGCTGCAATGTGAGCATCTCAGGTCAGGTCCTCTTTTATGATAACTTCCAGAAACTTAAAACTGGGCCCTTGCTCCACTTGGTCTCCACTGATAAGCAAAGGCTGGTTGTCTGATCTGTTCTTAACCCATGGAACTTTACCTATGGAACAGCTTGCCTTTCATTTTATTTTTACAACAAAAACAACAAATAAAGCCATCTTTCTGTTTTACAGTGTGTCGGTTGGGTACATATATCTTATGTGCATAGTAGTATTGTTATATATTTCTTTATTTGATTAGATTCATAAACCATTCTAGTCATATTCCATTATTATCATTAACCATATAATTTCAATTCTGTATCTTTCCAAAAACAAATCTCATCCTCGCTAACCGCTTGCCTTCAGAGGTTGGGGGTGCTTCATCACTGGAGTCTTTTTAAGAAGATACTGGACAGCCGCTTGTCTGAAATGGCATAGGGTCTCCTGCTAGAGCAAAGGGGTTGGACTAGAAAACCTCCAAAGTCCCTTCCCGCTCTATTTCCAATTGTGATTCCTTCAGGCCCTTCGGGTGAAAGCGAAGCTTGCAGTTGCGGCGGCGTCCGGGAGGGGGTGCCCGCGGGAGCGCCGCCGGCCGCAGTGAAGCAAAGGGGCGGGGACAGGCGGGAGCAGCAGCAGCTGCAGCCGCGCGGCCCCCACCGGTCAGCCGGGAGTCTCCCCCCCCCTCCCCCCAAGGCGGCCCGGGCTTCCCCGCCCCACCGGGCGGAACCCAGACGGGGATCGGCGGCCTCTGCCGTTTGCGGTACGGGGTTCCTTGCGAGCTCCGCAAGGTGGAAGAGCTGGGCGGCCGGGGGCTTCTTTCCAGGATAGCGGGCGGAGCGTTGCAAAAGGGAGGCCTCCCCTCCGTCCCGGGAAAAAGGCGCGCCGCTGCCCGCTTTGCAACCCCGATCCCGGAGCCTGCATCGCATCGCATCGCATCGCATTGTCTTGCATCGCGTGCGTCTCCTGCCGTTGCATTGCATTGTGTTGCGCCGCATCCTTTGCTTCCCAGCGCAGGGGGGGTTTCGGCGGGCCGGGCTCCGTACCGCGGAGAAGAAAGGAGCGATCTCTATCTTCCTCCGTCCCCGGGAGCGGGGTGGGGGGATGCCGATGCAGGGCCGCCGCTGAACTCTTGCACCCGGAGTGGGTGGGTGGGTGAGTGGGTGTGCATTCGCGCGCTGGTATTTGTGTGGGTGTGTATGTGCGCACAAGAGAGCGGGAGATCCCCGGCTGGAAGATCAGCCTTTGACTTTTTTTGTGGGAGTGGGGTAAGCAGAAGGGGGCCCGGGTTGGCCCTGCGGCTCCCTCCTCTTTCCCCAAATGAAGGGGTGGGGAGACCGCTAAAGAGAACTTTTTTTTTAGCTTTGTGTTATTGTTCTGGTTGGGGATTTCAAGTTTGCTGGAATATGATGCCCCGTTTAACAACATGGGCCTTTTGATGCACAAAAGTAGTGTGTGTGTGTGTGTGTGTGTGTGTGTGTATTTTTCGCGGGTACTTACACTGCTGAAACATTGCTACAACTTTAAAAGCACAACTATAATGACCTGGGAAAATACCTGAACAAAGCTGAATACCATACATATATATATATGTGTGTGTATATATGTATGTATATATATGTATGTGTATATATATATGTATGTATATATATATATATGTTTTCTTACGTTTTTGCAGGTATATATATATATATATATGGTATTCAGCTTTGTTCGGGTATTTTCCCACGTCATTATAGTTGTGCTTTTAAAGTTGTAGCAATGTTTCGGCAGAATCCCATCTGCCATCATCAGGCTTCTGTATTGTGTTTGTCTGTGAGTCAGACTTTTACAGTTGTTTTGGGAAAATACCCGAACAAAGCTGAATACCATATATGTAAGTACCCGCGAAAACTTAAGAAAACATATGTGTGTGTGTGTGTATACACATACACACACACACACACTATCATCTATATCATCTATCGTTTATATCTCTATCATCTATATCTATCTCTTATCTCTATCTATCTATCTATCTATCTATCTATCTATCTATCTATATCTTATCTATTTATCTATCTATCTAGTCTGTAAAGTGCCCTTAGGTTGTTATTCTGCTTGGGTGTATGGTAAGGTAGCTTGTGGGGTTTTTTTTCTAGCTCAAATGATGCATGTTTGTTTAGAACTCAAAATGTGAATCTTAGCAAATATCTGTTCTCTTTTTTCAAAATTTATTTTTTAATTTTAATTATGAGAATACAACACAGTACATCCAACTTAGCCTTGTTATACACATATACATTTTACTTCATCATTTGTAACCTCCTTATTTGATATATTAATTACTCATTAATCTAATCATAACTACTAATATTTCTACCTTGTCTTCTGCTATATAACCACTGATAAAATGTATTTCATGTTTTAAAATATTTAGATTCTGCTTTGTCTTTTATTTCTAAAGTTATCTGATTCTGCACATGCCATAATTGTTCTTATTATTTCTGTTTCTGGAGGTATGATTTCATTTTTCCACTATTGTGCATATATAATTCTAGCTCCCGTCAATACATGTATTATTAGATGCATTATTTCCTCCTTAAATTTTTCTGATGTATATCTGAAATACATATCTGTTCTCTTTTATCCTTTGCAGTCTCTAAGCTATTGGACAGTCTTGCCCGTTTATGCTAAAAAGTGATTGATCTGATAAATACATAACTCCCGGTTTCCCAGAAAGCAAACGGGCGAGAAAACATTAAAAAGAATTAGAAGAAAAGATCAGAAGAAACAAAGACTCTGGCTTTTCCATTCAGTCTGTCAAAGCAAGCAATTCAGGAACCACCTGAAAAGGTCAAAAAAGATCCATTCATTGGAATGGAGGAGCGCTGGGATACACAATGGGAGCCATTTCTCGAAACGCAACCCACCCACGCAGGCAGGCACTTGGAGGCTTCTCCCTGGGAAGACCCCAAGGCCTTCCTAGCCTCCTTCGAGCAGGTGGCCACGGCCTGCCGGTGGCCCAGAGCAGAGTGGGTGGCCCAACTTCTGCCAGCCCTTTATGGAGATGCGGAAGAGGCCTTTCAGAGCCTGGACGTCATTCATCAAGAGGATTATGAGACCGTGAAGGTGGCCATCTTGAGGGGAGATGCGGTGAAAAGCGAGGCCCAGCGTCAACGTTTCAGACAGTTCTACTGCCAGGAAGTGGAAGACCCACGGAAGGTTCAAAGCCATCTCGAGGAGCTTTGCCACCAGTGGCTGAAGCCCGAGAGTCACACCAAGGATCAGATCCTGGAGCTCTTGATCTTAGAGCAATTCCTGGCCAGCCTACCTCCAAAGCTTCAGGACTGGGTTCAGTCCAAGAGGCCGCAGACGAGTTCCCAGGCTGTGGCCCTGATGGAGACCTTCCTTAGGAGCCAGCCGGAAGTCAAATCCAAGCCGTGTCAGGTATGAATAGAATAGAATAGAATAGAATAGAATAGAATAGAATAGAATAGAACAGAACAGAACAGAACAGAACAGAACAGAATTCTTTATTGGACAAGTGTGATTGGATACACAAGGAATTTGTCTTGGTGCAAATGCTCTCCGTGTACATAAAAGAAAAGATACATTCATCAAGAATCATAAGGTATACAACACTTAATAATAGTCATAGGGTACAATAAGCAATCATAGGGTACAATGTACCAATCATAGGGTACAATAAGTCATACTAGGAAACAGTCAATATAGATCGTAAGGATACAAGCGACAAAGTTACAGTCACACAGTCACAAATGGGAGGGGATGGGCGATAAGGAGTGATGAGAAGGTTAATAGTAATAGTAGTGCAAACTTTATAGATAATGGTTCATGATGTAACTCTCCTTTAAATTCCTATTTACAGTGGGTATAAAAGAAGTCTAGATACACCTATTAAAATGCCAGGGTTTTGAAATGTCAACAAATCAGATTTAAGATAAATCACTTCAGAATTTTTTCCTTATTTTAATAGCAATAGTACTTAGACTTACATACTGTTTCACAGTGCATTTGTACATAAGCAGTTTACGGAGTCAGTCTATTGTCCCCAACAATCTGGGTCCTCATTTTACCCACCTCGGAAGAACGGAAGGCTGAGTCAACCTTGAGCGTGGTGAGATTTGAACTGCCAAATTGTAGGCAACTAGCAGTCAGCAGAAGAAGTCTGCAGTAGTGCATTCTAACCACTGTGCCACCGTATAAGCTGTAAAATTCAATTGAAAAACAGTGAAATCTTCCAAGGGAAAAAATAAAAACAAAAACTTACAATTAAGGTTGCAATGGTGATTGGGTGACCCAGGGTCACTACAACCAGTTGTAAGTGTGACCTTCGAGGATCAACTGCAACGAGGCCATCATAACATCCTCAATCAGAATAGAGGTGATCTTGGAGATCTTCAAGTCCAACCCCCTGATTAAGCTAGAGGCCCTATATCAGTGGTGGCTAACCTTTTGGGGCTCCTGTGCCAAAAATTGTGCGCGCACTTGCACACTCGCGCTCGCATGCCAGTACTCAGAAGGCAATGTGCACCCCCACCACGCCCCCTACGCATGTGCGCACAATCCCCCCACCCCCTGCTGCCCCCTTACCTGCACTGTGCCTGACAGCTGTTTTTCGGCTGGCTTGAGGCCTTTTTCGGCCTTCCAAAGGCTTGAGGAAGGCATCTGCAGGCTTCTGCAAGCTTTGTAGGCCGAAAACTAGCCCTGTTCCGTCACTTTCAGTATTTTCGGAAAAACGGGAAGTGATGAAATGGGGCTAGTTTTCGGCCTACAAAGCTTGCAGAAGCCTTCCTCAAGCCTTTGGGAGGCCGAAAAAGGCCTCAAACCGGCCAAAAATCAGCTGTGAGGCAGGCACATGAGCAGTGAGGTAAGTTTGCCTGCAGCTCGCGTGCCAGCATAAATGGCTGCGCGTGCCACAGATTCGCCATTGCAGGCCTATATCATTTTAGACAAGTCTCTCTTTAAAAACCTCCAGTGATTGAACACCCAGAACATCTGGAAGCAAGCTATTCCACTGGTTAAGTTGGTCTTGATGAGCCTCAAAGAAACCAAGGGCCTGCTGTGATTGTATGTGGGATGTGTGTGTGTGGTGTTGGTGCATGTGCGGTGTTGTATCTGTGTCAGGATTCCAGCAATCGCCCTAATGAAATCATGATTCTCGAGCCAAACTTCGAAAAACTTCAAAGGATTTATTAGAGGCGACCTACTGGCACTGCCCTATGTGAAGCCAACTCTGGCATCCATAATTTACAGTCCCCTGTGACCCTGTTTCCCCCCTTCCGCCTGGGTGTCTCATAAACCAGATTCTCCAATTGAGCATGTTCATGGGATGTGTGTCATCAATCACATTCTCCAATTAAATATATTCACGGGCAAAAGCTCTGGTATTTTAGTTACAATCTTTTTCATATATATATAAAAAGTTTTTTTATTTTTAACAACAAACATAGACAAGTACAAACATAAAACAGCAAAATAAAACCATCTTTTAATTGTACAGTGTGTTGGTTGGTATATAATTTTTGTGCACAATATATATGATCTTTTCCTCTTGAATTTAAATTTACATTCATATTATATTAACTTTCCATATCATATTATTATTACACCATCATTAAATTTAAGTTTCAAGTCCACATTATCCTTTAGAGCAAATCTCAATTCTTGCCAATTTTAATACATATTGAAAGTCATTCTAGTTAACAATCTTTTGAAGATAAGATTTGGAATGTACTTTCGCTTCCAAACCGCTGCACTCCTCTTCCACATTTCCTTCCTCTCCCTCCCCATTTTTTAATGGCAACTACTAAAACAGGCATAGGAATGTTTTATGAGTTGACAGTCTGTCTGTGTGTGTGTGTGTGTGTGTGTCAAAATCAGCTCTTCTGAGTGAAACTCTGTTCCCTATTTCAGGGGCCACTGAAAGGGAGGCATTTACATGAAGAGTCTGTGGAGACTGCAAACAGCGAACATGGTGAGAACAAGATCAATAAGGCAGGTAAGGGTTTCCCTGAAATATAAGCAGCAGCACGCAAATACTGTAATGTTTCTGAATTCTGTTTTGATATAAATAAAAATCAAGCTTTTTGTGTACCCTCATCTTCCTTGCTAGCCATTTTTAATTGAATTAGATTTTAATTTAATTTGTGTCCTTCTGACAAGCAAAGTCACTGGAAAATAGGAGGAGGAAGGTATTTCCTCCTCCTATTTTCCAGTGACTTTGCTTGTCAGAAGGACACAAATTAAATTGTTGTAATGATGAGGCAGTCGAGGTGTTTGATCATGATCAAATGAATCATGATGAACTTTATTGGAGTCAAGTCTTACATTTATACACATTTTTAGTAATCCTCTAACATTGGTTAACTTTAGTTTCTGCTCAGTTTTCGTTACTGTTTAGCATAGTAATTAACACAATTAATTATCTCTAGTTAAAGTCTAACATATGTTTACTTCCTCTCTCTAATCCTTCTTTACATTAGTGATTTTGTCTGCCTGAGTTGTATTTGCTTTGGAACCTTCATTACCTGAGGTTTGCCATCCAAGATAATGACATTCCTGCAATTACAACTCTATCTTTGTTGCCTTTAGTTACTTGTAAAATAAGTTATTTGTTAAGGACAAATTACAATGGTTTAAAGCATGAAAATCACGCTATGAAATACTTCAAACACAAAAGATGAATTGGGAATGTCACAATCTTGAAAGAAAAACTGCCTTTCCCAAAAGTTTTGAGACTAAAAGAAAACTCATCCACTCTAAACACCCAGATGCTTGCATGTGACTATCTTGCTTTTTCTTTTTTTTTAAAAAAAGCAACTATCTCCTGCTTTCAATTATTTAATTTTCATTATTATTATTTTCATACTGGGCTATGTCTCTCGACCTCCTGCAAAAAGCAGCCTAATCTCAACGTATTCCAATTCTAGGTTTTAGAGGACAGCGGATGGAGCAAATGCTGAAAGAAGGAAAATTTGGAAGTGCAGATTTAGAAGAGGAAACAGAAGGAGGAAAAAGGCCCAGTGCAATTCAGTCTGAGTCCGAGCAACAGCCATCCCAGAAGAACCAAAATGATCCATTTTGGGGGGTGGCAGAGAGCTGGGAAATCCAGTGGCAGCGGTTCCTCCAGACATCACAACCCCCTCCCAATAGATGGAAGAATCCGATGAGGTCAGAGGATTCCCCCTGGGAAAACCCCAAGGCCTTCCTGCTCTCCTTTGAGCAAGTGGCCGAAGCTTGCCGCTGGCCTAGAGAAGAATGGGCCGCCCAGCTCTTCCCAGCCTTGAGCGGAGAAGCGGAAGAGGCCGTTCAAAACCTGGAAATCCAAGAGCGAGAAAACTATGGCAAAGTGAAGGCGGCCATCTTGCGAGAGGAAGCCCTGAGGACGGAGATGCAACGCCAGCATTTTCGGCAGTTCTGCTGCCAGGAGTTGGGAGACCCCCGGAGATTTTACGGCCAACTCCACCAGCTGTGTCTCCAATGGCTGAAGCCCGAGAGACACACCAAGGAGCAGATCTTGGAGCTGCTGATTCTGGAGCAGTTCTTGGTCAGCCTCCCACCAGATCTCCGGATCTGGATCCGAGCAGGAAGGCCAGATACGTGTTCCCAGGCGGTGGCCCTGGTGGAGGACTTCCTGTCGAGCCTGCAAGAGGCCAAATCTGGATCCTGTCAGGTAGGATCTGAATTCCAGAACTGACGGTACAGAATCTGGATTAGGCTTCTGGAATTGCCAGCATATAATCTGATGCAAGGCTTGACACTTGTAATACAGTGGAACCTCTGGTCGTGAACACTTCCAAATAGAGTTCCAATCAAAAAAATCCACCCGATTTTTGAATTGGGGTCATGATTCAAAAATCGGGTGGTGAACAAACCTGGCCGCGGCAGATTCCCTTTCCGTGCCGATTTCCCCATCCGCGCATGTGCAGTCCATGCAATTTTTGTCCGTGCATGCGCAATCAGTCATGCTTCCAGTCATGACCAAACCGAGTTGCAACTGTAGTCATGGAACAGATTATGTTTGCAACACGAGGTTCCACTGTAAGAAAGGATGAAAGCCAGCTTTTTAAATGAAATGTATTTTTTTTTTAAAAAAATTAATTACAGTTGTCTATTTTCTACACAACTGTTTCCTGCAAAAAAAAAAAAAAACAGTTTAGAGGGAGGAAATTTCGCAGGACGGGGCGGTTGCTGGAATTGGGTATGTCTAGTTTAATGAAAAGAAGGACTAGGGGTGACATGTGACAAGAGCCTCGGTGGTGCAGTGGTTACAGTGCAGTACTGCAAACTACTTCTGCTGACAGCCAGCTGCCTGCAGTTTGGCAGATCAAATCCCACCAGGCTCAAGGTTGACTCAGCTTTTCATCCTTCTGAGGCGGGTAAAATGAGGACCCAGATTGTTAGGGGCAACAGGCTGACTCTGTAAGCCACTTAGAGAGGCCACTATAAAGCTATTCTTCAAAACCCCTGAAGGCAGGACAAGAAGCAATGGGTGGAAACTAATCAAGGAGAGAAGCAACCTAGAATTAAGGATAAATTTCCTCACAGTTAGAACAATAAACCAATGGAAACAACTGGCCTCCAGAAGTTGTGAATGCTCCAACACGGGAGGTTTTTTAAAAAGAGATTGGACTGGTTGTTATACCTTGAAATGATATAGGGCCTCCTGTTTGAGCAGGGGGGTTGGACTAGAAGACCTCCAAGGTCCCTTCCAACTCTGTTACTCTGTTTTTCAGCTTTGGGATGGTCAAACTCTTATATGGGAACTATGAGAGGTTTAACATTTTACATACAGCTACTCCTTGCTTAAGAATAGAAGAGAATTCTTTTATTGGACAAGTTTGATTGGACACCCAAGGAATTTCTTTTGGTGCAAATACTCTCATATACATAAAAGAAAAGATTCATCAAGAATCATAAGGCACAACACTTAATGATAGTCATAGGATACAATAAGCAATCAAATCATACTAGGAAACAGTCGATATAAATCGTAAGTATACAAGCGTCAAAGTTACAATCATACAGTCACAAGTGGGAGGAGATGGGTGATAAGGAGTGATGAGAAGATTAATAGTAATAGTAGTGCAGACTTTGTAAATAGTTGGACAGTTTTGAGGGAATTTTTTGTTTAGCAGAGTGATGGTGTTTGGGGGGAAAACTATCCTCGTGTCTAGTTGTTCTGGTGTGCAGTGCTCTATGGCGTCGTTTTGAGGGAAATTTATGTCCGGGATGTGAGGGGTCTGTAAATACTTTCACAGCCCTCTTTTTGACTCGTGCATATGCAGGTCCTCGACTGAAGGCAGGTTAGTAGCAATTGTCTTTTCTGCAGTCTTAATTACTCTCTGGAGTCTGTCTGTCCTGTTGGGTTACAGAACCAAACCAGACAGTTAAAAGTCTAGTCACTTAATGGCTGTTTGAAGACCTCCCCAGAAAGTACTTAGGATGCAGTATTGAAGTTGACCTCCCCCTGCCCCCTGCCCCCCCCATGGTCACATGATTGCATTTTGGGGCTTGGCACCTCGCTCACCTTCATGGCCTTTTGCAGCATCCGGTGGTCACATAATTTTTGTCGGGGTTGGGGTGGAGGGTTTGCTGATTTTCAATGTTTACTTTTGCTTTCCTGCCCCCCCAAAAAACACCTTTTGGGCAAAATAGATTCACTTGCCAATCGCCATGTTTGCTAAGTAACTGCTGCCAAAAAAAAAAAAGTAATAAAATTGGACACAATCGCACAATCTGCTTAATGACCGCAACGTCTTATGACGGGAATACCACACTCATTTATGTTCACAGCTTGGGGATTACCTACGCTGTTTTGGAACCTGTCTGATTCTGAGTAGCCCCCTGGGTAGCCCCCTCAGGGAGCGGCTGAGTTCTCTTTTTTATTTATGGCAAAATCCATCTGAATGGATCCATCTGTCTCCCTGTTTCAGGAGCTGCTGAAGGAAGATCCTGTGGATTTCGATCCTGGAGAGGAAGAACTCTTGGAAACAATGAAGAGGGAAAGAGTTGAAATGGAGATCAGTATGTTGGGTAAGAATTCCCAGGGAAAGAGGAAATGTATGAGCGTGTGACAAAAGAAATTGAATGTGTAAGATTTGACATACAGGATAGATCTGGCCAAGATCTCACCAGTTAAACCAGGAGCGTGGCTGATATTGGGGTGGTGGTAGTTCTTGGTGCTCTTTGAACTTGGTGTTATTTTACACTGTTTGTTAGGGATACACCCTAGCAGAATCTGCACGGCAGTCAGTCAGGCAGGCAAAATATATGAGATAAACGTTTTTGTAGCTTACACTCAGTAAAACAGATACACTGTGCTAGTTAAATAATTTACTCCAGTAATAGTTTTAGCATAGTCAAAACAGTCCATATATCATTCACTAATTCAGTCCGTCCGGGGATTATTCAGTTGCAAAGTCCAGTGTCGAAAAAGAGGTCAGTAAACTTACAAATATCAGTCCAGTAATATATCTCCTCGCAGTAGAGATATGAAGAAGTCAAACCTCCTTTTCATCCTTCAGCATTCAGCAACTCAGCAGTAGGGAAACACGCAGTTAACAAACCATCAATCCATCAAAACAGCAATCGTCAGGAATGGTCATCAATCCAACAAGTTCTCTTGCTCCCTCTTATGGCGGTTCAACACCGCACCCAAAATTACATGCTTTGCAGTTTAAAGTGACACACACTTAAACTTACTATCATAGTTTATATATATTATTTTACCCAAACTACGTTAGGTAACCTTGCTATTCCTAACGCTGTTTATATTATTTTATTTACACACATGGTTGGCTTGCAGTTGTTTTTATTTCTTGCACGCTCCCAACTATACTTGGGGTATGGTTCTTATCAGCTACCAGACTATTCTGTCCTAGTCCTCACCAAAAAGCACTCAGTCAAATTCTGAGTCCCCGCCAAAACCTCTTTATTTACAATAATGTGAATTATTTCATTCACAGTCAGCCAACAGCTTGGCAAACAGTCTCGCGAAGGTAGACTAATTATCTCAGACTTTTATCAATCCTGGAATGCTGCCCGGTAAATAGTTCCACACTCACTGTTGGCAGGGAAGGCTGGGTTTATAGACAAATCTCCACGAGGCTGGAACAAACGACCGAATGAGCGAGTTGTTTCCTGCAAAAGCCCCCTTCCCTTTTGCTCCTCTTTTAATCCTGATGGGAGGGGCCATTCATCGTCCACTTGTGTCCTTGCTCCCACATCGACCCTGAGTTCTTAATTGCTCCTTTCTTTTAGCAGATCTGCGTGTATGCAGGCTGGGAACCGGTTCCAGTTGTCCCCAGCATCATTGCTCTCTGAGCCCGAAGGCAGCTGATGACTGCTAGCCTGCTCTGGCTCCATCTCTGCCTCAGATGCAGATCCCTTATCTGAGCTTTCCTCAGTCTCCAAGACTGGCCCAGGTTCCACCCCAACCTCCTCACTACTGTCTGACTCTGCGGGCCACAATCCAGACGTTCAGCAGAGTGAAACACATTGGAAGAAAATTCCAACCAAAAGGAAGTCAAAGGCCTTGTGAAAATAAGTAATCAAGGCATAGTTAACAATTTTTCTCTTTCTCGGCAGGTAACGGATGGGAAAGTGGAGTTAAGATGGACGACTCTTTGGATGAAGATGAAAATCTGGAGGCAACCTACAGGACAGACTCCCCGAGATGCCCGGTTGATCTGCCGTTAAACTTCGAGTCAAAACAGCAGACCCAGGAGACACATATGGAGAATGAGAAGGAACATCTTTTGCTGGCAAAAAGATTTTCTACTGCTGTAATTGGAAAGACCACTTTATCCAGCAAGGATAAAACACGTTTGTTTTCCAAGTATGGTCGGAAGTATCACTACAGAGTGGAACTTGACATGATAGATTCCTCGGAGGACTTTGAAGAATGGCCCAGCTCAGAGGAAGACCTCCAGTGTCTTTCCGACTTCTGCGGAAAGGAAGAAAACAGAAGGCTTGAGAAAAAGTGCAAGTTTTCTGGGAAGAGAAATGGGAATCGTTTGAACAGATACCAGCGTAGTTATCTAGAAGAAGAACACGACCGTTCTCTCGAATACAGGAAAACCTTCAGTCATGCAAACTCACTAAATATTATGCAAGCCCCTAATGAGGCTGAAAGGAAAGTGTATGAATGTTCTCAGTGCGGGAAACAATTTGGTAAATTTAGTCAGTGGAATCAACATCAGAAAATCCACACCGGAGAAAAACCGTACAAATGTTTTCAATGTGGAAAGTCTTTCAATCAAGCAGGAAATCTCAAGACCCACCAGAAAATCCATACTGGAGAGAGACCCTATAGATGTTCCCAGTGTGGAAAAAGCTTCAATCAGGCAGGAAATCTGAAAACCCACCAAAAAATCCATACCGGGGAGAGGCCCTACAAATGCCCTCAGTGTGGGAAAAGCTTCACCCGAGGGATCCTTCTGAAGATACATCAAAGAATCCACACTGGGGAAACCCCGTACAAATGTCCCGAGTGCGGGAAAGGATTCAATGAGATGCGGAACTTGAAAAGACACCAGAGAATTCATACCGGAGAGAAACCTCACCGATGTTCCCAGTGTGGGAAATGCTTCACCGAGGCAGATGTTTTGAAGATACACCAAAGAACGCACACTGGAGAGCGGCCATACAAGTGTTCGGAGTGCGGGAAATGCTTCAATAAATCGGGGACTTTGAGGAGACATCAAAGAATCCATACTGGCGAGAAACCCTACAAATGTTCTCAGTGCGGGAAAGGTTTCAACCAGATGGGGACGTTGAAAAAACACCAGAGGCTTCATCCAGGGGAGAAACACTACAAATGTTCTCCAATCCACGCTGCAATTTATATCGGCGAGAAACCGCACAAGTGTTCGGACTGCGGGAAATGTTTCCGACAGGCAGGACTTCTGAAGAGGCATCAAAGAATCCATACCGGCGAGAGACCCTACCGATGTTCTCAGTGTGGGAAATGGTTCAATCAATCAGGAACTTTGAAGAGACATCAAAGAATTCATGCCGGAGACAAACCACCCCAGTTTCTCAGCGGTGGAAATACGCCAGTCAGGGAAGTGACTTGAAGAACTATCTGGACATTCATATTTCAGGAAAAAAGCCACGGATGTAACTAAAACCTAGTGGGAAAAACCTCCATGATCGGAATGTAGTAATTGAAAAATACAATCCATTGAGAACAAAGAGCGGCGGTAGAGTAGAAGAAAGAGTTTTAGTGTATGATTGGGATAAAGGCAGAGAAGTCCTCAACTTGCAACCACAATTGGGGTTGGAATTTCAGTTGCTAAGTGATGCGGTCAATAAACGAGTCACCATGGGACCAGATCTGATTTTACAACCGTTTTTTATCATGATTGTTAAGTAAATCTGGCTTCCCCAATTGACTTCACTTGTGGGAAAGTCACAAATTACAATCACGAGATACTGCAACCGTCATAAAGGCGAGACCATTGTCAAGTGTCAGAATTATCGTGTGATTGAGGAATGGTCATAAGTCACTTATTCCAAAACCGTCGTAAGTTGGAACTGTCATTAAAGGAATGGTTATAAGTCAAGGACTACTTGTAAAATCAATATAAATGTTATTGCCCTCCATCTTTCGCCCAAGCTATGAAATATGTAGATTATGCTTTCTGAAAGCAGAGAGAGATCGAAAATGTGGCGTTGAATTCAACTTATCGCTTAGGAGCTTTTGAAAAGAAAACAGAGAAAGGATCAATCCATTCATGGATACCATACAGAATAAAGGGACTTGTTCTCTCTCATTCCACAGGGCAAAACAGGAAACCATGAAATGAATGCTGGGACAAAAACTCCTAAGACATTCATTAGTAATAAAAAAAAATGGTCGAGCAGTCGGATCAATTGTACAATGAGATGATGGTTCACTAGAGGTGTCCGTTTGTCACGGACACTAATTGGGATTCTCACATGGAGCCGAGGTTGGACTTGATGCTCTTTAATGACTCTTTCCAGCTCTGGTTCCACGATTCCTGACAAGACCAAATGATGGTGAGTTTTGGGCCCAACTGTACCTGGCGGTTGGCCAATCTTTCATTTTGGCCGTCAGAGCTTGCGTAGCATCTGGAGGTTCTTCTGGATTCAACCTTCTGGACTCAAGTTCTGCTCAACAAGCAAGTGGCACATGGCTACAAAGGCTTTTGCATAAGTACATCTTGTGCATTTGTCACACTTTTCCCAACCCTATCGGGCCTTGCTCGCAGTCGGCCATGCCTTACACGTCTCTTGATTGGACTGTTGTACTGTACTCCAGAGGGCCTGCCTAACCCTAACCCTAACCCTTGAAGAGCATTCAGAAGCTGCAACTGATCCAATAGGAGTGCATGGCCCACATAATGCTCTACTGTCAAGCCCGAAACTGACGTGTAGCCATTTTATTTAGCCTTATTATATATTCTTTTTCTTTCTTTCTCTTTGCTGGTTAGGAGGGGGAAGGGTTTCAGGCTTGCCACATTCCTAAGGTGGGAGGAGTGGAGATAGAGTTGTTTAGGCTAGGTGGTTCTTCTTCCCGTGGGAACAAAAGCTGACCGTGCTGACACCTGGAGGTGGAGATTGATGACACCAGGAAACATTGATTTACTTCTATTGGGGGAATATGCCTTTGGGGAGCTGCTTCTAACTTCCAATATTATGTGGTGTAATTCCGGGTTGGGTCAGATCCAGAACGACAACAGACTCTGACATGTTGATGCTTTCCTAAATAAAAGAAATCGTTTTGGAAGATGGACTTGGCTCTTTTCTTTTTAAATGGATTTCATCACTTGGACACCTGACACCTACTATATGAGCTGCCCTCCCTCCCAAGATCCTTCAGGGTGCTGGTCATCACCTTTAAAGCCCTACCTGGCACAGGGGCCAAGTTTTATTTGCAGGACTGCCTGTCCCTGCTCCTCCCCTAATTCTGGCAGGGTGAGCGTACGCCATTAAACAACCCTTCAGTTAAACTGCTTCCTGGTGGGGAGACGGAAGCACTGCCTTATGGAACAGCCTCCAGCTCCCTCAAGATACAGATGATCAACCTTGACCTGCAGGAAAGCAGTGAGGATCTGGATTTCTCTCCCAGGTGCTAGGACCAGGATGTCGATCGTGCCGCCAAGATGTAGATTGATTGATGGAAGTAAGTTTTATCTGAACCCCTGCCATAGTTTTGAGTATTTGTTTTGTTTTGATCATATTGTGTTTTTTGCTCTTGCGTGCCACCTAGTGTCCTTTCTAATAGAAGGGTGGCTATGTAAGTTTGTTTAAGAAATAAAACTTTTTTTGTAAAATACATGTGTCTGTCTCTCTCTCTCACACACACACATACACACACACACACTGGAGAGAGAATACCTAAATACCTAAATGTTAGGGTATTCAAGTCAGTTCTGGGAAAAAAAAAGTACTCTATTGCAGGCCTCTCCAAACTTTACAACTTTAAAGACTTGTGGACTTCAACTTCCAGAATTCCTCAGCCAGCATGAGTGGCGGCTGGCTGAGGGATTCTGGGAGTTGAAGTCCACAAGTCTTAAAAGTTACAACATTTGCTGCTCTGTGGTATGGTAGAGTGCTGATAGAAATGCTCTGAATCCGTGGTGGGATTCAATTTTTTTTTTTATTACCAGTTCTGTGGGCATGGCAGGGGAATGATACTGTAAAAATCTCCAGTCAGACGTGGTATTTGTTGGTTCTCCAAACTACTCAAAATTTCCGCTACCGGTTCTCCAGAACTGGTCAGAACCTGCCGAATACCCACCTCTGACCTAGATGTTGAAGGGGGCTTCAGTTCAGTGCGGTGGTGTAGCTTGCTGTAAAAGAATTCATTCTCATAGTGTCAGGTTATTTGGCAGCTGTTTTAAAACAAGAGAAGTTGTTTTCTTACCGCTCAGCTGATTTCTTGAGACGAATAGGATGAGGTTACAAGATTTATTTATTTTTTTGCATTAGTCAACCTATCTCCCTAAGGAAAGACACTTCCTGCTTCAAACAGCCGTCCAACGAATTGACAAGAAGGCAGGTCTCTGATAAGAGGGAATATTAAGGCTGCTTATTTATAGAAGAGTCTTGAGCTCTCTGGGGACCAGCCTTTATATGGATGAAAGCACGAGGGTAGCTTGTGAGAAAGTATCATTTAAGACTGCCTGCAGGAAAAATTCCCAAAGTAGCTGAGAAAATCAGTCCTAGAGAAATTCATTCATCCCACAAAAAGAAAAGCCGAGGGAAAGGAGGCAGATTATCCGGAGGGTGGGAAGGTTTCCATTAAGGAAGATGCAGAGGACGATTCGATGAAGATGGTTCCTCAGAACTTTATTTCTCTGGATCCCTTCCCACTTCTGAATATTAGAAGAGCTTTTGTTTTCTATGAAGCATATTTATCAGTATTTACCATATTAAAAAAATATAATGGGTGCATTCATTGCCACTACCTCTCTTCACATGATATTTAATATTGTATTGTTTTTTAACATAGCCCAACAAATAATTTTGATGTCACAAACCCCTAAGTGTGTCTTGAGGAACCCCTACAGGTTCTATAGCCATGAGTAGTTTCTGGTGAAAACCAAAATAAATACATAGGAAGGAAGGTAGTCCTCATTTAGTGGCCACAATTGGGACTAGCAGTCGCTAAGGGAAATTCTGTTTATGATCTTGCCTCAGCTTCTTTCGTTTTAGAGACCTGTGTTCTGATCCAAACCCTTTTCCAATAAGACAAACACGAACCAAAGGGAACAGAAATCTTTTGGTTAAAAGATTTAAAAGATTAAATCCCTGGTTAAAAGGCTGCTGCAAACTAATTAACTTTGATAAGCACCAACCTGGCCAAAACTGTACGAGACTGCCAAGAATCACAGATAAAAAATATTTCACAACACAAGAATCTTCAAATACCAACTTCAAATACTGTAATGTCCACGAGGCTGAGTTTCAAAACGTCTTTGCTTCCTGAAAAGAATGTTCGCTTCACAGCTGCCTTTTATTTTCTTGAAGGAGGGGCCATTACCTTGCAGCGAGCCTTACTCCCGACTCCCCGTGCTGTTGCAGCTGCTCTTTTCTGCGAGCAGCCCTGTGTGCACACGCACTTGGCACAGGCTCCTCGGGAACCTCCTCATCGCTGCTGCCAGTCCCCACAATCTCTGAAGGCAGCAGTCCACTCCCCAATGGTCCTGGCCCCTCATCTGAGTCCTCGCTCTCCTCAGCCGTCCGCACCTGAGAAGAGAAGAGATTGGACAGCCACTTGTCTGGAAGAGTGCAAAGAAGAATAACCAGGATGATTAGGGAACTGGAGGCTAAGACGGTTACAGGAACTGGGCATGGCTAGTTTAGTGAAGAGAAGGACCAGGGGAGATATGAGAGCGGTCTTCCAATATTTGAGGGGCTGCCACAGAGAGGAGGAAGGGGTCAAGCTATTTTCTAAAACACCCAAAGGCCAGACAAGGAATAATGGATGGAAACTGAACAAGGAGAGATTCAACCTGGAAATAAGGAGAAATTTTCTGACAGACCAATGGAACAGAAGTTGCCTTCAGAAGTTGTGGGAGCTTCATCACTGGAAACTTTCAAGAAGAGACTGGACTGCCATCAGTCAAAAATGGTGTAGGGTCTGCTTTGGGGGGGTGGACTAGATGACCTACAAGGTCCCTTCCAACTCCGTTAATCTGTATATCTGCAATAATACGGGGTCTTCTGCTTCAGCAGGGGCAAGATCTCCAAAGTCCCCTTCAACTCTTATTCTGTGTTCTGTATTACACAGAAGTGCTGCTCTTTGAACTACAAAGCAGGGAGCTGTGAGAAGTAGGAGGGGGGGGGCAATGGCTCCCTGTAGGGTAGAGAGAAAGGGGATGGAGAGGAGGGGGGTAGAGAGAGAAAAGGGAAGAAAGGAGAGGAATGGGAGAAAGAGAAATAGGGGAGAGAAGGGAGAGGAAAGAGGAGGAGAGGAGAGAGGGAGAGAGGAGGGGGAAAGGAGGGAGAAAGAAGGAGAGGAGGAGAGGGAGGAAGAGAAGGGAGAGGGGAGAGAGGAGAGGAGAGAGACATGAGGGAGGAGGAGAGACAGAGAAGGGGAGAGGAGAGACAGAAGGGGAGAGGAGAGAGAGACAAAGAGGAGAGACAGAAATAGGAGAGGAGAGAGATGTGAGGAGAGGAGAGAGACAGAGAAAGAGGAGAGGAGAGAGAGAAGTGGGGAGAGGAGGAGAGAGAGGGACAAAGGAGAGAGAGAAAGAGAGAGAGAGGGTGGGGAGAGGAGAGGAAGAGAGAGAAGGGGAGGGAGAGGAAGGGAAAGAGACAGAAAGTGGAGAGAGAGGGGACAGAGAGAGAGAGAGAGATGGGGGAGAGGAGAGAGAAAGAGACAGAGAAAGAGGAGAGAGAGAGAGAGATGGAAAGAGGAGAGAGACAGAAAGAGGAGAGAGAGAGAGATGTGGAGAGAGAGAGAGGAGAGGAGAGGAGAGGAGAGAGAGAGAGTGGGGAGAAGAGAGGAAAGAGACAGAACGGGAGAGAGAGAGAAAGAGGAGAGAGACAGTGGGAGAGAGAGAGAGAGAGGGAAAGGAGAGAGAGAGAGAAGGGGAGAGGAGAGAGAGAGATGGGAGAGGAGAGGAGAGAGACAGAACGGGGAGAGAGCGGGGAGAGAGGAGAGAGAAATGGGGGAGAGAGGGAAAGAGAGGCAATGACTCGTTGGGTTATAGATAACGCAATACCCAGCATTATGGTCCGGTGTGCAACGAAGCCAGCTTTCTGTTCCTCACTGACCCAAAAGTTTAGGCTGTCTCTTCCAGCAGAAGGATGCACACCAGCTAGCTGATCAATAGCGGATCTCAAAAAAGGCTAAGCAGGGCGGGCTCCATTCGGGAACAGGTTGGAAGACCACCAAGAAAACTACCTCAGGGTTATTAGGGTTGAACAGCTTTCCCCAAATCTCATTAGTCAAAAACTGTGTAGAATCTACTTGGGGGTGGGGGTGGACTGGATGACCTACAAGGTCCCTTCCAACTCTGTATCTGATCCAAATCTGCGTGAGGAGAGGGCTGGACTAGGAGACCTTCAAAGGTCCCTTTCCAGCTTTACTCATTGATGGATTGATGCCACTGCCCAGCCTCTCCGTCGCCAGGCCGGTCCGAGACCGCTGCGGGGAGCAAAGCAGAGCCGAAGCCGGTCGGGAGGGGGCGCCCGCGGGCTCCCTTCCGCCGATCCAGCGGCGGCGCGTCAAGGCGAAGCGAGGCGGGGATTGATGGGCGCAGCTGCGGCGGCCGCGAGTCCCGGGGCCCCCCCCAGCGCTCGCACGCCCACCGGACGGCGCCGGGGAGGAGAGGAGCCGCACGGGTCCCGCCGTTGCCGGTACGGACCGGGGGTTTGGCCGCCGGCGGGGATGTTACCTAGAGGCCTCCAGCCTTGGGATCCTGAGCCGGGAAGGCGGAGGTTTGCTCCGGAGTTGCGGCAGACCGTTGCACCGGGAGGCCTCCGGCCCGGGGATCCCGCGGTCTCCTCTTCGTCTGGGATCGTCCCCGGGGATCCAAGAGGCTCGGGGCGGATTGCATTGCCTTGCATTGCATCGCTTGCATTGCACGACATAAGCATTGAGTTTGCGCGTCTTGCTCGCCTAATCCAGCGCAGGGGTGGCGGACCCGAGGAGGGGGTCGGCGGCCCGGGGAAGAGGGAAATTGGGGTGCAAAGGAGGAAGGTGCGATCTACCCCTCCCACCGTGTGTCCCGCTGCAGGGCCGTCACGGAGCTCCTCCCGGGGGAGGCGGCGAGTCCGCGGATCCCCATTTGGGAGATCAGCCCTCCCGTCTTCTTGTCCCGTTGTGGGAGGGGGGGATACAAGAAGGGGACAGGCTGGCCTCGCCTCCTGCACTTCCCCTATCCTCCCCCCCTTAATATAGGTGCAGAGAAAGAGGCAGGCTTTAGAAAAGGAAAGGATATTTTTTTTATTAATTTTCTTTGTCTGAATATGATGCCCATTGAGAAAAAAGGGGGCTTCAATCTCCCCAAAGCAGTAAACAAAAACCTGTTTAATGTTTGAAGGGCCCATGTGTGACATCTGCCACCGTGCATCTGTGTGTGTGTTGTTAACTTCTTGATAAAAGAGTAGGTTGTTCTCTTTCAGTTCAGAAGTCATGGGAGCATCATCACTTAAGACTTTCAAGAAGAGATTGGACTGCCATTTGTCAGAAATGGTGTAGGGTCTCCTACTTGGGCAGGGGGTTGAACTAAATGACCTCCAAGGTCCCTTCCAACTCTATCTGTTATCTATCAGTTATCGGTTAATTTGCACCGAGACAAATTCCTTGTGTGTCCAACCACACTTGGCCAATAAAATATTCTAATCTAATTTTCTAAAAGGGACATGTCTGAGATAAGGTTTCCCCTAAAGTTTTAAAAGTTTACTGAGCATTAAGAAAGTGAATTTTGGATTGCAAATACCTAGCGCTTTTTAAAAATTCTTGGCTAGTTTCTCGTAGACTTGTGTGATGTTCTTGTATTGTGCTACAAGTGATTAATTCTGAAACCTTCGTTTAGACTAGATTTTGCAGGACAGAAGAGAAAGTGAGAAAAAGAAAGAGGACAGAAGGGTTTGTGTGATCTGGTGGGAGGTGTGGTTGATTTTATTATGTTAATTTATTTGATTCTTTTTACTAGTTTTACTATTTTAAAGGTGGTTTTATACCTTGTAAGCCGACTTGAGTCCACCATGGGCGAATAGGTGGCAATATAAAATCTAAGAAATAAAATAAGTAAATAAAATAAAGCCCCCAACGGAGAAACAGCAAAAAATCACCAGTGCCAAATGTTGCAAATATAAGCATAGCTTAGCATAGTATTTTAATTTATAATCTTTTATGCTAAAGCCATCCTACCTCCCCACAAAAGGAAACATTATGTAGCACCAAAATCTTGTCGTTTTGTAAAGATTGTATGTTTATCTAGGACTAAAATTGCCTTTTAGGTTCAGTTGAGAAATTTGATATAAAATAGTTCAGGATGGTTTTAGAATCATGTCAGCTGCATCTCAGATTTACTTTTGAAAACCGAGAAACAAAGTGAATTTCAGGCTTATCTGTTATATGTTCTCACAATATTCTGTCAAATAGACTAATTTGAAAATGCTCTATATTGTAGAAGAAGGGGCTAGAGAAGAAAGCCCCAGACCGGGCAGAAGAACCAAACATTGGGGCAGTTGAACCTCAGTTGGGAATCCAGAGCATCGCCTTGGATCCAGAGAGGCACATTCATTGGGATGGAAGCACGCTGGGAAACGCAATGGCAGCAGTTCCTCAAGACGCTTCAACCTTCTCACTCCAGAGAAGGAAATCCAACAAGATCCAGGAATTCTCCCTGGGAAGATCCCAAGGCCTTCCTGGCCTCCTTCGAGCAGGTGGCCAGAGCCTGCCGGTGGCCCAGAGGAGAGTGGGTAACCCATCTCCTGCCAGCCCTTTGTGGAGAAGCTGAAGAGGCCTTTCGGAACCTGGACGCCATTTATCAAGGGGATTACGAGAGCGTGAAGGCCGCCATCTTGAAAGGGGAAGCCACCAAAATGGAGGCCCGGCGTCAACGCTTCAGGCAGTTCTGCTGCCAGGAGGTGGAAGACCCTCGGATAGTTTACAAACAGATCCAGGAACTTTGTCACCAGTGGTTGAAGCCGGAGAGACGCACCAAAGAGCAGATCTTGGAGCTGCTGATCCTGGAGCAGTTCTTGGCCAGCCTGCCTCCAAAGGTTCAGAGCTGGGTTCAACCCAGGAGGCCGGACACGTGTTCCCAGGCGGTGGCCCTGGTGGACGACTTCCTGCAGAGTCGGCAAGGGACCAAATCAGAAGGCCATCCGGTATAGTTTATCCATCTCAGTGTTTATGTAACATACAGTATGGTGCGCATCTGGGCATTGTGTAAAAAACTGCAGTTACAGACAGTCCTTGAGTTATGATGGACCCGCCCCACCTCCCAAATGGGACTTAGGATCTGGTTTTGAAGTTCTGATTCCCTCCCCCGGTCATAATCACATGACCGTATTTTGGATCCTCACCAAATGGTTCACTTTTATGACAGTTTGCAGCACCTGTTGTTTTAGAACGATTTTGACAGAAACCTATGTTTAGTTCCGGTGTCCAGCAAAATCCAACAATGGGTTCATTTAACAACCATTGAAAACAAAAAGGTCATAAAACAGGTCTGGTCATGCAGTGCTTTAAGATCATCACAACTTAAGGACTATAATTGCCAGGCTCAATTATGGTCATAAATTGAGGATTGCCTGCAGTTAGTTAAAACTTGATGAAAACGAATGGCACTTCTGCATCATTGTCATTTCCTATTGACTGCAGAACTTTTGAACCAGAGACCCAAAAGTTTTTGGCATGATTTTATTTACATTAGAATTTTTGAGAGCCATTGTCAGGGCTCCAACAAGTCCACCCCCATTCAAATCAAATCTCTAGCCGCATCTCTCAGAGTAAAAAAAAATTTGATTTGTTTGGAGTGGCCATGTTGGCATTAGCTGGGTGCTGTGATTTTTGTGGCAATACTGGCACAAAGTAACAAACTCTCTTGGCTTGGTAATTGTTGTTCCATTTTAAGTTATTTTTCATTTATTAATAAGTTGTACAGATATCAGCCATTCTTTTACATCTCATTCTTATAGGGTTAGGGTTATGAGTTAAGGTTAGGGATAGGGTTGAAATTTGTGGCGGAGTGCTGTGCTGCTGTGAGATGTTGACTTGGCCATGCCCACCCAGTCACGTGACCAACAAGCCACGCCCACCCAGTCACGTGACCAACAAGCCACGCCCACAGAACCTGTAGCGAAAATGTTTGAACCTGGCACTGACGAGTCAATACGAAATGCTTGCCTCTACCGCTGTTTGTCTTTTAATTGTACTGTTTAAATTATTAAAGGGGACTCATTGTTTTAAATTTAAAATACGTGAATGTCTTGAAATTGAAGTCCACACATCTTAAAAGGTTGCCAAGGTTTACAAACACCGTTCTGAGTGGGACAGATTCAGAGACATAACCTAAGTTAACCTAGCCAGTTGTTGTTTCATTGTAGGGAGAAAATTAAAAATGCAGCCAGTGTAACTTCTCTGATTGTGCTAATGCAGTGATACTTAAGAAAACTGAACAGGAATTCTTACGGGCTGGAATCTGGCAATATTGTTTGGCAACTGAAGTGCCCTTCAATAATCCTCATAAGTCAAAGCAACCAGCCAATCAAGATTATGTCAAAATCAATCTCACTCGTTCTGAGTTAAAGACACTCCTCTGTCAGCTCATAAAACGTGCCTGTTTTAGTAGTTGCCATAAAAAAATGGGGAGGGAGAGGAAGAAAAACTGGAAGAGCAGTGCAGCAGTTTGAAAGTGAAAGTACATTCCAACTCTTATCTTTAAAAGATTGTAACTAAAATACCAGAGCTTTTGCCCACGAGTATATTTAATTGGAGAACGTGAATGATGACACCTAGCCCGTGAATGTGTTCAATTGGAGAATCTGATTTATGAAACACCCGGGGGGGGGGGAGAAACAGGGTCATAGGTGACTGTAAATTATGTATGCCAGAGTTGGCTTCATACAGGGAAGTGCCAGTATGTCGCCTCTAATAAATCCTTTGAAGTTTTTTGAAGTTTGGCTCGAGAATCATGACTGAATTAGGGCGATTGCTGGAATCCTGACATCCTGTCTCTTTCAGGGCACCCAAAATGAAGAACTGGTTGATTTTGAACGGGCAGAGAAGGAGCCCTTGGAAACTGTGAAGAAAGAAAACATTGAAGTGGAGATCAAAGTGCCAGGTACGAATGTCCTTCTGCATGTACATTTTTTTGAGCCTTTTTGAACTGAACAGCCAAAACCTACACTCAAAGCTCTTGTGCTTGATTCTGTCTTCTGGAAGAGAAGATTTTCAAAGAAGTGTAGTTTGTCCAGATCCATGAGAGTGGGACTGCAAGATATGGTTTAGCAATCCTTTAATTCACATCCCAATGTACCCAAGTGTTGAATTTTTCTCTTGATTTGGCTGAGTGATTTGATCAGGGCAGAGCTCTGTGAATCCATACGTTGCCTGATTTTCATCATGAATTTAAAAGGATTTAAATTCTCAAAGAATTGAAGAAAGCCTTGATATGAATACCAATTTAAAAATCCATTATTTCCCTGAATGGTAAGAAGATACCAAGGAAAACTAGATCCCAGTGGGTTTTCCGTTTTGACCGATGGGGAGTTTTGGAGAGCTACTCTCTCATTCTTGGATTATAGGATGTATCCTCAGATCCTGCTCAGTATCTTGTAAACGGGCATGATTTTGCTTTCTTCCAATCTACAATCTGCTATGTAACAGGGGTCTCCTAACTTGGCAACTTTAAGACTTGTGGATTTCAACTCCCAGAATTCCTCAGCCAGCCAGTCATGTTGGCTGGGGACTTCTGGGAGTTGAAGTCCACAAGTCTTAAAAGTTACTAAGTTTGGAGAGCCCTGATCTATTGTATGGTATGGTGCTCTTCATCAACTACTGGCACAAGAAGGCACAAACAAATTCCCTTTATAATGTCTGCCTCCCATCCCCTGCAGGCAATGGAACCAAATCCCCAAATCACATCAGCTCGTTGCTTCCTCTCGAAGGACCTGGAGTGGTCCAATCTGGACTGAAAGAGGTAGGTGCTGCTCTGGCGGGGTAGTTTTGGGGGCAGATTTGAAATATTGGTGGCATTTATTTCTGACTAGAATTCCAGCAGAGGTGAAATGCTGCCGGTTCGTCCCAGTTCACCAGAACCGGTAGTAAAAAAAAATGCTACCGGAGAACCGGCAGTATTCCGACACTCAGCTGGGTGACGCTCAGCTGTGCCGCGGGATTTAGATTAGCTAGAAAGCAGGAAATCATCAGATTTCTTGCTTTCCAGCTCAACTAAATCGCGCGGCACAGCTGATTCCACCCCCTCGCTGTTGTATTTACCTCAGAAGGCTTCAAAACGCTTCTTTTTCCAGCACCCAGGAGGCTTCCCTGAGGCCCACTAGGCCAAAAACGGAGAGGGGTGGGGATTCCGCGAAAGAAAGAAAAAAAGACTTTTGATACCCCCCACCAGTCACATGACCATATAGCCATGCTCGCCCAGTCACCTGACCACGCCCACAGAACAGGTAGTCAATAATTTGAATCCCAATTCATTGTTGGCTCTGTTAGCTGGGAGTTTATTTACAATTGATCTCCTCAGACTTGGGGAAATGGCTTTTGCAGACCTAAATCCGAAGATGACACACAACTGGCCTAGAGATTTGAGAAAGCAGGTAGTCCTCGACCACGACTGAGCCCAAAATTTCTGTCGTTGAGTGAGACATTCTTTTAAATAAAAGTTTTTTATTTTTACGTACAATAAATCCATTCCATTTCAATTATGTGTCAATTAGGCATATATTTCATGTGCTTACAATTAATAATGCACTTCTTATCAACAGAACAATAATCACATTCCCATGTAAGCAATATCCAATATATCTATTTCACAAGCTTCTCTTATTGTTTTATATATACATCTAGTCCATTTTAATTTGTTTTATTTTCTAACTATTGATAAAACAAATCCCATACCATGTAATATTCAGATTCTTCTTTTTCCAAGTGAGACATTTCTTAAGCGAGTTTTGCCCCATTTTACGACTTCTTGCCATGATTCAGTGCAGTTGTTAAGCTAGTCACATGGTTTGTTAAGTGAATCTGGCTTCCCCCATTGACTTTCCTTCTCGGAAGGCCACAAATGTTGATCACATGGCCCTGGAACCCTTGTAACTATCATAGATCAGTTGTCAAGCATCTGAATTTTGATCATGTGATCACAGGGATGCTGCAGTGATCGTAAGTGTGAAAGGCAGTTGTAAGTTACTAAATTGTTCTGACCAAGGTTTCCTGAGACCATAATTAAGCACACACATAGTTAAAACAACTTTTGTTTTATTTCAATGCTGGGAATTATTTTCATTCCCAGCCAGTAATGAGTCTCAAACAGTCCCTTGAGATAAGCACCCACCTTTCTCTCCTTTGAATTGCTGCTAACAGCTAATTTGAATTGCTGCTAACAATTAAAAGTGCCAAATGAATTATAAAAAACAACTAAAGTACAAAGTCCACACGCAGAGCTTCAAGGATTAATCGAACAGAGCAAATGACTTTGCTTCCTGCAAAGCTTTCATCACCTTTGCCTGTCCTTTATGCCTTATGGGAGGGGCAATCACCTCCAAGTCTTACTCCTGAGTCACTGCTTTTGTCTCAGCTGCCTTTGCCTTCGAGCAGCTCTGTGCATATGCGCCCTGGGAACAGGCTCCCCTTGTTCTTCTGCCTCGCTGCTGCCAGACTGCAGAGGTTCCAGAGTTAGCATCCCACTCCAAGATGGTTCTGGCCCCATCTCTGTATCGGACCCAGGACCCTTGTCCGAGTCCTCTCCAGACTCCCTGACTGGTCCCCGTTCTTCCCCACTGTCCGATTCTGCTGCTGTCTGCACAGGCTGCTGGCGAACCACAACAAGGACTACCTGTACTGAGATACAGGCTCCTGTTCGCCTCACTGCATTGATCCATGGATTGGATACAGTATTGTAATCAATGGTTTTTGGCCATGAAGGTTTATTGTGGGTTTTTGGCAATAGGACCTGATGGGAAAGTGTCTTCACCTCTTTGCAGGAACTGATGGACCTCAAAGAAACGGACGTGCGTTTGCAGGCAGCCAAGCAGAGGCTGACCCGCGCAGCCCACCAGAGCACAGCCTGGCAGGTCCTGCAGGAAGAACCTCGAAACATAGGTGGTTTAAGTGAGGAGGGTACGTAGAGTCCAGCAAGGCTGGGAAACATCATCCCACCTATTTACACCTGTCTATGTACTTATCACTTAGGGAAAAAAATAGATATCTGATTAGATATCTGTAGTGAATTGGGGGAGTCGGGAAAAGATAACTGTTTGGAAGAACAGAACGGAATGGTTAAACCTGACCAGTTCCTTCAAAAGAAGCACAATCTACCTATTTTTTTCATGTATTTTTAGTTCTTGAATGAAATTAAAGTACTGGGAAGAGTCACCATTCAAACAGTTCTCTGTCTATTTGTCTGTCTGTCTGTCTGTGTCTGTCTGTTTGTTTGCCCTTGGAAGTTGTGGGAGCGCCATCACTTGAGACTTTCAGGAAGAGATTGGACTGCCATTTGTCAGAAACAGTGTAGGGTCTCCCGCTTGGGCGGGGGTTGGACTAGATGACCTACAAGGTCTCTTCCAACTCTGATTATCTGTCTGTCTGTCTGTCTGTCTGTCTGTCTGTCTATCTATCTATCTGTCTATCTATCTATCTATCATATCTATCATCTGTCATCCTTTATCCATCCACCCATCTATCCTTTTTTCAAACTTAAAAGATAAACAAAAGAATTTAAAAAGTGGGAAAGAAAGAAAGATAAAGAAAAAAGTATTAAAAATAATAGAGAGTGAGGAAAAAGGGATACATTTGAAAGATACCTAAAGAAGCGACTTCCAATCTTTTCACCAGACATACATATCGTCCCCTCCTTCACGATTACAGTTCCCTTCTTCCCTCTTGTAACCATTTTTAATCAGTAAATCCACAAATGACCAGTTTTTTCTACGAAGCATGCTCTTCTCAGTAAATGTTTAATGAAAAGTTCTCCATAAACAATTCCTATTGATAAAAAATATTTCAGTTAACAAATGCATTTACAAAATAGCCGAGCTTGTACTTAGGGGTGTTTGTATCCTCAAAAACTACAAAACTGTGATAAAGGGGACATTTGGTAGCACTTTGGAGTGGGGGGAAATCAAACATTCTTCCCACGGTGGATGATTGGCTGCAAAAACTGACAGGATTAGCATAGACGGCTGAATTCAGGAGTGGGCTGCTGAGGATTCACAGGAGTTCGGAAGGCCCCCTAGTTAAGATTCTGTGCAGTTTGGAGAACTCCCAAATCCCACTCCTGGTTGGTCCCTCCCCCACCCAGACTCCCCAATGCGGCCTGTTTTGGATGCAGGTAAATGCAGGGCGCGCACGGAGGCTCGGGAAGGGCAAAAAACAGGCTTCCCAGAAGTTTGGGAAGGCCGGAAACGGGCCTGTTTCTGGGTTCCACAGAGCCTCCGGAGCCCGGGGAGGTTGTTTTTGTCCTCCCGGAGACTCGAGGACAGCCTCTGGAGCCCAGGGAGGGCAAAAATGCCCCTCCCCCATGTTGCAGGAGGCTGACTAGGCCACACCCACCATGGCAATCCCCACCATTGACTGCTATAATTAAAGAAAAAAATACAACCAGCCTTGTTTCTACTTGGAAACCACTTCTGGACTTTGTGCTTGAGATGGGAAAAAAATGAAACATTGATTTTGGGTTTTACCAATTAGGTAGGTTTGTTGTGATAGTAATGGCTAGTATATATGATTATGCAAAAGTAAAACGTTGAGGCTGTGTGTTATTACTTTATTTTACTATGCTAAAAAAAAGTCACTGCTTTTTCCCCCCCTTTCCATTTTCACCCTACACTTTTTCCTCTTTTCCATTTTCTTCTCTTACTTTCCCATCATTTTCCTTTCTCTTTGTATTTTATATTTCGATAAATTAATAAAAAATTGTCAACGGAAGAAAAAGAAAATTCGAAGCCTGCTTTACCCCCCAAATAAATGCACCAGTAGAAAAAGGAGATTAGTGCACTTGTTTGAAATGAAGGCCTCAGGACAGAATTAAAAGATGTTTGTCTTGCTCTGCAGGTGACAGAAAGGAGAATAGGGTTAAAGTGGAGGATTTTCAGGGTGGAGAAGATGCAGAAGAGATATGTGGCCAAGACACTGTGATACGCCCTGAGAATCTGCCATTAAAAGCCGAGATGGAAGGAGAAAGCGGTGTATCCAATCAGCATAGATGGAGGCCACCGCTGGAAATTGAGAGAAGGCGCAACATGCTTGAAAAAGATCTTACTACTGCTGTTCCAGAAAAGACCAACAAGGATAAAAGGTCCATGTTCTCCCAATATGATAGAAGGTACCTCTACCAGGTGGAACTGAATCCGATACCTTCTGTGGAGAAATTGGACCAATGTCCTCAGAGATTTGAGGACAGCTACCAGCATACTTCAAATGTGAATCAAGAGGAGAAAGGCACTGTAAGTGAGAAAAGGGTTGAAATAGCTGAGAATGGAACAGGGAATAACGCAAACACTTACCTGAGTAACAATCTCAGAGAAACACATAACAATTCTCCCGAGTCAGGGAAAACCTTGACTAACCCAAACTCACTAAACAGATTCCCAGTGTGTAATCCCGAAGAGGAATGGTACGAGTGTTCCCACTGTGGGAAGGGCTTCAATAAAGCCAAATACTGGAAACAGCACCAGAAAATTCACACCGGGGAGAAGCCATACAAATGTTCCCACTGTGGGAAATGCTTCAACCAGTCAGGCAACCTGAAGACCCATCAAAGGATTCACACCGGAGAGAGACCCTACAAATGTTCCCAGTGCGGGAAATGCTTCAGTCACACCAACTGTTTGAAGATGCACCAGAGGATTCATACTGGAGAGACCTACAAATGCACTCAGTGTGGGAAATGCTTCCGAGAGACGGGGATTTTGAAGAGGCATCAACGAACTCACACTCGGGAGAGGCCTTACAAATGTTCCCAGTGTGGAAAATGTTTCAGTCTGTCGGGAATCCTGAAGAGACATCAACGAACCCACACTGGTGAAAGACCCTACAAATGTTCTCAGTGCGGGAAGGGCTTCAATCAGATGGGAACGTTGAAGAAACACCAGCGAATTCACACAGGCGAGAAGCCGTACAAATGTTCTCACTGCCAGAAATGCTTCAACGAGAGAGGAAATTTGAAGAGGCATCAGAGAATCCACGCCAGAGAGAGCCTTAATATCATACAAGAATTCATCTTGGAAAACGACCATATCAATGTTATCAAGGTGGGAAAGACTTCTACAGGGCAAGAATTCTAAAGTGACATTAAAAAACAACAACAACATACTAAAGGGACACGGTTAGTGCGTGTGTAAGAAATTTCTAGGACAAGGATCTCCAAACTTGGCAACTTTAAGACTTAAGCGACAGGAGGCTAAAACATATAAAGATGCAGGAAGTGGGTATGTCTAGTTTAATGAAAAGAAGGACCGGGGGAGACATGGCAGCAGTCTTCCAATACCTCAGGGGCTGCCACAAAGAAGAGGAAGTCAAGCTATTTTCCAAAGCCCCCTGAGGGCAGGACAAAAAGCAATGGATGGAAGCTAATCAAGGAGAGAAGCAACTTAGAACTAAGGAGGAATTTCCTGTCAGAATTGGTGGAACAGTTTGCCTCCAGAAGTTGTGAATGCTCCAACACTTGAAGTTTTTAAGAAGAGATTGGACAACCATTTGTCTGAAATGGTCTTTCCTGCCTGAGCAGGGGGTTGGACTAGAAGATCTTCTACGCCCCTTCCATCTCTTATTTTGTTATTCTGCTACTTACGACTGGCTAGGGCAGTGAAGGCGAACCTTTTTGTTGTGGTGTACCGAAAGCGTGCGCCGGCACCCACATTGCAAGGCACCCCCCCTGCACATGCACACGCAGCACCCTTGCCCCGCCCCCTTACCTGCACTGCACATGCGCGTGCCTTCCCGCTGATTTTTGGCCCGTTTGAGGCCGTTTTCGCTCTCCCGGAAGCTCAAGAGAAGCTTCTGCAGCCTCGGGAGGCTGAAAACGGGCCTATTTTGGCACTTCCGGTATTTCCGGAAGGCCCATTTTTCGGTCTCTCCCAAGACTTCAGAGGTTTCTCTCAAGCCTCCAGGAGGGTGAAAATGGCCTCAAACCGGCCAAAAATAAGCTGGGAGGCACGTGCATGCACAGTGCAGGTAAGTTTGGCTGGGACTCGCGTACCCGCAAAAACGGCTCTGCGTGCCACCTGTGGCACGTGTGCCATAGGTTCACCATCACGGAGCTAGGGAATTCTGAGAGTTGAAGTCCACAAGTCTTCAAGTTGCCGTGTTTGGAGACTCCTGGTCTAGGAGATCACTTGGAAAGCCCCTAAAGATTTCCACATTTTATTTATAAGGAAAAATCCTAGCATCGGGAGTAAATTGTTAAACAGTTGGATCAACTATCCAGAATGGTGGTGGATTCATTTTCACTGATTTGAACCCATAGCTGCTGGCAGAATATCTGCAAATGGACTATTTCAGCTTGGATTCCTGCACAGAAGTGGGATTGGATTTGATGACTCTTTCTCCATTTTTTTCTATGATTGTATACCAGAGATGCATTATATAAATATTCTCAGTGAAATTGTTAACGCAGCAGAACTGGAGGCCCATCTGACCTAGAATCTGTACAGAAAGTAAAGATTCAAATTTGTGAAATCAAATTAAACATTTGGCCGCATTTCTGTGCCGCAAACTGTACAGAAAGTTTTCTGCAGACATCCCTTGTCTGAGCTGGTTGTGTTTCTCCATCATCTTGCTCAATAAAAACCAACCTTTCATTTTATACTATTTGTATAGACATTTATGAGATAGGAAATAAACTGAAATGAAAACTGCTTGAATCCCTAGCATCGGTTTTGTCTTTTTCACTGTAGTTGTACAACTGGGTCAGGTTTTCCGTCACGCTGCCCATCAGGACTTATTTTATATTTCCAGGGAGTCCTTGACTTATGACTGATTGTTTAACAATCATTCAAAGTTACACTGGTGCTGAAAAAAGTAACTTATGACCCAGTTTCACACTTGAAGACTTCACAGTGTCCATCATGCCCCTGTTGGGAGTCTGAATCCAAGGAAGAAGACGAACAGTTGACAGGGAGTGGGAGTATGGCTCCGTTGGCTGTGGAGGAAACCTGGGAAGGGCAAAGTCCGGCTGGGCAGAGCAAGGAAGGGGTAGAACAAGGGAGAGGGAGTTCAGAGGAAAACCAAGCCCTACCCCCTCTTCATCCTAGGGCAGGCAGGGAGGAACAGAGAAGAGAGCAACGTGGGTCATGTGATTTACGGGGGAGGAAAGGGCCCTGATTCCCTTCATTAGCCACAGTTGGGAAGAACGTTTATAAGAAATGCAGGCTGTGTGCGGCAGCTGCTGGGAGCAAATGTGACTTTGCTTATCTGTGTTCCTGGCTCTTCCCAATCATGTGAGTTTTGCCATGCCTTCATGTCTGGAAGTCTTGCTCCTGCCCTGTCAAACTAATTACCTCAGTTTGGTTTGACTGGGCTTAAAGTTACAGTTTATGTTGACCATGTTTTGGACTTGATTCTGCAGTTAAAGGCTGTTCCTGGGAGAGTTTTTCTCCAGCCAGAAGGTAATCTGGACACTGGAGGCAAAGTTGGAGCTACTAAAGGTACTCTTATTGATTATCTGACTGTGTTGCCTTTGTGCCATGCTCCGGGTCATCACAGTCCCCCATAGTTCTATGGTCGCAATTCAGGCATTTGACAAATGGCATTTATTTATGGTTTGCTCAAAAGCGAATGTAGAAAATGGTACATTGATACCAAAGGAGATGGACCATCAGGGGCAGAAAGTCTCCTTGGAGTGGGGGTGGGTGGGGACAGGAAACTCCTGTAGTCCAGCCCAGCCCAATTCATCCCAAACCCCAAAGGACTATATTTAAGTTTTTGACTTGCGACTATAATTGAGCCTAGAATTAAGGCCATAAGTTGTGCTGGTGCTTAAATGGGTCATTACATCACCAACCAGATTTTATGACATTTGTGACTTATTTAGCGAACCCTGTGACTGGAGCTGTGGTAGCGCAGTATTTGCAGGCTAACTCTGCCGACTTGCCCGCAGTTCGATTCTGACCAGCTAAAGGTTGAGTCAGCCTTCCATCCCTCTGAGATCATCAGTAAAATGAAGACCGAGTATTCTGACCCAGGCTTCATGAAACGTAATTAATATCAAATTTGTTTTAAAAGCAAAACCTATTTTATTGCAACTCTGGGAATTGTTTTCCTTCCCAGCCAGAACTAATCTTAAATAGTTCCCCGAAATAAGCACACACCTTTCAGTGCTGTGGAATGCTGCCAAAAACTATCCAATTAACTATAACAGAAACCAATCAAAGTACCAGAAAAACCCAACCAGAGCTTCAAGGAGACTCGGAATCTATCAAACTACTTTGCTTCCTGCAAAGGTTTCATCATTGAGGTCTGACTTTTATCCCTTCAAAACAGTTTTCATCCATTTTCCAGAAACTGATCTTAAGTTATTTGGACTGTAATACGCAGGATTATTTATCCATCTAGCTACCAGTTACAATCAATTCTTAGTGAAAAACCAGTTAAATATGAGCCAGCCGTGTGCAGCAGCAGCCAAAAAAGCAAATGCAATCCTAAATTGCATTAACAGAGCGATACAGTCAAGATCAAGTGAGGTGCTAATACCAATCTGTAAAACCTTAGTAAGACCACACCTAGAGTACTGCAACCAGTTTTGATCACCACACTATAAAAAAAGATGTTGAGACTAGAAATAAAGTGCAGAGAAGAGCAACCAGGATGATGAGGGGACTGTAGGCTAAAACATGAAGAACGGTTACAGGAATTGGGCTTGGCTAGTCTAGTGAAGAGAAGGACCAGGGGAGACAGGATAGCGGTCTTCCAATATTTGAGGGGCTGCCACAGAGAGGAGGAAGGGGTCAAGCTATTGTCTAAAGCACCCGTAGGCCAGACAAGGAATAACGGATGGAAACTGAACAAGGAGAGATTTAACCTGGAAATAAGGAGAAACTTTCCGACAGGGAGAACAATCAACCGATGGAACAGCTTTGCCTTCAGAAGTTGTGGGAGCTTCATCACTTGAGACTTTCAAGAAGAGATTGGACTGCCATCTGTCAGAAATGGTGTAGGGTCTCCCACTTGGGTGGGGGGGGGTTTGGACTAGATGACCTACAAGGTTCCTTCCAACTCTGATTATCTGTTATCTGTTACCCTTTTAAATGATCCTGTTAGGACAGTTTTGTAGGCAAAAGCAATAGCACAGAAACTAGGTCTATACCGCTTCATGGTGCTTTACAGCCCTCTCTAAGCCGTTTCTATAGAATTAGAATAGAATAGAATAGAATAGAATAGAATAGAATAGAATAGAATAGAATAGAATAGAATTTTTTATTGGCCAAGTTTAGTTGGACACACAAGGAATTTGTCTTGGTGCAAATACTCTCAGTATAGAGTCAACATATCCCCCTCCCCCTCTGACAATCTGGGTCCTCATTTTACCGACCTCGGAAGGATGGAAGGCTGAGTCAACTTTGACCCGGTCAGAATCGAATTGCTGGCAGCGGGCAGAGTCAGCCTGCCATATTGCATTCTCCCCACGGTTAATCCACTTTTCACTAAAGTTCTTAGGAAGATGGCTTTGTACTTATTTGTGTTTGGCGGAGCTTTAATCAAATTACAAAACTGTTCAGGTTATGAGGGAGTTTTGGATATATTGTTGCCAGTCTTGATGGAGGTATGTGCCATCTATACAATAATTTATACAAATTTTCTTTGAACGGTGTGGCCAAAGACGTTTTTTTAAAATATTTGCCAATTGACTCTAAATTAATATCATAACCAAAATTCTTCATCCATACCACCATTGTTTCCTTTACTTTTTCCTCTTCTAAGGTTTTCCAACTTTCTGATCGTCTAAAGAGGGTACTTACTCCCTGTTTTTGGCACATCTCCATTTGGAAAATAGGAAATATTTTCCCTCACAAACCCAGGATAAGTGGTTTTTTTTTTTAATTCAAACATTTCAGTCTGGAAGATGTTTCTTCTAGGGCAAGTTTCAACTCTGCCGCTCTGAGGAAGCAGATCAGGACTCTTTCCCCAAACCTGATGAAATGGACGATGGGCTTCGTAGTTGAAGTGCTGCTGTCGGAACTACAAAGCAGGGAAGTGAAGCTGAGAAGTAGGAGAGAGAGGGGGAGGGAGAGAAAGGGGGAAGGGAGAGGGGAGAGGAGGGAGGGGGGGGAGAGAGAAGTAGGAGGGGAGAGAGAAGGGGAAGAAAGAGAGAGGGGAGAGGAGAGAGAAAAGGGAAGAGAAAGGGGAAAGGGAGTGGGGAGAGAGGAGAAGGAAGGGAGAGAGGGAGAGGGAAAGGGAGGGAGAGAGAAAAAGGGGAGAGGAAGGGGAGGATGGAGAGAGGGGAGAAGAGAGGAAGAGGGGGGAGGAGGAGAGAGAGAAAAGGGGGAGAGAAGAGAAAGGGGGAAAGAGGGAGTGGGGAGAGAGGAGAGGGAGGGAGAGTGAAGAGGGAGAGAAGGAAAGGGGAGGGAGAGAGAGAAAGGGGGGAGAGAGGAGAGGAGAGAGAAGGAGGGGGGAGAGAAAGGCAATGGCTCCTTAGATTATAGATAAGGCAACACACAGCATTATAGTCCGGTGTGCAAACTCTCCTCTTAAAACCCTCCAGTGTTGGAGCACCCACAATTTCTGAAGGCAAGTTGTTCCACTGGTTAATTGTTGCAATTTCTCCAATTGTTAATTGGGGAAACTTCTTAGTTCTAGGTTGGATCTATCCTCGATTAGGATCCATCCATCGTTTCTTCTTCTTCTGCCTTCGGGGGCTTTGGAGAATTCTTCGTGGCCGCCCGTCAAATATTGGAACGCAGCTATCGTGTCACCCCTAATCTGCCAGAATAAACAGACAACAGACAAACAGGGCTGACCCTATTCGGGAACTGGTTGGGAGGCCACCCAGAAATCCACTTCAGGGTTATTAGGGTTGAGCAGCTTTCTCCAAACCTGATCCAAATCTCCTGAGTGAGGTTGGAGGCTGGACTAGAAGATCTCCAGGGTCCCTTCCAGCTCTACTCAAATCTGATACAAACCTCCTGCGTGAGGAGGGGGCTGGACTAGAAGATCTCCAAGGTCCCTTCCAGCTCTACTCGTTGATGGATTGATGCCACTGCCCAGCCTCTCCGTCGCCCGGCCGGTCCGAGACCGCTGCGGGGAATAAAGCAGAGCCGCGGCCGGTCGGGAGGGGGCGCCCGCGGGCTCCCTTCCGCCGATCCAGCGGCGGAGCGTCAAGGCGAAGCGAGGCGGGGATTGATGGGCGCAGCTGCGGCGGCGGAGGGGAGAGGAGCCGCGCGGGTCCCGCCGCTGCCGGTACGGACCGGGGGTTTGGCTGGCGGGTGTGGGTGTGGGTGTGCTACCTAGAGACCTCCAGCCTTGCAATTCTGGGCGGGGAAGGCGGAGGTTTGCTCCGGAGCTGCGGAAAACCGTTGCACCGGGAGGCCTCCTCCCCGGGGATCCCGCGGGTCCCCCTATTCGGATCATCCCCGAACCCAAAGGAGCCTGGGCGGGTTGCGTTGCGTTGCATTGCATTTATTTGCATTGCATTGCATTGCATTGCATTTATTTGCATTGCATTGCATTTATTTGCTTTGCATTGCATTGCACCCCGTGGCATTGAGGTGCGCGCCTCGTTTGCTTTTCCAGCTCAGCGGTGCAGGCCGGGGTCTCGTCGGCCTGGGGAACGCGTGTTTTTCTGCGGTGCAAAGAAGGGAGATTTGCCCCCCCTCCCTTTTTTTCTATCCGTCTTTCCTGCGGGCTCCGTGGAGCTCTTGCTGGGGAGAGATAAAGGGGACCGGCCGTTTCGCGCTTCCCTTATCCTCCGTGGCCCCGAATAAAGATGCAGAGAAAGAGATTTTAATCTGACTGTTCGTGCCCTTCATCGGGGGATCCGCCGACAGTTCGTATGATTTCACCCTGTGAAAATACAAGGCCGCTTCGATTTGCAAAAGTAGGAGCTTTGCAATAAGAAGAGAGCATCCCTAACTCCAGGTTAAACTTTTGGGATCCTTGATATTCTCTGAGGTGGTGGTGGTTTGCTTGCAAACGTCTCATTACCTGACTAGGTAATATCATCAGTTCAGACTGTTCATACAAGGTCCTCGAACAAGGGCCTTCAAACTTGGCAAGTTTAAGACTTTTGAAGGCTTCAACTCCCAGAATTTTCCAGCCAGCTATTCCCAGAATTCTGGGAACTGAAGCCTACAAGTCTTAAAGTTGCCAAGTTTAGAGACCTCTCTCCTAGACTGAGCAAGGGGCCTTCAGAGTTGGCAAGTTTAAGACTTGTGGGCTTCAACTCCCAGAATTCCTAAGCTAACATGACTGGAGGAGGAATTCTGGGAGTTGAAGTCCACAAGTCTTAAAGCTATCACGTTTGAAGACCCCTGTCCTAGAGCACCAAGGACTCAGAGAAGACAGCCTAGCGTTTAAACTCCCAAAAGTGCTTTTTTCCAAAAGGCAACTGGACTTTCTTGTTTCTTTGTTTTTCCTTAAAAATGTTTGACTTCACATCCAAGAAGTTTCTTCAGTTCCTCCTTAAATGAGAACATTTTCAAAGGAAAGAAAACCCACAGAGATCCAGTTGCCTTTTGGAGAAAAATATCCAATGGATGATTGAGAATCTCTATAGAACCCCTAGATTTTAAAGTTCTGAATGTTTTTAAATTCGATTATTCTTTTATATGCTTTCTATATTTTGTGGGGTAACTGAATGGGGCTTGTTAGCTTATTGGTGAGACTTCTTTCAGATAGATTGGGGAATGGATTGAAAAGCAACAAAGATCTCATTTTAACACAGACAAGAAGGAGGGAAGACAGTTATCTGTTTTCTTATTTTTATTAAGTAATAATTTCAGAACGTGATAGGACCTGGAAACGTTGCGTTCCCTTAACAATATTTTGGTGAAAATAATCTAATTTGAAAATGGTTTAAATTTTAGATCTACGAAGGTCTTCAGAAGAGAAAGAACTGCTAGTGAACAAGAGAGTAGCTCCAGAAGTAAAGGAGAGTCAACAAGGAGTTGAGTTTTGCAGTTCAAACTTCTAAACAACCGGGATGTGGCTCATTTGAGAGGAACGAGAAGTCCCCGTTCGTTGGGATGGAGGAGCGCTGGGAGACACAATGGCAGCAGTTCCTCAAGACACTGCAACCGGTTCACCCAGGAGGTGACAAGTCCAAGATGTCGGAAGCTTCTCCCTGGGAAGACCCCAAGGTCTTCCTGGCCTCCTTCGAGCAGGTGGCCCAAGCCTGTCAGTGGCCCAGAGAAGAGTGGGTGGCTTGTCTCCTGCCAGCCTTGAGCGGAGGAGCCGAAGTGGCCTTTCAGAAGCTGGAAATGGGAGAACGGGAGAACTATGGGAAGGTGAAGGCCGCCATCTTGAAAGGGGAAGCCACCAAAATGGAGGCCCGGCGTCAGCGCTTCAGGCAGTTCTCCTGCCAGGAGGTGGAAGACCCTCGGATGGTTTACAAGCAGATCCAGGAACTTTGCCACCAGTGGTTGAAGCCGGAGAGACGCACCAAAGAGCAGATCTTGGAGCTGCTGATCCTGGAGCAGTTCCTGGCCAGCCTGCCTTCAAAGCTCCAGAGCTGGGTTCAACCCAGGAGGCCGGACACGTGTTCCCAAGCGGTGGCTCTGGTGGAGGACTTCCTGCGGAGTCAGAAAGGGACCAAATTGGAAGCATGTCAGGTATGATTTGTTGATATCAGTCTTGGTCTTTTCACGATTCAAATGGGTGCTAGAAACACTTAGAATTCTTACAGGGAATGATGTAGTTCTATTTTGAGTTTTAGTGATTATGAGGATTGTAAACACTACCGCCAATGTTTCTGAAGTTCTGTTGCTGGCTAATTCTTCCAAGTCCTTTTTCGTTCAGTCAAAATCATTATTGTTGTTATTTCCTGTAATTTAAGACTCATATAACAGAATAACAGACTTGGAAGGGACCTTGAAGGTCTTCTAGTCCAACCCCCTGCTTAGTCAGGAAACCCTACCCCACTTTAGACAAATGGCTGTCCAATCTCTTCGTAAAAGCTTCCAGTGTTGGAGCGTTCACAACTTCTGGAGGCAAATTGTTCCACTATTTAATGGCTGTAATTGTCAGGAAATTTCTCTGTAGTTCTGAGTTGTTTCTCTCCTTGATTTGTTTCCATCTATTGCTTCTTGTCCTGCCCTCAGGGCCTTTGGAGAATAGCTTGACTCCCTCTTCTTTGTGGCAACCCCTGAGATATTGGAACACTGCTATCCTGTCACCCTGGTCCTTTTTTTTTCATTTAACTAGACATCCCCAATTCCAGCGAACATATTTATATATGTTTTAGCTTCCAGTCCCCTAATCATCCTTGTTGCTCTTCTCTACACTCTTTCTAGAGTCTCAACATCTTTTTTACATGCTGGCGACCAAAACTGGATGCAGTATTCCAAGTGTGGCCTTTTATGTAGTTATGTGTTCTCTTTCTTAATTAATTTGACCCAATGACATCAATATATTGATTACGTATTAAGACACATCCACAAAATTTTCTTTAAAACTGAACGGAAGTGACTGCATGATCTTTTTTGTGGGATTTCCTGATAATCTATCTATTCACCCGTGCTTAACTTCAGAACTTAAACACGGTGCTACCAACAGCACACGTAGACTGGGTGAAACCAGGCTTAGTAGCGGTAACTGAGAGGGATCTTGGAGTCTTTGTGGACAACCCATTAAATATGAGCCAACAGTGTGCGGTGGCAGCCAAAAAAGTCAATGCATTAATAAGTTGCATTAACAGAGGGGTACAATCAAAATCAAGTGAAGTATTAATACCACTCTAGAGTAGACCACATCTAGAGTACGGCATCCAGTTTTGGTCACCATACTATAGAAAAAGATGTTGAGACTTTAGAAAAAAGTGCAGAGAAGACCAACCAGGATGATTAAGGGACTGGAAGCTAAAACATATGAAGAACGGTCACAGGAACTGGGCATGGCTAGTCTAGTAAAGAGAAGGACCAGGGGAGACAGGATAGCGGTCTTCCAAGATTTGAGGCTACAGAGAGAAAGGGGTCAAGCTATTTTCTAAAGCGCCTATAGGCCAGACAAGGAATAACGGATGGAAACTGAACAAGGAGAGATTTAACCTGGAAATAAGGAGAAACTTTCTGACAGTGAGAACAATCAACCAATGGAACAGAAGTTGCCTTCAGAAGTTGTGGGAGCTTCATCCCTGGAGGCTTTCAAGAAGAGATTGGACTGCTATTTATCAGAAAGGATCTGACTAACTTTGTTAATCTGTAAAGTTCTGTACAGGTGTTCCTTGACTCACAGCCATTTATATCACGATTGTTCATACTTAACAATGGTATTCAAAAAAGTGACTTGCAATGGGGGCTTGCCCGTATGAGCCGTGCAGTATTTCCATGGTAACATGATCAAAATTCGGGAACTTGGCAACCAGCCTGTGTTTACAACAGGCGCATGTCCTTAGGTCACAGGATCTCCATTTGTGACCCTTCCCGGCAAGCTTCAAGTCAATGAAGGGAGTGAACTGAGTCTTTGGATCCACTTAACAACTGCAGTGATTCACTTACAACAATGGTGTCAAACTTGATTTTGTTGAGGGCCGCCTCAGGGTTGTGCTTGATCTCGGAGGGCATGGCGTGGCTGGGGGAGGACGTGGCCATCTTGACATCACTCGTATCATGGACACCTGCGGTGGCCCAAACACTCTGCCAGTGAAAATGGGCTCCCGTGTTCCATTTTCGGCTGGGACTGTGTCCTGCAACCCTCTGCCAGCGAAAACGGAGCTCAGGGGGGCACTCCATTTTCGGTTGAGATGGCTTCCTGCAACTCTCCATCAGTGAAAACGGAGCTTCGTTTTTGCTGTCAGAGGCACCGCGGTCCGGTCTTTCGTTGTTTCTAGGGCAGCCCCGTGGATCAGATCTAAGAACCCAGCTTGCAGTTTGACACCCTTGATCTATTCCTGAACAGATTCCTGTTTTTGGCACAATGAATCCTGTTGTTCTGAGTAGGACTTGCCTTCCCTGTTTCAGGGGCCACCAAATGAAGAACCTGCCAATTTCGAATGTGCGGAGAAGGAGCCTTTAGAAGCCGTGAAGGGAGAAAATGTCGAAGTGGAGATCGGTATGCTGGGTAAGAATGCCCTAGGAACGGGCAAACACCAAATCCCTTCTGCATTGTGGGATGCTTAAACTGAGGGCAGATTTCTTGACCTCGACAAGTTTCCTGGAAAGAACAAATTTTGATAAATGCAATAAGTTAGGTGGATCACCAAATCTGGAATGGCCAAATTCTGAAGGAACAATGTTCGGCATGGCTATAAGATACGCTTAGTATGCTGTTTCTTTTTTTCAATCTCAGCAGCAGTTTTAAGATGTCTGGACTTCAACTTTTCCCCAGTGGAATTCTGGGAACGGAAGTCCACACATTTAAGAGTTGCCAAAGTTGAAAAATGTCAACCGAGAAGATCTCATGGCAGTTGTACAATAAAACACAATAAAAAAACGCAAATTGTAAGAAAATCACAAAACACAACTGGAAACAGTAAATAAGAGCTTTATTATTAAGCTTTTGCAAAAGGGAATTCTGCTCATAGCAGAGGACATCTTTCCCAGGATGGCTGGGGAATATATATATACAGGTTCAAATATACAATCTCTGCCCCTTTCCTGGGTTCACAATCTATCCAACTACGTAATTCCCTACGCCACACCCATAGCGTATCACCTGTTTCCCTTTCTTTGGAAACCACCCTTGTTCTCATGGCATCTTCCTGTTATGTTCTTCTGAACACAATGGATCATTAACCAGTTCCATTCAGGTCAGAATGACCCTAGCATCTCTTACATTAATTCTCAAACCAAAATATAAACCCCCATGTTCCAGTCAAAAACCTGACATTTACTTTAGAACATAACGCGTTACAAAACATGATATGCTTATATAAGTGTTCAAATATCTTTCTAGAAGGTCACATTACGAACAAAAATGGAGTCTCTTTGGTTCTATACTTTCTTAGGTATAACAGGCAAATACATATGTTATTTCCACATATAACACAAATACCCCCTCCCCCCAAAATGGAAGCGTAGTTTGATAACAATCTTGCTACCACTTACTTCATTGTTTACAGTGGCTGATCAGTTTCCAAGGGGAAGACCTATGTGGGACACATTGTAGTAATTCAGACAGGTGGTGGCCAGAGCAAGGATTATAGAGCCAGGCCATTTTTGTCCTGGAAGGGTTTTAGCTGCCCATGGGACACAGTGGGAATTTGTGGTTTGGCATTAAAGACAGCTCTCTCTAACTTTTATACTTTGTACTGTTGAATTTTACTTGAGTTAACGAGTTATATGTTTTTAATAGGTTTTATCAGGTGTAATATAAGTACCAAGCGACATGGTGGCTTGCAGTCACAATTGAGCCCAAAATGCATGTTGTGAAGTGAGAAATATATTAAGTGAGTTTTGCCCCCTTTTATGATTTTCGTGAGGGACGTGGTGGCTCAGTGGCTAAGACACTGAGCTTGTCGATCAGAAAGGTTGGCAGTTCGGTGGCTCGAATCCCTAGTGCAGTATAATGGAGTGAGCTCCCATTACTTGTCTCAGCTTCTGCTAACCTAGCAGATCAAAAGCATGTATAAAAATGCAAGTAGAAAAATAGTGGTGGGACGGTAACAGCATTCCGTGCGCCTTTGGTGTTTAGTCATGCTGGCCACATGACCACGGAGACGTCTTCAGACAGCACTGGCTCTTCGGCTTTGTAACGGAGATGAGCACCAGCGCCCCCTAGAGCCGGAAACGACTAGCACGTATGTGTGAGGGGAACGTTTATCTTTACCTTCTAAGTACCACCTTGATTGTAAAATGGTTGTCTTTGACATACAAATGTTTATTTAGCCACCATTCAAATTTGAGCGAAACTAAAAAAGGTGATTTATGACCGATCCCCACAATTACGATTGTCACAGCATCTCCGCTGTCCCATAATCAAAATTCACCTCATATATTTACAACAGTTAAATGCCACATATCTTTCGGTTGCCGAGGTTGAAAAACACTGGTTTAGCGGAAGCCTGATTTGGATCAGAAACCATCGCTTTAAGTATTTATTTATTTTCCTGATTTGATCGGTATTTTCTGTAAGAATCTTGCAATAACCTTGGTAAGAGCGGAACTCCTTGATCAAATGTCAAGGCATATTTCAGTCAGAGGTTTCAGGCCCAATCTATGTAGGAAGGAGGGTATATCCTGTCCACCTTGAAAAGGAATTAGATTGGTATATGTAGGGGGGAAAAACTGTTTCTAAAACTGGGAAAAAGCAGTTTCTAAAATAGAAACGAAAGAGGGTGGCAAGAGAGGCAATTTCTCACCATTGTTCAGTTTCAAAATTCCTTCTGCAAAGATTGGTGGTTTTCAGTGGAGATTCTCCATCATCCATGTCATGGGTGTCCCAAAGGTGCTTTTTTTCAAGAGGCAACTGGACTTTCTGGTTTTTCTTTGAAGACCTTTCTCTTCTCATCCGAAAAGCTTCTTCAGCTCTGACTGGATGGTGAGGAATGGAAGAAGTCATAACTGCTCTCAGACAGCTGGTCATTTGCATTCTTTTAGTGAATCGTTAAGGCCATCTGGAGGTTTATCTATGTCATCAACAGAGGGGGAGAGATACGACATCATCTGTCTCCAATCTACAAGACAATCCTTTCAACAGTTCCAAGAAGCTCACACATCCATTTGTGTTAGGGATACACCCTATCAGAATCTGCACGGCAGTCAGGCAGGCAGGCAAAATATGTGAGATAAATGTTTTTGTAGCTTACACTCAGTAAAACAGATACACAGTGCTAGTTAAATAGTTTATTCCAGTAAGAGTTATAGCATAGTCAAACAGTCCGTATATCATTCACTAATTCAGTCCGTCCGGGGATTATTCAGTTGCAAATTCCAGTGTCGAAAAAGAGAGGTCAGTAAACTTACAAATATCAGTCCAGTAATATATCTCCTCGCAATAGAGATATGAAGAAGTCAAACCTCCTTTCTTCCTCCAACGTTCAGCAACTCAGCAGTAGGGAAACACGCAGTTAACAAACCATCAATCCATCAAACCGGTAATCGTCAGCAAGCAATCCAGCAGGTTGTCTTGCTCCCTCTTATGGTGGTTTCATACCGCACCCAAAATTACATGCTTTGCAGTTTAAAGTGACACACACTTAAACTTACTATCATAGTTTATATATATATTATTTTTACCCCAACTACGTTAGATAACCTATGTTATTCCTAACAATTTGCACCCACTCAGGTGACCCTGAGGACACAGATAAACCTCCAGGTGACCTTAACGATTCACTAAAAGAATACAAATGACCAACTGTCTGCGAGGAGTATAAATCCTTCCATTCCCCGCCATCCAGTCAGAGCTGAAGAAGCGTCTTGGATGAGAAGCGAAAGGTCTTCAAAGAAAAACCAGAAAGTCCAGTTGCCTCTTGAAAAAAGCACCTTTGGGACATTCTTCCTGGTTCACAACACAACGGGCCCTTGTGGGCAGCTGTGTGTCCAGCTGCTTAAGTTGACACCTTCTTATTGTAATGTCTTCTTTTCACATCCTGCAGGACCTGGAATTGAATTGCCAGATGCTCCCGGTTCATTGCTTCCTTCCGAAAGATTAGGGATGGTCCAAACTGCTTGGAGAGAGGTAGGTGTGCCCTGCACCAGACTGGAGTGATGGTGTGTGTGTCGGGGTGGGATGCTACCGGTTCTGGCCGGTTCTAAAGAACCGGTAGCTCTGAAGAGCAACAGACACCAAACCGGTTCTGTGTTTGCTGCTGTTTGGCCCACCCGCCTGCCTGGGCTCCTACCTGTCCTTTATTTCCTGCTTGTTCAACCTCCGCTGCTTTGCGCAGCACAGCGGAGCTTGAAAAAGCAGGGGGAAAAGAGGCTTTTCAAATGCTGCACTCCTGCGTGCAGTGCTTTTTAGCTGTCCGGGCAGCACAGCCTAAGGTTTTACACATGCGCGCAGCATGTAGTCACCGTACCAGTAGTAACACCGGTTGAATCCTGTTATGATATGTAGAGAATAACCCTTGAGTAACAAGGATATGCACATGGAAACATTTATGAGAATAGTTATGAATAATTATCCAGCCACACACACAGATACACTAAATTGAGTTAAAGTTTACTTTAAGAAATAGCACAGTCCAATAAACGGTCCAGGTCATATATGTTTAACAGTCCAAAGAATATCCAATTACAGAGTCTTCTTTCCGGTTGCCTAAACAAAGATATCAAAGTATAAGCACAGCAGAGAACCTTAGATAGCAACAGAATGTTAGAGATACAGAATGTCAGAGAGAGCAAGCCATGATCTCTAGCTCCCTCTTATGGCAATTCACAATACAATCAACCAATCGGAACATAGTACAAATCAACACAGTAACTTTGTCTTAAAGCTACAAACATACATTGTTGGTTTATATATTGCCAGCCCAACTCATTGGTGGACAGAGTCCACAGATCCTGTGTGTATGTAATATTAGCATGAGAAGGGCACCGTGGCTCAGCATTTAAAGACGCTGAGCTTGTCACCTGGGAAAATTTTGTTAGGGATACACCCTAGCAGAATGTGCACCGCAGTCAGGCAGGCAGGCAAAATATGTGAGATAAACGTTTTTGTAGCTTACACTCAGTAAAACAGATACACTGTGCTAGTTAAATAGTTTATTCCAGTAAGAGTTATAGCATAGTCAAACAGTCCATATATCATTCACTAATTCAGTCCGTCCGGGGATTATTCAGTTGCAAATTCCAGTGTCGAAAAAGAGAGGTCAGTAAACTTACAAATATCAGTCCAGTAATATATCTCCTCGCAGTAGAGATATGAAGAAGTCAAACCTCCTTTCTTCCTTCGATGTTCAAAAACTCAGCAGCAGGGAACATGCAGTTAGCAAACCATCAATCCAGCAAAACCAGCAGGTTCTCTTGCTCCCTCTTATGGCGGTTTCACAACCGCACCCAAAATTACATGCTTTGCAGTTTAAAGTGACACACACTTACACTTACTATCATAGTTTATATATATTATTTTACCCAAATTACGTTAGGTAACCTTGTTATTCCTAACAGATTTTGATCTCAACGTTACTCTGGTCGGCGCCTATAGTGGCCCGAGTGTCAGGGATTCTAGCAGTTACACCGGAATGAGTTGACAGTGAGTGCTCTGCCAGGGAAAACGGGATCCCAAGCTCCGTTTTGGCTGCTCGGCCTCCTGTAACCCTCCGCCAGCAAAAACAGAAATTGGAAGGGCCGCCTGCGGCCCTCAAGAGCTCCATTTTGGCTGTGATGTCCTCCTGCAACCCTCTGCCAGGGAAAATGGGTTCCCGAGCTCTGTTTTGGCTGCTCAACCTCCTGTAAACCTCTGCCAGCAAAAACGGAGATTGGATAGGCTGCCCGCAGCCCTCAAGAGCTCCGTTTCAGCTGCTCAGCCTCCTGTAACCCTCCTCCAGCAAAAACGGAGATTGGAAGGGCTGCCCGCGGCCCTCAAGAGCTCCATTTTGGCTGCGATGGCCTCCTGCAACCCTCTACCAGGGAAAATGGGCTCCCGAGCTCCATTTTGGCTATGATGTCCTCCTGCAACCCTCTGCCAGGGAAAATGGGTTCCCGAGCTCTGTTTTGGCTGCTCAACCTCCTGTAAACCTCTGCCAGCAAAAACGGAGATTGGATAGGCTGCCCGCAGCCCTCAATAGCTTCGTTTCAGCTGCTCAGCCTCCTGTAAACCTCCGCCAGCAAAAACGGAGCTTGGAAGGGCTGCCCGCGGCCCTCAAGAGCTCCATTTGGCTGCGATGGCCTCCTGCAACCCTCCACCAGCGAAAACGGAGCTCGAGAGGGCCGCATTCAGCCCTCCTGAGCTCCATTTTCGCTGGCAGAGGCACTGCAGGCCGGCCCTTTGTTGTTTCCAGGGCGACCCCACAGGCCAGATCTAAGCAGCCCGTGGGCTGGTTCCGGGGGGTTCCGGAACACCCCTGATATAGAGGATCCCTTCCATCCTTGTTATAATAAATGTAGATCAGAAAAGGAATTACCTTAAATAATTTGGGGTTTTACAGTGAGGGTAAAAGCTTCCGTTCTGTTGCAGTGGAATTGGACGGGAAGGGAATGATTGTCTCTTACTCTTTGCAGGAGGTCGCAGACCTGAAGGAAGGAGAAGTTTGTTTGCCGGCAGCCAAGTGGAATCTGGTCCAGCCTGATGCTCAGAGGATGGCCTGGGAGGCTCTCCAGTCAGAGCAGAGAAGCGTTGGCCCTTTAAGTAAGGCGGGCTTTGTCATTCAGTCAAATTGGCAAGGGTTAGACTCTCAACTATTTTATTTTATTTTATTTTTATACTTTTTTATTTTCTTTTTTATTTGATTTTATAGATTAGATTAGGTTAGATTAGATTAGATTAGATTAGATGCCGCCCATCTCGTCTGGAGCAGAGGTGGTATTCAGCAGGTTCTGACCAGTTCTGGAGAACCGGTAGCAGAAATTTTGAGTAGTTCGGAAAACCAGCAAGTACCACCTCTGACTGGCCCGGCCCCCATCTATTCTCTGCCTCCCGAGTCCCAGCTGATCGGCTGGGTCTTCTTTTGTTGCCCTGCATAGGAGAACGGAGCTGGAAAGCAGGTTAGTGGGATGGGGAGGGAATGGAAATTTTGCAGTATCCTTCCCCTGCCACACTCACCAAGCCACGCCTACCAAGTCACACCACGCCCACCAAGCCACGCCCACAAAACCGGTAGTACAAAAAATGGAATCCCACCACTGGTCTGGAGATAAGATTAATCTTAATGTTTATTTTTAAATTAATATTTAATAGTTATTATTTTGTTTTTTATTGTATTGATTGATTGGTTTTTAATATTTATCATATATTTTGATTGATGTTTATTGTTTTAATGTTTTGTCTTGTTTTTATTTGGTTGTAAGCCGCCTAGAGTCAGCACTGGGTGAGATGGGTGACATATAAATGAATAAATAAATATCCACATCCTTACTTCCATTTACTAACCTCCAGGGAAAAGTGAATTGGAACAAGGGTCGCCCGCCTATGGGTTGCAGTCCATTAGCGGGCCGTGAGGGGTTTGCAACCAGACTGCGGAAACGGCCAGTGAGTGAAGATCATTGGGGATCTCTGAATAGGAGCATTCCGTAAGGAAAACATGCATTTTGGAAGAAAGAGAATGAGTAGATAATCACAAAGTTTTTCCTATCGTCTATTTACTTTCAATAGGAATATTTTATATTGTTCCTGTTGTAAGTAAATAGGAACTTACCTATTTACTTAACCTCCAAAGAGGCAAAAGACATACCGTGCAGTGGTAGGATTCAAAAATTTTTACTACCAGTTCTCTGGCCGTGGCTTGGTGGGCATGGCAGGGGGAGGATACTGCAAAATCCCCATTCCCTCCCCACCCTACTAACCTGCTTTCCAGCTCCGTTCTCCTGTGCAGGGCAACCAAAGAAGACCCAGCCAATCAACTGGGACTCGGGAGGCAGAGAATAGATGGGGGCGGGGACAGTCAGAGGTGGTATTTGCCGGTTCTCCGAACTACTCAAAATTTCACTATTGGTTCTCCAGAACTAGTCAGAACCTGCTAGATACCACCTCTGATACCGTGTTGTTATTGGTCATTTGGACCAAACAATGAAGAAAGTGTTGAGGAAATATAGCAGGACAAAAATATTTACCATCCTTACTTGAAATCCACCTTTGCATTATTTTATTTATTAAATTTATATATCTCCCAGCTCACAATCAAAAACCTCTGGGCAGCATTTATTTATTTGTTTGTTTGTTTGTTTAAATTTATATGCTGCCCAGAGAGTATAAAAATTTATATTGTAAATATAAACTACATTTCTGTTAGCAAATTGATTTAGAAAGTGGCTCAGTAGTACAGAGGGATATGGAGGTAGCCATCACAAAGACCTAAGCTTAATCCAGAAACACAGGGAAGAAGGTGAGGGAAAAATTCAAGATCATCCTGTCTTGATGTTCCTTAGTATAAGACACGATTCAGACTTCTGCATCACTGCTGGTCAGGGAATGTATGCATGTGTTGTTGGGAGACGGTTGCATAACTCCTGCATTTATGTTTATGTAAATGCTAATATTCTGGCTAGGGGACAATCAGACAACAAAGCACAGAAAACACAGAAGGCCACAGGAAACGGAAATCGGCAAGGAAGACAATTTCTTTGTGAAAAGAAGTGGCAATACGAACGGGATAACGGACGAGGAAACCCGGAGGTTTTTGACAGGTTTCCTGAAGAAAAATTTCATTGCCTACACTTTCCAGCTATGGCAATACCATGCCGAGGAATATGCTGCAACCTACGGTGGTGGAAAAAGAAAGAGATGACACAGTCCTCAACTTACAACATTCATTTAGTGGCCGTTTGAAGATATAACAGCACTGAAAAACATGACTTACAACCATTTCTTTACTCTTAATGCACCCCCATGGTCAAAGACCAAAATTCGGACACTTAGTAACTGACTCATGTTTATGAGTGTTTCACTTAGTAACAGACATTCTGGGCTCAATTATGGTCATACGTCGATGACTACCTGTGTGTGTGAGGCCTCTGAATACATCCAGGCAAGAAAAAGATGGATATAACTTGCTTGTGCGGCACCACATGTACTCGATGGACAAGGAGATGACTTCTGAGTATTTCCGCATGTTGCCACAGCAGCTGTCTGACCTCCTGCTCTGTATAGGGCAGGAGTCTGCAACCGGCGGCTCTGGAGCTGCATGCAGCTCTTTCGGCCCTCTGCTGAGGCTCCCTGTCAGCTGATCTCGCCACTGGCTCTCCCCTCACCGTCACTCCTCACCTGGCCTGAGAAGGTAAGGGTGATGGCATGGGGTTGGAACCTCGCTCCATATTCCAGAAGAGGTGACTGAGTGACGTCGAGTTGGCCACGCCCACCCAATCACACTGGCTGTTAAATTATTGGCTCCCGGTGTTTTCTGAGGGAAACGGGTGCAAATGGCTGTGATGACCCAGCGTGGGATACAAAATAAACACAGTCACAAAAAACAAGTGAAGCCCCTTTTAGTCCTTCACTTTGCTTCCCAAATAGCTCCAAATATCCTTGACTGGAGACAAAAAAACCTCCCACACAAGCCGTTAGAAGAAGGAGGAAATGCCATTTAAATTATAAAGAGTAAAAAACAACACAAACCAGGCAAGATAAGGGCTTGAAGACATCCACAGATACCAGAACACACACTGGGAAGGACGCCAAACTCAGAGAAGAACAATAAACTGGAGATATTTCCACGCTTTGTTTCCAGCACTTGCCTGTACGCATGTCTGTTCTCTTATCCAGTTGTCACAACTGTAGCCCATGAAGAGGCCCTCTCTTCCCCAGTAGACCAGTGTCTCCCTTATCCTCTCCTCCCTGCGTGCCCTAGGATGGAGAGGGGATGGGCCTGGGTCGTCCTCTGACTGCCCAGCCGGCCTCTGCCCTTCCCCAGCCTCCTCCACAACCTCCGAAGCCACACTTCCACTCCCTGTCGGCTGTTCCTCCTCCCCCTCAGAGTCAGTCTCCATCAGGGGCACGACAGTGGCTCTTTGAGTGTTTAAGGTTGCAGACCCCTGACATAGGGCCACACATTGTCCCCCAGTCCACCCCCAGTCCCCCAATAAGAGCCAGCATAGTGATCTAAGATGATTAAAGGCCTGGAGACTAAAATATGAAAAGAACAGTTGCAGGATTTGGGTAGGACCAGTCTAGAGATAAGAAGGACTAGGGGCGACATGATAGCAGTCTTCCAGTATTTGAGGGGCTACCACAAAGAAGAGGGAGTCAAGCTATTCTCCAAAGCACCTGAGGGCAGGACAAGAAACAATGGATGGAAACTAATCAAGGAGAAAAGCAATCTGGAACTGAGAAGAAACTTCCTGACAGAGAGGACAATTATCCAGTGTTACAGCTTTGCCTTCAGAAGTTGTGGGTGTCAGCGTTCCAGAAAACCTCCACTTCAACAAATAACTCCGAGACAAACACCTTCTCAAACGTTCTGTTTTATTTGGATAGTAAACTGGCACATCTGTGAAGTTCTGGACCTGAAAGTTCTGGGTTTCCTTGCAATAAGTAAAAAATTACAAATCCACCCCCTGCACCCACCCTCGCATCACATGCTGCAATCACCATCCGCCCCAACTTGAGATGTCCTCTCACCCAGGTGCAGAAATAACATGACCTTGACTTGGAAGAAGGATGCTATTATGTCTAACCACACACACTCCCAAGAAATTCCTCCCTCCCATTTTCCCAGGCTCAAGAATGTGGCAGTGTGGAAAGGTCTGGTGTCAATAATAGCTTCCAAAGGTGACACCCTGGAGGTTTTTAAGAAGAGGCTGGACAGCCACTTGTCTGAAATGGTACAAGTTCTCCTGCTTGAGCAGGGGGCTGGACTAGAAGACCTCCAAGGTCCCTTCCAGCTCTACTCTGATTCTGACTCTGAGAGTCCTAGCCTGTGGTGCTTCTTAGCAGAGTGTGGCTTCAAGCTACAGGACGGGGACCACGACGGTATCCCTATGTCAGCTGGTGCTCCATTCAAAATCCAAGAAAGAAAGACTCCGTTAATTAGAGAACAGATATCTTTTACTGGAAATCAAGTGGTAGCATCAAAGGAATTCTGAATCTGAGAAAATGAGCGCGTAACTCACATATACAAAGTGATGGGGAATGTTCCCACCCACAATAGTTCAAACTATCCATCCAATTGAAATTCGTAGGTAATGTCATGTGGGCATCTTCAGGTGGTGATGAGGTATCTGTCCGTTGACCTTGGCCTATTTTGATAAAGAGGGGCGCTTGCGCATAGCATAAGAAAGAAGCATAAACAAGAAACTTCCCCTCCCCCCCAACTTACAGAGTTTATTTTCTCAAACCTTCAGCTCGCTGCCGATAACTATTTCCCCCTCCTCCCTCCGTTACTTATGACAGGCGAAAGAGGCAAAGCAAAGGAAAGAAATCTTGAAGGCTAATTCTGACTGAGATGGGCCAAGCCATCCGGAAAGCTGCGGTGGGGTGAACTGGTGTCCTTCCCCCAAACTACAGCAATGGCTGAACATCGCAGCGGATTCTTTTGGACGCTGTGTGTCAGAGCAATCGACGGAAAACATGTACGAATTAAAGCCCCACCTTGTGGCAGCGGTTATTTTCAAGTACAGAGGACATCATTCCGTAGTGCTGATGGTCATGTGTAGTGATGCCCAGTACAAATTCACTGTGGTTGACATGGGTACATATGGACCAGGGAGCGATGGCGGTGTCAGGGCTCCAGTTGTTATCCCCATTTAAGTCATGAGTCTCTGGCTGGATTTTCAAAGCTAAAGAGAAGATTTATTAGGAGTAAACATGCCGGTGCTGCCTGGGTGTATTCGACTCTGAGACACATCATTCATATTCTCCAATGGGACACATCCATAGCCGAGAGTCTTTAATCATATCATACTCTCCAGTTAGAATTTTGCATGGCAGAAAACTTCAGTCACCTAGTTACTATCTTTGAAAATATTTATGGAATGCAGTTTCGGTTTTGCAAGCTGCTGCACTGCTCCCTCCTCCCTTTCTGTTGGCAACTCTAAAAAGACCATAGAAATATTTTATGAGTTGACAGGCGGTGTTTTTCATGAGAGGCACCTTGACAGAGTCCTGCTCAAAGGCAAAACTGGACTTTCCACCACCTGGTGATCTTCCGGGGACAAAATTAAAATGCCACATATCGCCGTTGGTGTTACAGCCTTTCCTCTCTGCACGTGAACCTCAGGAAGCCATTCCAAAGGTGGGTTTATTAAACTGCATGTTTGCTAACGCAGGTAGTCCTTGACTTATGACCACTTGACTATTCAACGTTACGACGATACTGGAAAGAATGACCAATGACCGTTGGTTTTTTTTTTTTCACATAACCATTGTGGCATCCCAAGGGTCACATGATCAAAATTCAGATGCTTGGCAGCTGGTTCGTATTTACGATGGTTTGCAGTGTCCCGGGGGGCGTGGGGGGGCACGTGATCTCCTTTTGCGGCCTTCTGACAAGCAAAGTCAATGGGGAAGCCAAGTTTCACTTTACAACCATGGTACTAACTTAATTTCAGCGGTTCGCTTAACAGCTGTGGCAAAAGGTCGTGAAATGGGGCAGAATAGAATAGAATAGGAATTCTTTATTGGCCAAGTGTGATTGGACACACAAGGAATTTGTTTTGGTGCAAATGTTCTCAGTGTACATAAAAGAAAAAAATACATTCATCAATCCATTCATACAATACTTAGTCATAGTCATAGGTTACTAAGAAGCAATCAGATCATACATAGCTTACTAAGAAGCAATCAGATCATACATAGGTTAGTAATCAGATCATACATAGGTTAATAATAAGCAATCAGATCATACATAGGTTACTAATAAGCAATCAGATTATACATAGGTTAGTAATAAGCGATCATCATACATAGGTTAGTAATAAGCGATCAGATCATACATAGGTTACTAAGAAGCAATCAGATCATACATAGGTTAGTAATCAGATCATACATAGGTTACTAATAAGCAATCAGATCATACATAGCTTACTAAGAAGCAATCAGATCATACATAGCTTACTAAGAAGCAATCAGATCATACATAGGTTAATAATAAGCAATCAGATTATACATAGGTTACTAATAAGCGATCAGATCATACATAGGTTACTAATAAGCGATCAGATCATACATAGGTTACTAATAAGCGATCAGATCATACATAGGTTACTAATAAGTGATCAGATCATACTAGGGAACAAATAATATAAATTATAAAGATACAAGCAACACGGTTATAGTTATAAGTGGGAAGAGATAGGTAATAGGAAGGATGAGGAGAAGAATAGCAATACAGCCTTACTACTTACTCACTTAATAACAGTCTTGCTTAGCAACATAAATTTTAAGCTCAATTGTGGTCATAAGTCCAGGGTTACCTATATGTCACTTTATGTTTAAGCCACAAATTTTTTTGAATGCTGATACCAAAATTGAGGGCGATCAATGCTGAAATCATCCCTTCATCTAATACTTTGAGTAATAATACTGTTCAATTTTTTTATCCTCCAGATCCCAGTCTCGAGAGGCGGGCTCACTTTGTATAACTACTGTCATTCGAGAGCCAAGTCGGACCATAGAGAGTTTCTTTGGAATGTTGGCTACAAGATGGCGGATTCTTGGACGGCCCAAGGACTTTCTTCCAAATAAAAGTCACGGATACTGTCAAGGCATGTGTTACTCTTCGCAATTATCTCATCAATACCGATGCCACCAACATACTGATAGCAAGATACGCACCACCAAAATTTGTAAAACACTGTTTCAGTATCTGCTGGGATACAGGAGGGAGAACGGAGGAAGCAATTGGTCTTGACTTCCATTGATCACCAGACCATCACATGCGGCTGCAGGAATCTGCAAGGATCTGGTGCAGTTTTTCCAGGCTCCAGCAGGGAAGGTGCCCTGGCAGAATGCAGTGTTGAGGTGTGGCCTACTACACCAAAGTGTAAATGTAGCAGAGAATTGACACTGCCTAAACTACGTACCCACACAACTTAAATGTCACTGTCAATAAATTTTCGAACAGAAATATCTTGGTCAGTGTTTTGTCTTGAATATAAACCAAGTTTTACTCTGCCTTTTTCTACATATAAAAATGTTAGAGATTTTTTTTAAACAAAACCCAAAGCCAGAAATCTACTATAAACCAACAGGTCATTTAAATAACAGTTGTAACAACAAGTAATGCTGACTAAAACTAACAAAATTCTGACTAAAACTAACAAAATTCATAGCAAAAAAACTTCGCAAATACCTTATCACAGGTGGATAGAGTAATTTATTTTAGTACTATTGTAGTGTAATATAGATAGAATAGAATACTTCATTGGCCAAATGTGATTAGACACACAAGGAATTTGTCTCCAGTGCATAAGCTATCAGTGTACATGCAAAACAATAATAACCAGAATAATAACGTAATCATAATCATAATCATAATAATGATGCCAACAAGAGAACAAGGTGGAACAAATGAGAAAGATAAAAATACAGCCATACCACATGGGTAAATCTATTTAGGCATAAAACAGTGCTGTGGGAATTAGGTGTTAGCAGAGTGATGGCACGAGGGGAAAAAAAATGATTTTGTGCCCAGTTTTTGCGTGCAATGCCCTATAGTGGTGTGACGAGGGGAGGAGTTGAAACAGTTCTGTGTCCAGGATGCGAAGGGTGTCTGTAGATACTTCCTCAGTCCTCCTTCGTGCGTGCAATATATGAGGCTCTTGGTGGAAAGAAGGCTAGTTACGATGGTTTTTTTCTGCAATCCTAACTATCCGTTGAAGTCCCTACCTGTACCAAACCAGACAGTTGTAGAAGTGCAATGTAGAGATGTAAAAGTGCAAAACATAAATCATTCCAAACCGTCAGAACAAAATGTATCAAACTCAAAAACACAAAACATAAATGCAAAATGGATTCCCCAGCAGTAAAAATGGAACCGTTTTGTTGAATGGTCAGAACTATTGGGAGTGAGCATCAGCAAGCACTGTGAAGAATTTAGGGATTTTGTTACTTCTACCCTTTCTGGTGGACGTTGCCGCAAAGAGATTGCAACAACAATGCTGAAGTTGCACGCTCATCATTGTGACACCGTTGCAGCTTGAAGCTGCTCCTGGCTTGATAACAGTAGTTGGATTCAATTTTTTTTTACTACCGGTTCTGTGGGTGTGGCTTGATGGATGTGGTGTGGCTTGGTGGGCATGGCAGGGGGAAGGATACTGTAAAATCTCCACTCCCTCTCCAGTCCTGGGGGAAGAATCCCCATTCCCTCCTCACCCCACTAACCTGCTTTCCAGCTCCATTCTCCTGTGCAGGGCAACCAAAGAAGACCCAGCCAATCAGCTGGGACTCGGGAGGCGGGGGGGCAGTCAAAGGGATATTTGCCGGATCTCCGAACTACTCAAAATTTCTGCTACCGGTTCTCCAGAACTGCTCAGAATCTGCTGAATACCCACCTCTGGCCTGGTGCAGAGTGACAATAGTATCCAGTATCTCATCCTTTCCTGTCTCCTTCCTTCTTTTTCCTGACTGGGGGACTGCTGCCTTTATGAGTAACACAGTGGCTACACTGGTTGACCCTTCTCCTCATCACTGCTGTGCTTCAGGTGTGGAAGACACCTGAATCACGGGATGTAAAGTGTGGTGTGGATGTAATGCCCTCTGTATCCAAGATTGAATCCAAGGAATTTTGCTCTGCAGGACTTGGAGTGAGATCCTCGGGCTGTAATGGTATTGTTTGTGCAAAGGGTTATCCAAGCAGACAGGCACGCTGTCAGGATTCCGGCAGTTACCCCTAATTAAATTATGAGTCTCAAGCCAAACTTCCAAAACTTCAAAGGGATTTATTGGGAGTTAGCATATCCAGCACTGCCTGGGTGTAGTCGACTCTGAGACACATCATTCATTGTCACCCTTGACCCTGGTTTCCCCACCCCACCCCCTGGGTGTATCATAATTCATATTCTCCAATGGGACACATCCATAGCCCAGAGTCATCAATCATGTTCTCCAGTTAGAATTTTGCACGGCAGAAACTTCAGTCACCTTGTTACTATCTTTGAAAAACGATTTATGGAATGCACTTTTGATTTCCAAGCTGCCGCACTGCTCTTTCAAACCCCTTTCTCCCCCTCCCTTTCTGTTGGCAACTCTGAAAAGAACAATAGAAATATTTTTATGAGTTGACACGCATATTTACAGACATAACCCTTTTAAACATAATAGAATCCCTTGGTAAACATAACAACAATGCCTTTGTAAGGCCACACTTGGAATACTGCATCCAGTTTTGGTCGCCACAGTTAAAAAAGATGTTGAGACTCTAGAAAAAGTGCAGAGAAGAGCAACAAAGATAATTAGGGGACTAGCGGCTAAAATATAAAGAACGGTTGAAAGAACTGGGTATGTCTAGTCTGATGAAAAAAAGGACCAGGGGAGAAATGATAGCAGTTGTCCAATATCTCAGGGGCTGCCCCAAAGAAGAGGGAGTCAAGCTATTCTCCAAAGTATCTGAGGGGAGGACAAGAAGCAGCAGATGGAAATTAACCAAGGAGAGAAGCAACCTAGATACAAGGAGAAATTTCCTAACAGAACAATTAATCCTACCTCCAGAAGTTGTGAATGCTCCAACACTAGAAGTTTTAAGGAATACGTTGGACAATGATTTGTCTGAAATGGTGTAGGTTTCCTGCCTGAGCAGGAGGTTGGGCTAGAAGACCTTCAAGATCCCTTCTAACTCAGGTGTTCTGTTCTATCCACACCAATGTAAACAGCATAAAAATGTAAATCAAGTTTATTTGGTCTCTTTTTTTCTCCAGAGGTCTTCCACTTTCCATCCACGATTGGGCTGTTTCCGCCTGCTTTTTGTAATATTTTATCAAGTACATCATAGAAATTTCCTTTTGTCGGCAAGTCTAGAAGCTCCATTTTGTTGCTTGAAGGTGCCGTGCCTTCCTCCCGCCTCCCAACAGAAAGCCAACCAATCAGAATGCAGCACATGCATCTCCACATAACACATAGTTAGGACTTGGGAAGGGTTGTGTGTTGGCCCACCTGCATCCATTTGCAACCTTCCGCTTACCCATCAACCCCTTCACCGCGTTGGTATGCCTTTGACAACTATGGGCAGTTGTGGAGAAGTCTAACTCTAGCTTGAGAAGGAACCAAGTAATAATGCAGCCAGGCTTTCAGGAGTTGTTTATTATTGTTATTGTTGTTCCTCTATTATTGTTATTGTTATTATTATTATTTAATCTTTAGTGAGATTCACAGCCTTCGGGGCTGGTTGGTAGCTCAACAGCTCACATCCTAATCAAGGACCTAGGAACTATTAAGATGGTATTATTATTATTATTATTATTATTATTATTATTATTATTATTATTATTATTATTATTTATACACAAAAATGATGGTGTACACATCAAACTAGATAACTATGCTGGGTTTCGTATCACAAATCACTAGTCGAACACTTCCCAAGCGTTTAGGACTGTGTGATGTATTGTGATGTATATTATTATTATTATTATTATTATTTATACACAAAAATGATGGTGTACACATCAAACTAGATAACTATGCTGGGTTTCATATCACAAATCACTAGTCGAACTCTTCCCAAGTGTTTAGGACTTTGTGATGTATCGTGATGTATATTTATATTATTATTATTATTATTATTATTATTATTATTAGTGTTTTGGAACCTTGGCAACTTCAAGCTGTGCAGACTTTAACTCCCAGAATACTGGGAGTTGAAGTCCACTTACCTTAAAGCTGCCAAAGTTGAGTTTACTGGTCAGGAGGGATTTTAATATACCAGTAATCATTGAGCCAAAAAGATAGTCATTGGAAGGAAAAATCACTCAGAAGCAGATTAGAAAAGACTTTGGAAGCAACTAATCTCATTGTTAACATTTCTTTCCCTTCCTCTGTAGAGAGCAGACTGGGAACAGAGATCAAAACGGAGAATCGAGGAGAGGAACCGAAATCAAAACGACGGAGAGATCAAAAGTTTAGTTCTGGGAATCTGCCAATAAAAGTAGAAATGGAAGAAGAAGGTTGCAAGTCAAGAGGGCAGCAGCTGAAGCCCGTCCATACTTCGCTTCAACAGGAATTTACTTCTGCTCTTATTGATAAGGCCACCACGTGCAAGCAGAGTAATATGCCCTTATTCTCCCAACATGATAGAAGATACCACTATCAACTGGAACTGAATCCTGTATCTTCTATGGAAAAATTGGAGCAATGTCCACAAAGGGTTGAGGACAACTACCAGCATACTTCCATGAGGAGTCAAGAGGAGAAACACATCCGAAGTGAGCAAAGAGTTGAAATCTCTGATAAAGGAACAGGGGATAATTTGAACGATCTTGGGAAAACGTGTAATAATTCTCCCGAATATGAGAAAACCTTGACTAACCCAAACTCACTAAACAGATTCCCGGTGTGTAATCCCGAAGAGGAATGGTACAAGTGCTCCCACTGTGGGAAGGGCTTCAATAAAGCCAAATACTGGAAGCAACACCAGAAAATTCACACCGGGGAGAAGCCGTACAAATGTTCCCACTGTGGGAAATGCTTCAACCAGTCGGGCAACCTGAAGACCCATCAAAGGATTCACACCGGAGAGAGACCCTACAAATGTTCCCAGTGCGGGAAATGCTTCAGTCACACCAACTGTTTGAAGATGCACCAGAGGATTCATACTGGAGAGACCTACAAATGCACTCAGTGTGGGAAATGCTTCCGAGAGACGGGAATCCTGAAGAGGCATCTAAGGACTCACACTGGAGAAAGGCCATACACATGTTCCCAGTGTGGAAAATGTTTCAGCCTGTCGGGAATCTTGAAGAGACATCAACGAACTCACACTGGTGAAAGACCCTACAAATGTTCTCAGTGTGGGAAGGGCTTCAACCGGTTGGGAACGTTGAAGAAACACCAACGAATTCACACAGGCGAGAAGCCGTTCAAATGTTCTCACTGCCAGAAATGCTTCAACGAGAGAGGAAATTTGAAGAGGCATCAGAGAATCCACGCCAGAGAGAACCTTAATATCATTCAAGAATTCATACTTGAAAATGACCATATCAATGTTATCAAAGTGGGGAAAGCTTCTATAGGGCAAGATGTTTGAGGAAACATATGAAAGAGCGCGCTTGTGGGGCACCTAACTGATGTTCTCAAAAAGCAAATGTCTAGGAGAGGACTTGAAGAACCTCTAAAGATGTCCGCTTCCTTATATTTGTAAGGAAAACTCCCGGCCCTACTCATGATGGCTTGTTCCCTTACATTTCGGGGTGCTAGGTAGACGAACGACTGTAAGGAAGTAGGTTTCAGATAAATGCCAGGAAACTTCAAACCAAGGGGCGGGATTCAGCCGGTTCAGCCTGGTTAGCGTGAACCGGATGTTAAATTTACATCTGGTTCAACTGGCTGGCCCCGCCCACCCCTCCCCTCCCCAGAAGTCTCTATGCGGTCCATTTTGGATGCAGGTAAATACAGGATCCGCGGGAGGCTCTGGGAAATAAAAAAAACAGGTTGAACCGGAAGTTCCGGAAGTCCAGAAACGGGCCTGTTTCCGGCTTCCGGAGACCCTCCGGAGCCTGGCAGAGGCTGTTTTCACCCTCTCATAGAGGCCCAAGGGAGGCTTCCGGATTCTGGGGAAGGCGAAAAACCCAGCAACTGGGCAGAAAATTGGTTGCTGGGATTTTGAATCTCATCCCTGCTTCAAACCATTCGTCATGAGTAAGAAAGCTTGCAAGGTTGAACTAATTATGCCGGACAACCTTTCACTGAATGTATTCAAAAAAGGATCTGGAAAGATATTTCTTATGGGCGTTTTGATCAGGATTCCTGTGGATATGTGGGTTTAGGTGAGATCATTTAAATTCTAAAAGCCTCTTCCTGACCCTTTGTTCCGTATGAAGTGTCTACAGAGATTCTCGATCATCCAGGCCACGGTTGTCCCAAAGGTGTTTTTTTCCGAAAAGTCAACAGGACTTTCTCTTCTTTTGTTTTGGTTTTTGAAAACATTTCACTTCTGATACAAGAAGCTTCTTCAGTTTTGAAAAAGCTTCTTCGATGAGTATCAAATTGTTTGGTTTTTTTAAACCGATAAAATCCCGTTGCCTTTTGGAAAACACCTTTGGCGACGTTCTGTATTAAAGTTCTCACTGAGGTAAAATCTTCAACCTCATAGCAATTCTTGGAGGCATCACACAACTCTTTATTTAAGAGAGAGGATAGCAGTGTTCTTAGCCTGAGTACATCCATATGGCACAAGGTGCAAAAATGCAATAGCACGTAGACTTATATACTGCTTTATAGGGCTTTACAGCCCTCTCAAAGTGTTTTACACAGTCAGCATATGCTCCCAACAATCTGGGTCCTCATTTTACCCACCTCAGAAGGATGGAAAGGCAGAGTCAACCTTGAGCCTGGTGAGATTTGAACTGCCAAATTGCAGTCAGTCAGCGGAAGTAGCCTGCAGTACTGCACTCTAACCACTGCGCCACCGTGGCTATGGTAGCTCACACATTAATAAAAGCAATAAGGGAGAATGTTAATGAGAGAATCCACATAGGAGCATGGCACAACCCAGGATCTAGGATTTGGTAATGATGGAATGGAAAAGAATTTCCAGTGAAAAACATACTCTGTGTGTGTGTGAGAGAGAGAGAGAGAGAGAGAGGGAGGGAGGGAGGGAGGGAGAGAGAGAGAGAGAAAGAGATAAGGCACCAAATTAAACTTATTGAAACAGATGGTGTCAGTGGTGGGATTCAATTTCTTTAACTACTGGTTCTGTGGGTGTGGCTTGGGAAGGTTACTGCAAAATCTCCATTTCCTCCCCACCCCACTAACCTGCTTTCCAGCTCCGTTCTCCTGTGTAGGGCAACCAAAGAAGACCCAGCCAATTAGCTGAGACTTGGGAGGCAGAGAATAGATGGGGACAGGGCCAGTCAGAGGTGGCATTTGCCGGTTCTCCAAACTACTCAAAATTTCCGCTACCGGTTCTCCAGAACTGGTCATAACCGGCTGAATACTCACCTCTGGTTTCACTTCTCATGCAAGAAGCTTCTTCCATTCATAGCTGATGAAGCTTCTTGGATGAGAAGCAAAATGTCTTCAAAGAAAAACCAGGAAGTTCCAGTTGGCCTCTTGGAAAAAGAACCTTCGGGACTACCTGTAATTTTTTAAAACGGTCTGCACAGCTGCAACAACCTCCAGCTGGGATCAGTGCTGCTTGGTGACTGGACAGGTAAACATCACAACGCTGTGAGAAACGTCATTTTTCTACTCACTGGTTGCAGAGTTCAATTTTTCCATGCTTGCAAGGTGCACAGGTGAATCAAGATAGGATATGCGGATGTAAGCACTGTGTGTTCTTGTTAGAACAGCGTTCCCCAAACTTGGCAGCTTTAAGACTTGTGGACTCCCAACTCCCAGAATACTCAGCCAGCTGGCAGTTGTGTTAGAACATGTTCTCTTTTGTGTATCCAATGTGTCGGACCGTGTTCCCTGTACCGGTTGACTTTGGTGTCTAGAAATTGATCCTAATTAGAATTGCTGACAGAATCTTCCCTCTTGAAGTGTTCAAACATCTGTGCTTTTGTAGAATTTGAACCCACAAACGCCTGTATTCCCTTGACAGCCCTTATATCTCTAGTGCGGTCTTTTTTTACCCATGACAACTTTAAGATATATGGACACTTTAACTCCCAGAATTCCCCAGCCAGCTGGGGAGCTGCAGTCCACATACCTTAAAAGTGGCCAAGGTCAAGAATACAGATGTTCTACCTGGATTATCAGAATATTTAAAATGTGCTGCAGCTTATAACACCTTAGGCTGAGTATGAGGCCGCTGTGTAAACCTTATTGTCCTTTTTAGGTGTGTCCATAGTTTTGCAGCGTTAATTTAGCGCCAGAAAAATAAATACAGATGGCTGATGCTTCATTTAACATCCTTATAAACATAATAAATACCGTGTTTCTCATATAATAAGGCCGGGTCTTTTTTTTTTTTTTTTTGAGCCCCGAAAAAATGGCTAGGCCGTCTTTTCGGGGGATGACTTAATTTCCCCCCCTTGCAGCTTCAGGCGGGCGAGCGGCGATGGCTTGGAGGTTGACCTCGGCGTTGGTGGGGCACTTCGTAATCGGGGTCAATGCAGGCAGCACCGTATCCAGGTGTGCAACAAAAGTACTTCCTAACGGCAAGCCCCATTTCGCATGTTTTAATGTAGGCCTTAATTTGGGGGGAGGGGCTTAATTTCATTTCATACCTATAAAACATGCTGGGACTTCCTATGGGGGGAGGCCATATTGTTGGAGAAACAGGGTAGATTTTACAAATTAGTAGTAGATTTCTCCAACACGGAGCAAACTCAGAAACGTGCTGCAAGTAACTTCAGCGGCAACTCAGGAGCTCAAAAACAAACATCGGTTTGACTTTAGTTCAGCAGGCAAGCAAGTAAGTTAATTTCATCTTCAATAGACAGACGCAGAGCTCAACATAGCTTCCAAACTGCAGAGCTTACTATAGAGCCACGCCTAGGCTACTTCTAGTTTCAGTTTACAAACAGTTCTCATTGGCTGACTTAATTGCTATGCCTATTCATTAGCTGACCTTGATAACCATGCTCTGTTCCAGTACATGAACATACTCTGACCAGGTGTTCCTGATCTTTATTAAAGTAGTTGCAGCTGCTGTCCTCTTGGCCAGGTGTTTTGCGAGTGTACAGTTTGGAGGGATTAAATCAAATGGCAGAATTGCTATTGGGGGAAGAGATTTATTTACAAGTCAATAAATGAATTGATTTACATTGAACTCATTTATTTTTATTTACATACATAAACAAAAACTTTTAAGTGGGAGTTTCTTCATAGGGAATACCAACCTTGCCTTTGTTAAATTGGTAGTATCTCCTCCATTTTTTGTTTAAATGTCTGCTATTGGGCTTTTTTAAATGGCTGGGTTCACGGAGCGTTGGGGGTGGGAGGAGACAATGGCAACTTTATGAGCTGTGGACTTCAACTCCCAGAATTCCTGAGCCAGCATGGCTCATGATGAACATGCCTAGCTTAGGACTTCTGGGAATTGAAGTCCTAAAGTTGCCATAGTTGCTCCCTGGAGGTTTTGAAGAAGAGGCTGGACAGCCACTTGTCTGAAATGGTATAAGTTCTCCTGCTTGGGCAGGGGGCTGGACTAGAAGACCTCCAGGGTCCCTTCCAGCTCTATGCTGCTTCTGCTTCTGACCCCTTAGCCAAGTAAGTCAAACACCGAGTGATTAACTATATTTGCACAGCATGCTAAAATGGATTAGTGCAAATGTTGGTTAGACTGGTTTTGAAGTAGTTTTAAGTAATTTAGGACTGTCAAATCTAGGAAACTGACAACCAAGTGGAAGGAACATCTTGGGTAAACTAAATTTGCAGTTATTTCTGCCCCTTTTCCTGATCCTTCCATGACAAACATCTGCAGGACAAGATGGAATTGGCTAATTGTTGCCTAATTGCTGCCTGTCCTCACAGCCTCTTTTATGTGGGATTCTCCACCTGTTTCTAACATACAAAGTGCCCTTTTTTTCTGGCCAAGCGTGTCATCAGCCCATCAGAAATGGACCTAGGTAAATCAGAAGAAACATCTGAAGTTGACCAAGAAAGGGACGCCATTTTTAATTGTCTTGGGGTCGCAGCTCTTTGAAGATGCATCTATTTATCTATCATCTAGTCTATCAATGTCTGTCATCTATAGATAGATGACAGATAGCTTGATATAGATGATAGATATAGATGATAGGCATTGATAGATGATAAATAGATACATGGATGGATAGATAGATGATAGACATTGATAGATTAGATGATAGGTAAATGACAAATTACAGACACAGATAAAAAGATGGATGGTACATACAATAGATAAAAGATAGATGATTGAAGATAGATAGATAGATAGATAGACAGACAGACAGACATTGATAGATTAGATGATAGATAAATACATGGATAGGTAGGTAGGTAGATAGATAGATAGATAGATAGATAGATAGATAGATAGATAGATAGATGATAGACATTGATAGATTAGATGACAGATAAATACATGGATAGGTAGGTAGGTAGGTAGGTAGGTAGGTAGATAGATAGATAGATAGATAGATAGATAGATAGATAGATAGATAGATAGATGATAGACATTGATAGATTAGATGACAGATAAATACATGGATAGGTAGGTAGGTAGGTAGGTAGGTAGATAGATAGATAGATAGATAGATAGATAGATAGATGATAGACATTTGATAGATTAGATGACAGATAAATAGGTAGATGCCAAATTACAGACAGACAGGTAAAAAGATGGATGGTACATAAAATAGATAGATTATTTAATAGATAAATAACAATATAGACAGAAAGATAGATGTGTCATGCCCCTGTCAGAGTCTGAATCCGAGGAGGAAGACGAACAGCTGACAGGGAGTGGGAGTATGGCTCCCGTCGGCTGTGGAGGAGGCTGGGAAAGGGCAAAGTCAGGCTGGGCAGAGCAGGGAAGAGGTAGAACAAGGGAGAGGGAGTTCAGAGGAAGACCTAGGCCCACCCCCTCTTCATCCTAGTGGACGCAGGGAGGAACGGAGAAGACAGCAACATGGGTTGCGTGGCGTACGTGGGAGGAAAGGGCCCTGACTCCCTTCACAAGGCACACCTGGGAAAGGAGTTTAAAGAAGAACCAGTTGGGAGGGGTGTTTGTCGGAAACAGAGTTTATCTTATCTTGTTTTGGCTGCTGTTATGAATTCCTGGCACCCTCCTGACGGGTTTGATTTACTTGTGTTACTTCACTTCTGGAACTCCTTATCATGCCCTGCTGGGTTGATTACCTTATTTTGCCTTGTTGGATTTATAATTTAAAGTTTTCTATTTACAATGTTTGGATTGGAATATCTGCAGCCCAGGGCTGTTGCAGGTTCGTGGGAGAGTTTCTTTCTCCAGACCGAAAGGTAACCAGGACATTGGGGACAAAATTGGAGCTAATAAAGGGACCCAGACTTATTCTCTGGCTGAGCTGCCTTTGTGCCAAGCTTCAGGTCACCACAACCAGAACCACTCCAGAGGTTTAATCTTCCGAGTCAGATTAAATCCTGCAATATTATCCTTGGGCAGGTATATTTGTCTTCATTTCTGTGAATACATAACAGCAAGGACAATTAACCAGTGGAACAGCTTGCCTTCAGAAGTTGTGGGTGCTTCATCACTGGAGGTTTTTAAGAAGAGACTGGACAGTCCCTTGTCTGAAATGCTAGAGGATGTCTGCTTGAGTGGGCTGGACTAGAAAACCTCAGAGGTCCCCTTCCATTAGGCGACTGGAGACTAAAACATATGAAGAACAGTTGCAGGAACTGGGTATGGCTAGTCTAGTGAAGAGAAGGACCGGGGGAGACATGATAGCAGTCTTCCAATATTTGAGGGGCTGCCACAGAGAGGAAGAAGGGGTCAGGCTATTTTCTAAAGCACTTGTAGGCCAGACAAGGAATAATAGATGGAAACTGAACAAGGAGAGATTCAACCTGGAAATAAGGAGAAACTTTCTGACAGAACAATCAACCAATGGAACAGAAGATGCCCCAGGAAGTTGTGGGAGCGCCATCACTTGAGACCTTCGAGAAGAGATTGGACTGTCATTTGTCAGAAATGGTGTAGGGTCTCCCACTTGGGGGGGGGGGTTGGACTAGATGACCTATAAGGTCCCTTCCAACTCTGATTATCTGTTATCAACTCTACAGGTAGACCTCAACTTACAACAGTTCATGTAGTGACCGTTCGAAGTTACAACAGCACTGAAGTGACTTTTGACCATTTTCACACTCATGACTCTTGTTGCATCTCCATGGCCACGCAATTTACACTGGGATGCTTTACCTCACAATTCATGGGGTTGTGTAATCCCCTTTTGCGAACTTCTGACAAGCCAAGTCAATGGGGAATCTATATTTATTTAACCACCGTGTGACTAATTTTAGAACTGCAGCGATTGACTTAATAAAGGTGGCGAGAAAAGTACTAAAATGAGGCAACAGTCACTTGACAAATTTCTTACTTAGCAACCAAAATCTTGAACTCCGTTGTGGTCGTAAGTTGAGGATGACCTGTATTTGACTTCGATCGTGTGAATACGTAAACAGTGAGGACAATTAATTGGCCGAACAGCTTTGCCTTCAGACGTTATGAGTGCTTCATCGCTGGAGGTTTTTAAGAAGAGGCTGGATAGCCGTTTGTCTGGAATGGTGTAGTCTTCTGATTGAGCAGTGGGCTGGACAAAGACCTTCAAGGTCCCTTTCCGCTTGATTGATTGATTGATTGATTGAAATTATAAGTTCTATCTATCAGCTCCGGTGGGCTAGAGGTGGAGCTCTCACCTCACAATCAGGAGGCTGTGAGTTCGAGCCTAGGTAGAGGCTAATATTTGGAAAAATAGACTGTCCTGCTCGAGCCGGGGGTTGGACTAGATGGACCTCCAAGATACAGATCTAACAGATAATCAGAGTTGGAAGGAACCTTATAGGTCATCTAGTCCAATCCTGCTGCCCAAGCAGGAGACCCTGCACCATTTCTGACAGATGGCAGTCCAATCTCTTCTTGAAAGTCCCCAGTGATGAAGCTCCCACAACTTCCAAGGGCAACTTCTGTTCCATTGGTTGATTGTTCTCACCATCAGAAAGTTTCTCCTTATTTCCAGGTTGAATCTCTCCTTGTTCAGTTTCCATCCATTATTCCTTGTCTGGCCTTCAGGTGCTTTAGAAAATAGCTTCAATCCTTCCTCTCTGTGGCAGCCCCTCAAATATTGGAAGATCACTATCCTGTCTCCCCTGGTCCTTCTCTTCACTAGACTGGCCAGGCCCAGTTCCTGCAACCGTTCATTGTGTTTTAGCCTCGTCCCCATCATCCTGGTTGCTCTTCTCTGTACTTTTCCTAGAGTCTCAACACCTTTTTTATAATGTGGTGACCAAAACTGGATGCAGTACTCTAGGTGTGGTCCTACTAAGGCTTTATAGAGTGGTATTAGTACCTCACTTGATCTCAATTGTATCCCTCTGTTAATGCAATTTAGGATTGCATTAGCTTTTTGGGCGGCTGTTGCACACTGCTGGCTCCTATTTAGCTGGTTGTCCACTAAGACTCCAAGATCCCTCTCAGTTACTGCCATTGAGCCTGGTTTCACCCAATCTATATGTGTACTTTTGGTTTTTCTTGCCTAAGTGTAGGACTTTACTTTTCTCTACATTGAATTTCATTTTATTAGATATGGCCCAGTGTTCTAGTCTGTCAAGATCCATCTGGATCTTCTTGGGTGTTAGCTATTCCTGCCAGCTTAGTATCATCTGCAAATTTGGTGAGTTACCCTTCTATTCCCTAGACTAGCCATGCCCAGTTCCTGTGACCGTTATTCATGTTTTAGTCTCCAGTCCCCTCATCATCCTGGTTGCTCTTCTCTGCCCTTTTTCTAGAGTCTCAACATCTTTTTTATAATGTGGTGACCAAAACTGGAAGCAGTACTCTAGGTGTGGTCCTACTAAGGCTTTATAGAGTGGTATTAGTACCTCACTTGATCTCAATTGTATCCCTCTGTTAATGCAATTTAGGATTGCATTAGCTTTTTTGGCGGCGGCTGCACACGGTTGGCTCCTATTTAGCTGGTTGTCCACTAAGACTCCAAGATCCCTCTCAGTTACTGCTATTAAGCCTGGTTTCACCCAGTCTATGTGTACTTTTGGTTTTTCTTGTCTAAGTGTAGGACTTTACTTTTCTCTAAACTGAATTTCATTTTGTTAGATACCTCCCAGGGTTCTAGTCTGTCCTGATCCATCTGGATCTTGAGCCTATCTTGTCCCTTCCAACTCTGTTATTATATGATTCTCCTTGATCTTTTTTGATCAGCAGAGACACCCATGAGGGGAATCCAAACACTCAGGAGAGTATAAGACTAGACTAGACTTCCAGCTCTCTTCAGATTGATTGTGCCGAGGTTGACCTTTCGGCGGGAAAGCCGTGCACCTTCTCGCCCTTTAGCTCCTCCCCAGGCAAAAGCCCACTGGGACGGTGCGGCCACCTCCGAAAAGCGAGGGGAAGCCCACCCAAGCTGGGCCCCTTCGTCCCTTGGTTTTGTTTCTTTTCGGGGTGTCTGGAAGGCGGGATCCGAGAGGGGGCGCCCGAGGACGCTCTTCCGCCGGTTCACAGCGAAGGGAAGGCGGAGGAGCGAAGGAGGAAAAAGGAGTGAAGGGGATGCCCGGAAAAGGTCCGGGGGGGAAAACGTTCGTCTGCTTGCGGTAGGGGGCTCCTCCTCCGGCCTCCGCGGTCGCTGCAGCTGCAGCGGGGCCGCTTCCTCGCTCTTTGCGATTCTGCATGGGGGGGTGGGAGTAGCCGCGGGGGCAGCCTTGCACGGGGAGGCCTCTCCCTCCCCCCTTCTCCGTTTTGGGGAGCCCGCGTGCCTTCCCTCCAGCCTCGGTTCGCCTGGTCTCTCGAAGCCAAAGCGGGGGGGAGGGGATCTGGGCTACGTGCATCGCATACAGGCATTGCATTGCATTGCATTGCATTCCTTTCCTTGTATTGCATTGCATTGCATTCCTTGCATTTCATGCATTGCATTGCATTGTATTCCTTGCAGTTTAGCATGCAGCTCGGGGGTCTCGGCGCGGGGGAACATGGGGGGGTGGCGTCCTCCGTCCTCGCTCTCCCGTGCTGGCCCATCGCTGCGGAGCTTTTTTCGGTGACACCCCCCCTGGAAGCAAAGCCCCCCCCCCGCCTCCTTGACTCTTCGGGGAGAGAAGGGACCCGAATTGGCTTTGGGATACCCTTCCCGGAGTGGGGCATAAAAGGAAAAGGTTAAGCCTGAACCTCACCAACAATGATTTCTGTGGTTGCTATCTTGGCGTGGGGGCGTTGATCAACTATAAAAGTGATGAAGGATTTTGTGCTTTAAAGAGTTTTGTCTTTCCTATCGGAATGGTCGGAAAATCGTTTTTTATTCAGAGGGGAAATGCAAGGAGCTCTTCCTCGGGTTGCGGGGAGAGAGTAGATTTATTGGAATTTAATGTGGATTCTCCCCCCCTCCCACTCCTTTCCTAGTTCCTTCTTATAGTTTTGGTTTTCAATTCGGATTCTTTTGTGTTTTTAATCCCGAATGATGGATTTGGGGAATCGGATGCTGCTCTGGGGTCAGTTGTTTGCTGCAGCCTGCAAACCCAATAGATTTGATCGATTGATTGATTTAAATCTATTAGCCCCCCTACTCCACTGGACTTTGGTGGCATACAAAACCAGAGAAAACATAAAAACAGCTAAAATAATCTTAACATCAAAATCAACAGAATAAAATAGGACCTATTAAATAATAAACATTAATGAAGGAAAAGTTAAGCATCTCTGGATAATGTTGCAGGATCCAGTTGGGATCCGTCAGTGGGTTCCAAGATGTACTCTTTCGAGCTTTTGGACTTGTGCTGGAGCCAGTCTGGTTCTTGAGGAGCTTGTGTACTTTGGGCTGGTGATAAATCAGCCCTTCTGTTGATTGACAAAGGAGCTGGTTACTCAGGCTTCAATGATTTCCCTGGCTATCTTTGGACCTGCTCAGCCAACAATCTGAATAGCTGCAAAATTGAACTAATGTTCATTGCAGTGTGAGGTGACCAATGAGTTTGGGTCTCCTTGTCTGACCTTGTGTTCTTGCATTCTTTTCTCTTTTCTTTTATGTACACTGAGAGCATTTACACCAAGACAAATTCCTGGTGTGTCCAATCACACTTGGCCAATAAAGGTATTCTATTCTATTCTATTCTATTCTATTCTATTCTATTCTATTCTATTCTATTCTATTCTATTCTATTCTATTCTATTCTATTCTCTAGTGGTTATCTCCCTTCCCACCTGAAATACATCAACTCTACAGGGGCAACCCATGCAGGGATTACATTAGATCTCCCACCTCCAAGCAATCTTTCCAATGCATGATTTTATCTTCATATGGTAACCTTTGGTCTCGGTGACCGACCCAGATTGGATCCTGCAATAAATAAACCCCAGTCTTTGGACCATACCCTGGCTTTTTAAAAAAGCTTTCCAGAACCCCAGGTGAGATGACGCTGTTAGAGAGAAGGAATAAAATCCAGAGGTGAATAAAACCAGGTTAACGGGAGCCAGAAGCTCATTTCTGACTAAATATATATCTTACAGTGTTTTCTATCCCCTTTCTGCCCCCAAAATTCTTTAGATTATTTCAATGGATGTTCTATCCACAGCTGATTTTACAGGTTTGATTACAGCTTCTTGGTGAAATCTGGTTTGATGTTTTTTTAATTGAGGAGAGTGGAAGGAGTTGCTTTGTAAAGATGGGAAAAGGGCTTTGTAAAGATAGATTAAGACGTGCAACCGTAATGGAACCTGTTCATCACAGTCCTAAATTGTGGCAGTCATAAAATGGGTCGGTCACATAACAACCTGATTTTATGATCTTTTTTGCAGTGGTTATTAAGCGAGCCTGGGAGTTGTGACCGCTGTGGTAATTAAGCAAACACCATGGTCATTAAATGACTCAGTGGTTTGGTAGATGTGAAGTTTTGAGCAAAACTGTCATAAAACCCAATCTCACGACTACAGGACACTGCAAATATGGATACATGGAGCCGTGTTGCGAAGTTTGTTTATATGAATGCTGAGGGGGCGATTGTCAGAATTTTGACTCTTGATTGTAACTTTGAACAGTGCTAATCTACCTGTACAGGAAATACAGCCTGTTTTTTTTTCAAAAATACTTTTTTGTAAGGTTAGAGGGGTCCCTAAAATGCGGCATAGTGTTAAAAGTTAAAATGATAATAACCAAATGATCCACTTTGAGCATGTTCTGCCTTTAGATTTGAGAGGGCTGAGAGCAGATAACTCGGCCATGGAGAAACAAGTCTTAAATCCAGAAGGAAGACTAGAAGCAGCTGGAAAAACCCCCTCTGCAATCCAGCCTCAGTTTACGTCTGAAGAAGGAGGATGGGGCGCATTTGAGAGGAACGAGAGGGCCCCGTTTGTTGGGATGGAGGAGCGCTGGGAGACACAATGGCAGCAGTTCCTCAAGACACTGCAGCCGGTTCACCCAGGAGGTGACAAGTCCAAGATGTCGGAAGCTTCTCCCTGGGAAGACCCCAAGGTCTTCCTGGCCTCCTTTGAGCAGGTGGCCCAAGCCTGCCGGTGGCCCAGAGAAAAGTGGGTGGCTTGTCTCCTGCCAGCCTTAAGCGGAGAAGCCGAAGAGGCCTTTCAGAAGCTGGAAATGGGAGAACGGAAGAACTATGGGAAGGTGAAGGCCGCCATCTTGAAAGGGGAAGCCACCAAAATGGAGGCCCAGCGTCAACGCTTCAGGCGGTTCTGCTGCCAGGAGGTAGAAGACCCACGAAGGGTTCAGAGCCAACTTCAGGAGCTTTGCTGCCAGTGGCTGAAACCGCAGAGGCGCTCCAAAGAGCAGATCCTGGAGCTCTTAATCCTGGAGCAATTCCTGGCCAGCTTGCCTCCGAAGCTCCAGAGCTGGGTTCAAGTGAGAAGACCCGAGACGTCTTCCCAGGCGGTGGTCCTGGTGGAGGACTTCCTGAGGAACCAACAAGACGCCAAATCAGGGTCGTACCAGGTAAGTTTGACAATACACAGGCAGTCCTCTACCCCAGGGGTCACCAACCTTTTGGACCTCAGGGACCACTAAACTCATAATTTTAAATCCCGCATACCAGAGACTCTGGGAAAATCCCCCAAAAAGTCTGCAGGAAAATTCCCCACCCCATTTTCCTACTGATCGATCATTCTTTATTTGGGATCGCAGGATACCGTCTCCAGCTCTGTTCTCAGGGGGGAGAGGGAGAGAGAGACTTTTGGCTTCATGCAAGGAAAGCAGCAGAAGTCTTTCTTTCTCTCCTCCAAACTCCGCCAGAAATAAGTCTTCGTTGGTGCAGCCTCTTGGAGCAGGATGCCTTGCAGGGTCCCAAAGACAATCTGGGTCCTCATTTTACCCACCTTGAAAGGATGGAAGGCTGAGTCAACCTTGTGCCTGGTGGGATTTGAACTGCCAAATTGTTGGGGGTGACACTGTAAACCAGCGGTCGCCCATCAGTGAGCCATGGCCCACTGGTGGGCTGTGAGAAAAATTTGCTGGCCCGCAGAGAAATCTCACCCCCAGAGCATCCCCCAAAGCAATTAATGCAGGCTGGATAGAAACACAAGGCTGCGCCACCCACATGGCCCACAGGAACCCTCCCCCGCCCACTCACTCCTTACAGACAAACTTGCCTGCTAAATTGTTATTTTTCCTTTTTTTTTCCCCTGACCTTCAGCTGTTCTGCTGTGCTGGGAGTTTTAGATTAGCTAGGAAGCAGGAAATGGTTGGATTTCTAGCTTTCTAGCTAGTCTTTAGATCTTCAGCTCTGCTTTTAAGCAGAGCCAAACCTCCTTTAGGACTGAAGGTTCTATTATTTAGTGCAGGCTCAGGGCAAGCAAATTTTATGTGACAGACTGAGCTAGCCAATGGCGGATAGATAGATCTCTGAGTGAATCTGTGATTCTGTGAGCAGCTCAATCTGCCCGCCTGCTTTGCCTGATTTTTGGTAAAAGTTGCTCTTTTTTATAAAAAAATCAATATTTATATGAATATATATAATATTTATATACAAGCCATGCCCAGCCAGTCACATGACCATTAAGCCACACCCACAAATTAGGCCACACCCACAGAGCCGGTTAATGGTCCCTGGGATTTAAAATTATGGGTTTGGTGGTCCCTGAGGTCTAAAAGGTTGGCAACCCCTGCTGTAAACCACTTAGAGAAGGCTGTAAAGCGATATATAAGCCTACTGTAAGTTCTATTGCTATAGATGGAGGGCCACCCGTATTAATCCAAAACTGAGAACTAGGTTAATACCGTAGCTTGGATGACCTTTCAACCATCCTTGTGGGCCTCGGGCGACCCCGAGAAACTTTTGTGTGGTGGTGAGCAAAAGGAGTCCCATTGTTGTGAGAAGGAGTGTGTTACTCTTTCAGGGCTCAATGAATGAAGAACATGTCGATTTCTTATATTCAGAGAAAGAGACCTTGGAGGCTGTGAAGAGAGAAAATGAAGAAGTGGAGATCAGCATGCTGGGTAAGAAAACTCCAGAGAGAGAAAACGCAGCCGCTATATTTATATTTGCTGAGAGGCCAGGGAGCCAAAATCTTAAGGCTAAATCTTGCCTTGGGGACTGTTTTCTGGAGGATTTTTAATGTATTTCTATTCTAGATCAGAGTTCCCCATCCTTTCCTGATTGGCGGCCCTTGGATCTAAAAGCAACCAGGCACCCAAAATGTAAACGTTTGTTATACACAGGTTTCAAGATTAGGGGGTCTTCCCACCGCTATAAAAATAGAACAGCAAGGATTCTGTCTTACTCAGTACTTTAAAAATGACAAATCTTTTTTGCTGTTATATTTCTAAAAACCGAAGAGGGAAGGGGTAAATATGTTCTTATTGTAAAATGCCTTGATTTTCACCTTCAGGACCTGAAATCAAATCCTCGAGCCACCCCAGCCCATTATTTCCTTCCGAAAGATTTGGGATGGCCCAAACAACAGTGAGAGAGGTATGTATGTCAACCATGTGAAAGCAGTTTGCTTGATACCAGATTGGGGAGGGGTAAGATAAAGGACTTATTCCTGGACCGCTTGTCCTGTTCCCTTTAGATTTGGGTTTTTCAACCTTGCCAACTTTAAGGTGTGTGGGCTTCCAACTCCCAGAATTCCCAGGGTGCTCGATGAGGAATTCTGGGAGTTGAAGTCCATACAATGTAAAGTCGCCAGAGTCGAAAAACATTGCGTTAGATTTAACAATAATTGTAGTTAGTTTACTTTATTGGCCTTGCACCTCGTACAATGAAATAAGCACCATCTTCAGTCTTATGACCATGAAAATGAACACAAACACACATCCTTCACATTCTATACATTGAATTGAAAACCCCTGATATTGCTTTAATATTGCACTATACAGTAGAATTCAGTAGAGTTACTGCCCTGGGATAGAAGCTGTTTTTCAGCCTATTTGTCCTTGTTTTTATTATTCTGTACCATCCTCCAGATGGCAATAGTTTAAAAAGAGGGTGTGCCGAGGATGAGATGGATCTTTAAGAATATGTTTAACTTTCTTAAAGCCACAGGAGCTATAAAGCTCTTCCAAAGAGGGGAGAGGGCAACCCATGATCCACTGGGCGATGACGTTAACCCTGTGGAGTGCTGTCCTATCTGCCACTATGTAATGGCAAACCATAGAGAGGTGCAATAAGTTAAAATACTCTATGGTGCAGCGGTAGAAGGACACCAGCAGTTTTTCCCCAGGTGAATCTGTTTTGGCTGCTGGTAAGTGCAGGGCGTGCACTGGAGGCTTGGGGGGGTGAAAAACAGGCCTCCCGGAAGTCCGGGAAGGCCACAAATGGCCCCGTTTCTGGCTTCCAAAGAGCCTCCGGAGCCTGGGGAGGCAGTATTCGCCCTCCTGGAGGCTCAAGGAAAGCCTCTGGAGCCAGGGGAGGGCAAAAATGACCCACACTCCCGGCCATGGTGCAGGAAGCCAGCTAGGCCACGCCCACCAAGCAACCGGGCAGAGAACCCATTGCTAAAATTTTTGAAGCCCACCCCTGACTATAAACCTTGTTCAGTGGTCTGATTTTTGTAATGTTAATTTTTCCAGATCTTACAGTGAATGTGAAGCTTTACCTTAATCCTGTTTTTCTGCAGCAGAATCTCTGATGGGAAGGTCTTGGCTGCCTCTTATTCTTTATAGGCATTCATGGGTCTGAAGGAGACAGAGGCGTCTTTGCAGGCCACCGAGGGGAAGACGACACAGCCACTTCAACCACTGGTCGCCTGGCAAGTCCTGCAGGAGGAAGAGGAGAACGTAGGTCGTTTAGGTAAGGAGAAACAATGCGTCAATCCAGCCATCGTAGGAAAGGATCCAGTTTTCCTTTATCTCAAAAGAAACCAGGAGTAAACAAGTTCTTACGTATTCTGGAAGTGGAAGTGCTAGGAAGGCAGCTGCGATAACCCGGGGCGTGGCACAATTGCAACACAGTCAGATAATCAGTAGGAGTCCCTTTATTAGCTCCAACTTTGCCCCCAATGTCCTGGTTACCTTCTAGGTTGGAGAAGAATTGTCGCAGGAACAGACTTTGGCTGCAGAGAATCAAGTCCAAAACATGGTCAACAAAAACTGTAACTATAATTCTAATCAAGGCAAGATGAGGTAATTAGTCCGGCAAAGCAAGAAAAGGAATTCCAGGCGTGAAGGGACGGCAGTAATTCAACACGGTTGGGAGGATGCCAGGAACACAGATAACCAAAGGCAACACAAGATAAGCCAGATTTTATGGCATTTGTGACAGTCATTCAACGAACCCTGTGATTGGAACTGTGGTGGTGCAGTATTGCAGGCTAACTCTGCCAACTGCCAGCAGTTCGATTCTGACCCGCTAAAGGTTGAATCAGCCTTCCATTCTTTGAAGATCATCACTAAAATGAAGACCCAGTGTTCTGACTAAGACTTTGTCAAATGTAATTAATCACAGACTTGTTTTAAAAGCAAAACCGATTTTATTACAACACTGGGAATTGGTTTCATTCCTAGCCAGAACTAATCTTAAACAGTTCCCCAAGATAAGCACACACCTTTCACTGCTGTGGAATGCCGCCAAAAACATAAGTATCCAATTAACTATAACAGAAACCAACCGAAGTACCAGAAAAAAACAACCAGAGTACACAGAGCTTCCAGGAGGACTCGGAATCTATCGAACTACTTTGCTTCCTGCAAAGGTTTCATCATTGAGGTCTGACTTTTATCCCTTATGGGAGGGGCAGTCACCTCCCAGCCTTACTCCCGAGTCACCCCTTTTGTTTCAGTTGCTCTCGCCTTCTAGCAGCTCTGCGCACCTGCGCACTGGGAACAAGCTCCCCTGGGTCCTCTGCTTTGCTGCTGCCAGACTCCGAAGGAAGCACCCCTACTGCCAGATGGTCCTGGCCCAATCTCTGCATCGGATGCAGGACCCTCGCCCGAGTCCTCTCCAGATACCCAGACTGATCCCTGTTCTTCTCCACTGCCGTCTGCACGATTCCACTGCTGTCTGCACTGACTGCTGGCAAACCACAACACAGAGACTGTATAGTGAAGGAAAATCCAGACTACACATGATTGTGAGAAGGAAAATCCAGACTACACATGATTCAGAAGAAGATTCAGAAGACATACTCAAAAAGTTTCTAACCTTAGCAAGTAATGTTTTTAATAGGTGATGTATCTACAGCACAGCCTGGAGTATGTGTGGAATTCTATACAGGTATTTGACTTACAACCAGTGACTATTTGAAGTTACGACTGACCTTAGAGCTACTTATGATCTCGATTGAAAGTTCCAATGGCTGGCCCTTCCCCTTGCAGTCATGTGATCACATTTTGAGTGCTTGGCAACCAGCCCACATTTATGGCCGTTTGCAGCATCCCGTGGTCATATGGCCATGATTTTTTGCAAAAAAAAATTTTTTTTTTTTTGCTAGAAACCAGTGTTTGCTTTGGTTTCTGGCAAAAAGTGCCCATTGTAGACAATAAATTCACTTTAACGACTGCAGCACTTGCTTAACAATTGCTGCAAAAATAAAATAAAAATAAAGTAAAAATAAAAGGCTTGCTGAACAACCGGCACACCTTAACAACTGTAATTGTAAGGCTCAGTTGTGGTTGTAAGTCGAAGACCGTCTGTTATCGCAAGATCGTTTTTCACACCATGTACACCATGTCTGAACTAGGCTGTGGTGTTTGTGTCATATAATATACATATGTATAATTAAATATTTTTATTTTATATTTACAATAATTTCATCTTTCAACCGTGTGTCGACTGAGTACATATATCTTACGCTTTCAACTATAATTAATACTTTTCTTACCAATATAACAATAATCACATTTCCTTATAGCCATTATTTAATATATCTGTTATTTAACAATCTTATTTCTCTGTATATTCATCTAATCCATTTTCATTTGTTTTATTTTCCAACCACTGATAAGATAAATCCCATACCATGTAATATTCTGTTTATGTGTCATATAATACATGTAGATGTAGGCATAATTTTGTATGTATTTATTTTGTTATGTTTATGTAGTGTACATTGGAGGTTGTGAGCCTTTGAGAGCTGTATGCAATGAAATTTCATTTTAATGTATGCTGATTAGAGTACATTCAAAGTGACAATCAAGTTCTATGTTCTATGTCTAATGTAAAAAATCTACATTTCTGTTGGAGAACTTAGTATGATCACCGAGACAACAAAACGTGTTGTTTTAAAAAAAAACAGCAATACATTATAACTAAAATAACATGACTGTGGTTAACTCCTTTTTTTGTCTACCTATGTAGAGAGCAGACTGGAAACAGAATTCAAAATGGAGAATTCTGAGAATCGAGGAGAGGAATCAGAGTCAACATGCGGGAGAGATCGAGAGTTTAGTTCTGGGAATCTCCCAGTAAAAGTAGAAATGGTGGAAGAAGACTACAAGTTGAGAGAGCAGCAGCGGAAGCCCACCGTGGGGTGTGAGAACCAACATATTTTGTTACAACAGGAATTTACTCCTGCTATTACTGCTGAAAAGGCCGCTATTTCCAAGGAGAATAATATGTCTTTGTTCTCCCAGTACGATAGAAGATACTTCTACCACGTGGAGCTGAATGAGGTGCCTTCTACGGATAAATTAGAGCAATACCCTCAGTGGTTTGAGGACAGCTGCCAGCGTACTTCAAGCACCAGTCCAAAAGAGAGAAATCTCATCATTGAGAAAAGGTTTGAAATCTCTGGGAACGCAGGGGTTAATAACGCGAGCGCCCACCCAAGCAGCCATCTTGGAGAAACAGGTAACTCTTCTGAACGCGCCAACAGCGGCGTCAACTCTCTCAGCAAAATCCCCGCTGGCAAAACTGAAGAAGGATGGTACGAATGTTCCCAGTGCGGGAAATGCTTCAATAAAGCCAAATACTGGAAGCAGCACCAGAAAATACACACCGGGGAGAAGCCGTACAAATGTTCCCACTGCGGGAAATGCTTCAACCAGTCGGGCAACCTGAAGACCCATCAAAGGATTCACACCGGAGAGAGACCCTACAAATGTTCGCAGTGCGGGAAATGCTTCAGTCACACCAACTGTTTGAAGATACACGAGAGGATTCACACCGGCGAGACCTACAAATGTTCCCAGTGCGGAAAATGCTTCCGAGAGACGGGGATTTTGAAGAGGCATCTCCGAATCCACACGGGGGAGACGCCGTACAAGTGTTCGCAGTGCGGGAAAGGCTTCAACCTGATGGGCACATTGAGGAAACACCAGCGCATTCACACCGGAGAGAAACCGTACAAATGTTCCCACTGTGACAAATGCTTCCGGGAAACAGGGATTCTGAAGAGACATCAACGGACTCACACCGGAGAGAGACCGTACAAATGTTCTCAGTGCGGGAAATGCTTTACCCATACCAACGTTTTGAAGATACACCAGAGGATCCACACTGGGGAGACGCCGTACAAATGTACCCAGTGTGGCAAAAGCTTCAGTCAGATGGGAAATTTGAAAACCCACCAGAGAATTCATGCTAGAGACAACCTGAATATGGCACAAGATGTTCCCTTTGTGAAGGACCACACAAATGCCCCCCATTTGGGGAAGACGCCGGGGAAGTCAGAATTTTGAGGAGAGGTTAATGAGAGTTATTACAAGTAGTCCTCGGACTTACGACCACAATCGAATCTAAAATTTCTCTTGCTGAGTGAGACATTGTCTATGGAAATTCCCAGTCATCCAGGCCAGGGTTGTTCCAAAGATGTTTTTTTTTTTTCAAGAGTCAACTGGACTTGTTTGTTTTTCCTTGAAGACGTTTCGCTTCTCATCCAAGAAGCTTCTTCAGCTCTGAAGAACACTGCAGTCGTCATAAATACGAGTTGGCTGTCAAGCATTTGACCATATGACCATGGCTGTAACGGTTGTAAAGTGTGGAAAAACGGTCATAAGTCACTTTTTTGTGCGCCGTTGTAAATTTGGCCGCTAAACACCAGTGGTGGGATTCAAAAAAATTTTTTACTACCGGTTCTGTGGGCGTGACTTGGTGGGCGTGGTGTGGCTTGGTGGGCGTGGCAGGGGAAGGATACTGCAAACTCCCCATTTCCTCTCCACCCCACTAACCTGCTTTCCAGCTCCGTTCTCCTGTGCAGGGCAACAAAAGAAGATCCAGCCGATCAGCTGGGACTCGGGAGGCAGAGAATAGATGGGGGTGGCGCCAAGAACTGGCGGTCCTTGCCAGTTCTCTGAACTACTCAAAATTTCCACTATCGGTTCTCCAGAACTGGTCAGAACCTGCTGAATACCACCTCTGCTAAAACTTACCCTAACCGTGGCAGGAGTATTTGTTAAATGGGGCAAAATTCACGTAACAAACAGCAACAGAATTTGGGGGCTCAGAATTTTTGGGTCGTAAATCGAGGACTGCGGTCATAGGTGTGAAAATCAGTCTTTTACCAGTGCTGTAGTATATTTGAACAGTTACTAAACAAACAGATACAAGTTGAGGACTACCTCTCTGTTCTTTGCATCAGGCGTTGTGAGAGACAAAGCCAGCCGAAGAAAATTAAACAACCGAGATGGCGTTTACTTCCTTTTTTTCCAGCAAAAAAAAAAAAATGCCTCGTAGGGAACAAAGATTTGCATAAGGAACACCACAAAAAAAAACTTGTAAAAATGGATTTGGGTAATGTGCTTTGTTTTACAACCATTATAACATCTGACCATATTTGCCAGGTTGTTACGGTCGTAACTTGAGTACTACCAGCAAGCCTTTAATTCAAAAAGGGACATTTCAAATATTTTTGTAACAATTACATATTTTATAAATTTACAGGTAGTCCTCAACTTTCAACAGTTTATTTAGTGACCATTCAAAAATTACAATGACACACACAAAAAAGACTCCTATGCCCCTGTCGGAATCTGAATCTGAGGAGGAAGACGAACAGCTGACAGTGGGAATGTAGCTCCATTGCCTGTGGAAGAAACTGGGGAAGGGCAAAGGCTGGCTGGGCAGAGCAAGGGAGAGGGAGAGGGAATTTGGAGGAAGACCCAGGCCCACCCTCTCTTCATCCTAGGGCACGCAGGGAGGAATGGAGAAGAGAGCAACGTGGGTTGCATGGCTTACAGGGGAGGAAAGGGCCCTGATTCCCTTCATTAGCTGCAGCTAGGAACACTGTATAAAAGAGGAAGCTGTGCACAGCAAATTGTTGGGAGCAAATCGTGAATTATCTGGTATCGTCGTGGCTTATCTGTTTCTGGTGTCTTCCCAACTGTGAGTTTTGCCGTGCTTTCAAGTCTGAAAATCCTTCTCCCGGTCTGTCAAGTTAATTACTTCAGCTTGGTTTGTTTGGATTTTTAGTTACAGTTTGTATGTACCTTGTTTTGGACTTAATTCTCTGCAGCCAAAGGCTGTTCCTGGGAGTTTTTCTCCAGCCAGAAGGTAACCTGGACATTGGGGAGCAAAGTTGGAAATAATAAAGGAACTCTTCTTGCTTATTTGACTGTGTTGCCCTTGTGCCACGCTCCGTGTCATCACAGTGAGTTACGACTGTTTTTCGCACTTGCAACTGTTGCAGCCTCCCCATGGTCACCTGATCAAAATTCAGATGCTTGGCCACTGCTTCATATTTATGACGGCTGCAGGGTGCTAGGGTCCTGTGTTCTGTTTTTGCTACCTTCCAGCAAGCAAAATCCACGGGCGATCCAGATTCTCTTCACAACCGGGATGCTAACTTTACAAATGCAACGACTCATTTAACAACGGTGGCAAGAAAAGTCGTAAAATTGGGGCAAACACACTTAAATGTTTTACTCAGCAGCCTAAATTTTGGACTCCATTGTAGTCATAAATGGAGGACTACCTGTATTATTATTTCCCATTTTTTGTCCAGGGTCATTATGCCAAATCGCAAGAGCACAACTGTCATGAAAGAAAGAAAAGCATTTTGAAAAAAATGAAATCAGATATATCTTGTTCATTTGGGCAGGGTTTTATTTATTTAGCTAGTTTTGGAGGCACTGAGAGACAACATATGGCACAGACCTCCATTATACTTGTTGGAACAAATGTCCCTTTAAATGTTTCCAGATACTGTATTATTATTTTTATTTGTAAACCGCCCAAAGGTATGCAGATGAGATGGGCAATATAAAAATTTCTTAAATTAAAAAAAAAATTAAAAATTGTAGAATTTCCTTATCTAAATTAATAACACAATCCTCGGCTGTATAAACAAGAGGTGTAGAATCAAGCGTCAAAAGTTCCAGGGAAAATCCATTCCTGTCAGTAACTCCAAGACAAAACATAATCTCAAAGTACTTTTATTAGAATAGCACCTGGCATATTCTGTGGAATTCCAAAACTAAGAAGTTTTCCTGGACTTCCCACACTGTCCCAACCTACAAACCATCCCCTTTTTATTCATCGTTACATCACATGAACCAATCGCGAAGTAAGTTCCAATTCTTTCTGCGCCACACTCTGTAACCTTGAACTATCAGAATAATTATATTTTGTCCACTAAGAGCTACTCAATTAACATCACCTCCCCCTTCCCACTTTCTCCCAACTATATGGAAGCGATGAATTCCATAGCTGACATCAAGATCACATGAAGTATCAGTGCCGCTTTCCAAAACCCTAGCTAAGACCACACACCTGGAATACCGCAACCGATTTCGGTTACCATACTTCAAAACAGATGTTCAGAGAAGATCATCAAAGGCCTGGAGACTAAACCAATGATTGAATGGCTGCAGGATTTGGATTTGACTAGTCTGAGGCAAAGAAGAATTAGGGGTGACATAGCAGTATCCCAGTATTTGAGGGGCTGACAAAGAAGGGGGGGTCAAAAGTACCTCAGGGCAGGACAAGAAACGATGGAAACTAATCAAGGATAGAAGCAACCTGGAATTGAGAAACTTCCTAACAGGACAATTAACCAGGGGAACAGCTTTGCCTTCAGAAATTGTGGGCGCTACATCACTGGGGGATTTTTAAAGAAGAGATTGGTCGGTCATTTGTCTGAAATATAGGTTTCTAGTCCAGGGGGCTGGACTAGAAGACCTCCAAGGTCCCTTCCAACTGTGTTATCTGTTTTCCTATCTAAAGACTACCATCCATACCACAACACAACAGGCTCAAACCAAAACAGTTTTGAATGCAGCGTCTGGGAAAAGGCCTCACTTTGTTCAGAATTGCTTTTCTTGAGGGGTTTATGCATACCTTGGGAGGTCATATGAGGTCATAATTGTATAAATAAAACGTGCAATCATCACAAGAGGCTTCATTTAGAATGCAAGCTCAAGTATTGCTATTTTCAACTTCAAAAAAACAAAAACAAACGCTCAATAAACAGCAGAGTTCTTCTTAACATTTTTCATCCTAGAATTTATCTGCCTTTCAGACTTAAAGATTGATAACCCGAGTGCTATAGACACACACCAGAGAGTATGCCATCCCTGATTTGAATGTTAAGAAATAAATAAGATTTAATCAAAACTTAGCGAGCTGCAAAGCAGAGTCCCAGCCTCTATGGCCTTTATTTACATGGCCTACAGCAGCATTTTTAAGCAAATACAGTATGGGTGATTGCATCACCGTCCTCTGGCTGCTCCACCCCGGCAAAAAGTTTCCAAGAGTCGAGAAACACAGCATTACAATAAGACCCACACTCTAGTGCCGCCTAGTGGTCGTCCGGAATTGCCTCTTTTTTTAACCCAACGTGCCATATTCTCAGCCATGCAAGGCAGGAGAAACCTCAGCAGGAGACTCCACCCCCCCGCTCCCTGGCGGGGTCTTTCCCCCACGACACACACACTTGAGGAAGGATCCTGAACGCGGATTAGAAGAGCTTGAAGGTCCCTTCCAGCTCGAGTCTGACTCCGGGATCCAGCCCGCCTTTTACTCGGCGCCGCGTTGCACTGTAAACATTGCACTGTAAACGTTGCAATGTTGGCGCCGTCCCGGGAGGGGGCGATCTCATTTTGAGACCGGCTTCTGTTGCTGCAGTCGCAAAGCAGGGAAGGGCGCAGCTCCGCACCTCTCGGGCCCAGGTAAGAGGGTGTGGGGATCCTACGCTCTCCTCGCAAGGTAAACCCCAAGGTTTGGGATGGTTGGAGAAGGGCGGCGTCCTCTGGCTTGCAATCCGGCTCGGGGGAAGGCGGTGGCTTGTTGCAAGAAGGTCGCGCGCGTCGCATCCTCCGGCCTTTTGCCCCGGCTGCCCGCTCTCCTTCCTCCGGCTCTAATCTTATCTAGTCGGCGTGCGTTGCATAGGATGGCATGGCAATTGAATTGAGTTGCTTTGAACTGAATAGTTTTTGCATTGCATTGCGTTGCATTGCATTGCATTGCATTGCGTTGTATACTTGCATCCAGGTTTGGTCACCAAACTATGAAAAAGCTGTGGAGACTCTAGAAAGATTTGCAGAGAAGAGCAACGGATTAGGGGACTGAAGGCTAAAACGGTCACAGGAACTGGGCATGGCCAGTCTAGTGAAGAGAAGGACTAGGGGGAGACATGATAGCAGTCTTGCAATATCTGAGGAGGGAGGGGGTGAGCAACCTGTTTTCCAAAGCACCTGAAAGCCAGACCAATAATAATAGATGGAAACTGATCAAGGACAGATTCAACTTCCTGACAGGGAGAACAATCAACCCATGGAACAGCCTTCAGAAGTTGTGGGAGCTTCATCACTGGAGGTTTTCAAGAAGAGATTGGACTCCCCATCTGTCAGAAATGATGTGGGGGTCTCCTGTTTGGGCGGGCGAGGGTGGACTAGATGACCTACAAGGTCCCTATCAACTGTTAATCTGTCACTGTATCTGCATGGCATGGCATGGAGTGCTTTGGGTTGCGTTGTGTTGGGTACTTCACTCGCACTTCCAGCCTGTGGGGCACTTCTTCCAAAGTTAAAAGAAGGAGGTAGATGTTTGATTGTGAGTGCTTTTAAGTACAGAAGTGGAACAAACAGTTTCTCTGAATCATGGGGCAGCTTTTTTTCCTGGGGGATTTTAAGCAAATATTTATTTTATTTATTTATTTGATTTGTCAGTCGCTTACAAGATAATAGATATAAGTATAAAGATGAGTAAAGCTACAGGAAATAGGTACCAATAAATGGGGACAATAGGATACGGACGGTAGGCACGACGGTGCACTTATGTACGCCCCTTGCAGACCTCTTAGGAATGGGGTGAGTTCAATAGTGGTTAGTTTGAGGTTAAAGGAGTGGGGGTTAGAGGATGTAAGAACAGAGTCAGGTAGTGCATTCCAGGCATTGGCCACTCTGTTGCTGAAGTCATATTTTGTGCAATCAAGTTTGAAGCGGTTTACATTGAGTTTGTTATCTGTTGTGTGCTCTTGGGTTGTTGTGGTTGAAGCTGAAGTAGTCATTGACTGGTAGGACATGGTAGCAGATAATTTTGTGTGCTACATTGAAGTCTAACCGTAGGCGGTGTAGTTCTAGGTTGTCCAAGCCCAAAATCTCAAGCCTGGTGGTGTAGGGTATTCTGTTGTGAGCAGAGGAGTGTAGTACTCTTCTCGTGAAATACTTCTGGACTCTCTCGATTGTATTAATGCCTGTTATGCAGTGCGGATTCCAGACTGATGAGTTGTATTCGAGTATTGGTCTGGCAAAAGTTTTGTATGCTCTAGTTAGCATTATATATTATAGCATAATATTTGGCAACTGTGGTTGGAGGAATCCTGCCCTGGGCAGGGGGTTGGACTAAATGACCTCTCGAGTTCCCTTCCAGCCCTAGAATTCTATGATTGCTCAGTTATTATTGACTTGCAGATAAAACTAACCAAGAAGGAGTGTTGTGCTCCTTAAAAAGTTGGAGCTCAGCCACTCTGGTTGGGGGCAGTTCAACAACCCTTACAGTATTTTGGCTCTGTCATTCAGGATATTGTTTTTTGCTTGATGGTTTGTCTGGTGTTAATACCCGCTTCACACCAGACAACGATCAAGCAGAAAATTATACCCTAATTAAGGAATTACTAAGCAAAAAAATCCCATCAAAACTTGCAGAGCAACTTAACTGCGTTTAAATAGGGAGAAAGCCCTACCTTCCCACACACTGATGATGTTACCTAGTTGGGTGGTGAGACGTCTTCAAGCAAACAACTAAGCCCCTGTTAGCACCAAGTACTCTCCAGTTTGACTGTGAGTGATGGACATTCTCGTCTATTGTTATCTAATGATCCTGCAATTAGGTAGGAGATGAATCTTTGGGTGAGAAGAACTGTTTTTTTTTAAGAGTCTAATCATTTTAGTTAGAGAAAGGTTGAGAAAGATTCTTAGTTAATAACCAGGGTCTTTTTTTTTCCCAACTCTGTGCAATCTCTGAAACGTTGCGATGTTTTCATCTCTGATGGAACTGATCAACCCTGGAAACTCTTTCTATAGAGCATCGGAGCAAAGAATCAGGGGAAACGGCGATGAAGGTACAATATTTTGCAGGAGCAGAAACGGAAGAAGGAGCAAGAAAGCCAACCAGTCTGGTTCAGCCTCTGTATATGACGGAACTGCCAACATGTGGAGCGTCACAAAAAATCAAAATGGAGCCTCTGAGGGGGACGGAAGAGCGCTGGGAGGCCCAGTGGCAGGAGTTCCTGAGGACGTTCCATCCCGGAAGAGGTGGAAACCCCGTGATGATGTCAGAGGCCTCCCCCTGGGAAGACCCCAAGGCCTTCCTGGCCTCCTTTGAGCAGGTGGCCACAGCCTGCCGGTGGCCCGGAGGAGAATGGACGGCCCGTCTCCGGCCAGCTCTGAGCGGAGGAGCGGAAGAGGCCTTCCAAACCCTGGAAGACCGAGACCAAGAGGATTATGGGAAAGTCAAGGCGGCCATCTTGCGAGGGGAAGCCCTGAGGATGGAGATGCAACGCCAGCATTTTCGGCAGTTCTGCTGCCAGGAGGTGGCAGATCCCCGGAGGATCCATAGCCAACTCCAGGAGCTTTGTCGCCAATGGTTGAGGCCGGAGAGACGCACCAAGGAGCAGATCCTGGAGCTGCTGATCCTGGAGCAGTTCCTGACCAGCCTCCCATCGGACCTCCAGAGCTGGATCCGGGCAGGAGGACCAGAGACGTGTTCCCAAGCGGTGGCTCTGGTCGAGGACTTCCTGAGGAGCCAGCAAGACCCCAAGCCAGGCAGGTGGCAGGTGATGTTATTAATTTATATGAAAAATTGTTCCTACTGCCTGAAATTAAGATATAGCCCTTGCCCTTTTTTTTCCCCCATTCAGTCTTTTCCAATTCTCAGAGACTGCCTGGATAAGTCCCTGCAGTTTACTTTGGAAGGTGCTCCAGAAGTGATTTGCCATTGGCCTCCTTCCTAGGGCTGATAGAAAGGGACTGGCCCAAAGTCAGCCAGCTGGCTTTGTGCCTAAGGCTGCCCAGAATCCCCTTGTAGGGCAGGTGGGTTTCATTAAAATTTAATAAATAAAACGGAAGGAAGGAAGGAGGAGGGAGGGAGGGAGGGGAGGGGAGAAAGGAAGAGAAAGAGAGAAAAAGAAAGGAAAGGAAGAAAAGAAAGGGAGGGAGGGAGGAGGAAAAGAGGAAGGAAGGAAGGAAAGGAAGGAAGGAAGAAAAAGAAAAAGAGAGAAGGAAGGAAGGAAAAGAAAGAAAAAAGGAAAGGAAGAGAAAAGGAAAGGGAGGGAGGAAAAGAAAGGAAGCAAGAAAGGAAGAAAAAGAAAGAGAGAAAATGAAGGAAGGAAAAGAGAAAGAAAAAGGAAAGGAAAGGAAAAGGAAAGGAGGGAGGAAAAGAAAAAGGAAGGAAGAGAAAGAAAAAGAGAATGAAGGAAGGAAAAGAAAGAAAAAGGAAAGGAAGAGAAAAGAAAGGGAGGGAGGAAAAGAAAGGAAGCAAGAAAGAAAGAAAAAGAGAGAGAAAATGAAGGAAGGAAAAGAGAAAGAAAAAGGAAAGGAAGAGAAAAAGAAAGGGAGGGAGGAAAAGAAAGGAAGCAAGAAAGGAAAAGAAAGAGAGAAAATGAAGGAAGGAAAAGAAAGGAAAGGAAAGGAAAAGGAAAGGAGGGAGGAAAAGAAAGAGGAAGGAAGAGAAAGAAAAGAGAGAAGGAAGGAAGGAAAGAAAGAAAAAAGGAAAGGAAGAGAAAAAGAAAGGGAGGGAGGAAAAGAAAGGAAGCAAGAAAGAAAGAAAAAAGAGAGAGAAAATGAAGGAAGGAAAGAGAAGAAAGGAAAGGAAGAGAAAAGAAAGGGAGGGAGGAAAAGAAAGGAAGCAAGAAAGGAAAAAGAAAGAGAGAAAATGAAGGAAGGAAAAGAGAAAGGAAAGGAAAAGGAAAGGAAAAGGAAAGGAGGGAGGAAAAGAAAAGGAAGGAAGAGAAAGAAAAAGAGAATGAAGGAAGGAAAAGAAAGAAAAAAAGGAAAGGAAGAGAAAGAAAGGGAGGGAGGAAAAGAAAGGAAGCAAGAAAGAAAAAAAAGAGAGAGAAAATGAAGGAAGGAAAGAAAGAAAAAGGAAAGGAAGAGAAAAAGAAAGGGAGGGAGGAAAAGAAAGGAAGCAAGAAAGAGAAAAGAGAAAATGAAGGAAGGAAAAGAAAGGAAAGAAAAGAAAGGAAAAGGAAAGGAGGGAGGAAAAGAAAGAGGAAGGAAGAGAAAGAAAAAGAGAGAATGAAGGAAGGAAAAGAAAGAAAAAAAGGAAAGGAAGAGAAAAAGAAAGGGAGGGAGGAAAAGAAAGGAAGCAAGAAAGAAAGAAAAAAAAGAGAGAGAAAATGAAGGAAGGAAAAGAAAGAAAGAAAAAGGAAAGGAAAAGGAAGGAAGGGAAGGAAAAGAAAGAGGAAGGAAGAAAAGGAAGGTTGATGGGACGAGAAGTCACAGTCTCCTGGTTTCTGACTTGATATCTTAAGATCAGATCCATCACATGATGATCCAGTTTACAACTATAACAGTACATGACCATAATGGTCCAGTTCCAGAGGTGAAACGCTGCCGGTTCGGCCCGGCTCGCTGAATGCTAGTTCGGGCGAACTAGTATTTCCGACGATCGGCTGTGCTGCGTGATTTATATTAGCTAGAAAGCAGGACGTCGTCAGATTTCTTGCTTTCCAGCTTCTAGCTGATCCCCTCCCCTTGCTGCTGTATTTACCTTGGAAGGCTTTCAAAATACTTCGTTTTTTCAACGCCCAGGAGGTTTCCCTGAGGCCCACTAGGCCAAAAACGGGGTGCGGGGGGGGGGCTGCGAAAGAAAGACTTTTGACACCCCCCCATCACATGACCACCTGGTCACACCCACCTGTGGCGATGCGCACAGAACCAGTAGTAAAAAAAATTTGCATCCCACCACTGGCCAGTTCCATTTCAGTCATAAGCCAAGGACTAGCTGTATTAGAACAGGCTTTCATGTGGCTACTGATCTTTTCATTTCGTATCGAAATTGTTTCACTGACGAGAACAGGTTGAAGGGATCCGTAAATGTCTCTCCCCGCAGGACTCCCTTTTCCCTGCCATGTCCTTGGGTTCTGAACTGGGCCGTTGTCACTCTTTCAGAGGCCATTAAAGGAGGATCGCAGGGATTTCTTGGAGCTACGTGAAGAGGCCGAGAGGAGAAGCTTTGAAGATTGCTGCCAAAGAGGTGACGTGAAGTGCAAAATGGCTGCCTCAGAAGTCACTGCAGATTGGATGAGCGTGTCGTTTCTTATTGATCTCTTGAAAAGCAACCTGACTTCCTAAATCTGCATCTGTTTTTGCAGTAGTGGAAATGTTGGTTATTACTTTTTTTTGCAAGGTCTCACATTCTGCATCACACTCAGGTCAGAATTGGGTCAGGTGTTCTGTTTTTATTTTCCATTGACCTATTTCTCCTAGGACAAAGCATGTTTCATGCCCCTGTCGGAGTCTGAATCTGAGGAGGAAGATGAACAGCTGACAGGGAGTGGGAATGTGGCTCCGTTGGCTGTGTAAGAAACTGGGGAAGGGCAAAGTCCGTCTGGGCAGAGCAGGGGAGAGGTAGAACAAGGGAGGAGTCCAGAGGACGAACCAGGCCCACCTCCTCTTCATCCTAGGGCACGCAGGGAGGAACAGAGAAGGGAGCAACGTGGGTTGTGTGGCTTACGGGGGAGGAAAGGGCCCTGATTCCCTTCATTAGCCACAGCTGGGAAGACAGTTGATAAGAAAGCCAGGCTGCGTGCAGCAGGCTGCTGGGAGCAAACATGACTTTATCCTGTGTTGTCGTGGCTTATCTGTGTTCCTAGCATCTTCCCAACTGTGATAGTTTTGCTGTGCCTTCAAGTCTGAAATTCTTGCTCCTGCCCTGCCAAACTAATCACTTTAGTTTGGCTTGTTTGGACTTAAGATACAGTTTGTGTTGACCGTGTTTTGGACTTAATTTTCTACAGTCAAAGGCTGTTCCTGGGAGAGTTTTTCTCCAGCCAGAAGGTAACCTGGACATTGGAGGTAAAGTTGGAGGTAATAGACTCTTATTGCTTATCTGACTGTTGCCTTCGTGCCACGCCCCAGGTCATCACAGCATGTGAGATGTGAGCTGATAGACAAAACCTCCTCAAAACAATTCTTCTAATTATAGTGGTAGCACAGTGTTAGAATGCAGGATTGCAGGCTGATTCTGCCCACAGTCTGGAGTTCAATCCTGACTAGCTTAAAGTTGACTCGTCCTTCCGTCCTTCCAAGGTCAGTAAAATGAGGACCCATATTGTTGGGTCTAATATGCAAATAATGCTTATATTGTAAACTGTCGAGAGACTGCTGTAAAGCACTATGGGGCAGTATATAAGCATAAACGCTGTTGCTATACATACTCCTCTGCTCCACCTCCCCAAACACTACAAACTCTGAATTGAACTCAAAATATTCCTTTATATTAGGAATGCCGGCAGTCCCGGCAAAAAGTATATCTTGCAGACTAACAAGTCCGTCCTTCTGGAAGATGTATAGTTGTCTGCCACACCTGTTTATTTCCGCCCTCTGCCTTTTTTTTCCTCAAAGCCACAGTAGGGTCTGACTGGCAGCAGTGGCTCTTCTGTCCCGAGGACTGGCCCATAGAATTCCACTGCTCTCCTCTCCTCTGCCGTCTGGGCATCCACACGTCAGGCATGGACCCAGCTGTTCTTCCTCATCAGCCAAACTCCAGACCTGGGGGCTGTTGACTCTCCATCTGAGGGCTTTATTGGCCAAGTGTTTTTGGACACACAAGGACTTTGTCTTGGTGCAAATGCTCTCAGTATACATAAAAGATACATTCATCAAGAGTGTATCTTGATGGTACAACACTTAATGGTACAACACTTAATGCTAATCATAGAGCACAATAAGCAACCAAATCATACTAAGAAACAGTCAATATAAATCGTAAGGGTACAAGCGACAGACTTACAGTCATAAGTGGGAGGGGATGGGTGATAAGGAGTGATGAGAAGATATCACCAAGAAAGGATCAAAATTAAATACTGAGAGAATTATTAGTTAGGTTCTATTTTGGCAGGGAGGAAGACAAAACTACAGAGAAGTTACATTTCAAGAATTTAAATTTTCAGAAAAGCCCATTTTTTTCATTCAAATCACTGGTCTTCCTTTGAAAAAAAAATCCCTTGTTTTCTAGCTGTGTATGAGTGGTCGGTCATTGACATATTTTGTGTCTGTTCCTTTTGAACAAAATTGAAAGGGCCATCTCACCTTCTAAATTCTGTTTTCCATTACTTGCAGGCCTTGGAATCCAATCTCCAAATGAAGCTAATTCGACTCTTTTTTCAGAAGAAGAAGGCAGGGCCTCAAATGGTGAGAGAAAGGTAATGAACATGCCTACTTAAACCATTTGTATTATTCCATTTGTGACTGTAAGAAATGGCTGTGAACTATCAACCTGCGGCTCATTAAAGCAGCTGCATCTCTCTGAAAATTAAGAGCACCTCAATATTTCAGTCGTCTTCTCTGAGGAAAAAGTGAAGTGAACTCAGAGGAAAAAAGTTCAGCTATTTGGAGAGATTCTTGAATCACCAGTTCACTCATCAATGAGGATTTGAGGTCTTGCTTATTGGTTGTCCAAAATTCTATACAGGTAGTCCTCGATTTATCATCACAATTCAGCCCAAAATTGAGGTTGCCTCCATTTTGACCACAGTTGTTAAGTGAATTACTGAAGTTAAGTTAGTACAGGTAGCCTTCGACTTAAGAACAGCTCGCTTAGTAGATAGGATAGGATAGGATAGGATAGGATAGGATAGGATAGAATAGAATAGAATAGAATAGAATAGAATAGAATAGAATAGAATAGAATAGGATAGAATTCTTTATTGGCCAAGTGTGATTGGACACCCAAAGAATTTGTCTTGGTGCAAATGTTCTCAGTGAACATAAAAGAAAAGATACATTCGTCAAGAATCATAAGGTTAGACTAGACTAGACTAGACTAGAGACTAGAATAGAATAGAATAGAATAGAATAGAATAAAATAGAATAGAATAGAATAGAATAGAATAGAATAGAATAGAATAGAATAGAATAGAATAGAATAGAATAGAATAGAATAGAATAGAATTCTTTATTGGCCAAGTGTGATTGGACACCCAAAGAATTTGTCTTGGTGCAAATGTTCTCAGTGTACATAAAAGAAAAGATACATTCGTCAAGAGTCAAGAATCGTAAGGTACAACACTTAATAATAGTCATAGGGTACAATAAGCAATCAAATCATACTAGGAAACAGTCAGTAAAGATTGTAAGGATACAAGTGACAAAGATACAGTCATACAGTCACAAGTGGGAGGGGATGGGTGATAAGGAGTGGTGATAGTATAATAGTAGGGCAGACTTTGTAAATAGTTGGACAGTGTTGAGGGAATTATTTTTTTAGCAGAGTGATGGCGTTCAGGAACAAACTGTTCTTGTGTCTAGTTGTCCTGGTGTGCAGCGCTCTATAGCAGTGGTGGCAAACCTTTTTGGGCCCCTGTGCCAAAAATTTCTGTGCGTGCTTGCATGCTCTCACTCTCCTGCCAGCACCCAGAAGGCAATGCGTGTCCCCCATATCCCCTACACATGTGTGAGCAAGCCCACCCCCCCAGTCCCCACTCTGCCACCCACTTACTTGCACTGCGCCTCACAGCTGATTTTTGGCTGGTTTGAGGCCTTTTTCGGCCTCCCAAAGGCTTGAGGAAGGCTTCTGCAGGCTTCTACATACTTTGTAGGCCAAAATCTAGCCCCGTTTCGTCACTTCCTGTTTTTCCGAAAACATCCATGGAATGCAGTTTCGGTTTTGCAAACTGCTACACTGCTCCCTTTCTGCTGGCAACTCTAAAAGACCAGAGAAATATTTTATGAGTTGACAACTGTGAATCTTGCTTCTTGGATTGTGCAGGTAAAAAAAAAATTACAGATAGTCCTTGATTTATGATGGGCCGCTTAACGACTGTTTAAAGTTGTGACCTACCTGAAATAGGTGACTTAGGATCGGGATCCAAAGATCCACTGGTCGCCCCTCCCCTTGGCCCGCAGTCACATGATCATACGCACAATCACATGATCATACACACAATCACATGATCATACGAACAATCACATGATCATACCCGTAGTCACATGATCATACCTTGGGTGCTTGGCAAAACGGTATCTTAGTGAACAGTTTAAGAGCCACCGGTTTGCTTAATGACCCCTGCAAACAAAACGTGAAAATCAGGTCAGTCATGTGACTGATCTGTTTTATGACGGTTGTGACTTGCAACTCAAGGTTACGATCATAACTCGAGGATTATAGATAATGCTCCACTTAGAGTCACAATTGAGCCCAAAATGTATGTTGCTAAGTAAGAAATATGAGTTTTGCCCCGTTTTATGACTTTCGTGAGGGAGGCGGTGGCTCAGTGACTCAGTGGCTAAGATGCTCAACTTGTCAATCAGAAAGGTTGGCAGTTCAGCGGTTCAAATCCCTAGCGCCACGTAATGGAGTGAGTTCCCGTTACTCGCCCCAGCTTCTGCCCAGCAGTTCGAAAGCATGTAAAAAATGTAAGTAGAAAAATAGGGACCCCTTTGGTGGGAAGGCAACAGCGGTTCATGCACATTTAGTCATGCTGGCCACATGACCACGGAGACATCTTTGGACAGCGCTGGCTCTTCGGCTTTGTAACGGAGATGAGCACTGGCGCCCCCTAGAGCTGGAAACGACTAGCACGTATGTGCAAGGGGAAGCTTTACATTTATGACTTTCCTTGCCTCGTTTGCTAAGTGAAGTTATTAAATGAGTAAGATGGTTGTGAAGTAAATCTGGCTTCCCCATTGACTTCCCTTGTTAGAAAGTCGCAACAGGGCCGCCCAGGACACTGCAACCGTCATAAATACGAACCACTTGCCAAACATCCAAATGTAAATCATGTGACCAGAGGGACACGACAATGGTCATAAGTGTGAAAAATAGTCATAAGTCCCTTTTTTCAGTGATGTTCGTAACTTTGAATGGTCACTAAGTGAACTGTTGTAAGTTGGAGGACTACCTGGACCTGTATCTTTTTCTGTTGCAGAGTTGTACAGAACAACCCCAGATGGTTGCGTCTTTGCCAGTCGTCAAGCGGCCGCTCTCCCGGCCAAGCCAAGAAACCTTCGCTTGGAAAGTCCTCCAAGACAATTGTGGGAACGCTGGCAGCTCGGGTAAGAATTTTCTTCTCAGTGTTCTGACCAAGGCTTCCTGAGACTGTAATTAATCACACGCTTAGTCCAAACAACCCACTTTTTAATACAATGGATGGGAATTATGTTCATTCCCTGCCTGTAATGAGTCTCAAACAGTCTCTCAAGATAAGCATCCACCTTTATCTCCTTTGAATTGCTGCCAAGAACTAGAGTGCCAAATTAACTGTAAAAAGCCAAATGGAGTACAACGTCCGCACAGAGCTTCAAGGTTTAATCCAAACAGAGTGGACAAAGTTGCTTCCTGCAAAGGCTCATGTCCCTTTGCTCCTCCTTTATCTCTTATGGGAGGGGCCAATCATCTCCAAGCCTAACTCGCGAGTCGCTCCTTTTGTCTTAAATTGTTTTTGCCTTCTGGCAGCTCTGCCCATGCGCACATTGGGAGCAGGTTCCCTTTGATTCTCTGCCTCACTGATGTCAGATTCTGGAGGCTCCAGAGTCAGCACATAACTCCCAGATGGCCCTGGCCCCATCTCTGTATCAGACGTGGGACCAATGTCCGAGTCTCCCAGACTCCAGGACTGGCCCATGTTTCTTCCCACCTTCCGACTCTGCTGCCGTCTCCGCAGGCTGCCGGCAGACCGCAACACTCAGGGTCAGAAAATCGTATCAGCTTCACCCGAAGCTATTTATGGCCGGTTTCCACACCACTCTTGCAGCATCCCCGTGGTCATGCGGTCAAAAAAAATCAAACACTTGCCAACTGGAATTTATTTATGATGGTTGCAGCATCCCGGGTGGGGGTCCTGTGATCCCCGTTTGCGACTTTCTGACAAGCCAAGTCAATAGGGAAACCAGATTCACTTAACAACCATGTTACTATCTTAACAGCTGCAGTGATTCACTTAACCACTGTGGCAAGAAAGGTCGTAAAATGAGGCAAAGCTCACTTAACAACTGTCTCCCTTAGCAACTGAAAATTTGGGCTCAATTGTAACTGTAAGGTAAAGGTACAGGTTCCCCTCGCACATACATGTTAGTCCTTTCTGGCTCTAGGGGGCGCCAGTGCTCATCTCTGTTACAAAGCCGAAGAGCCAGCACTGTCCGAAGACGTCTCCGTGGTCATGTGGCCGCCATGATTAAACTCCCAAAGGTGCACAAAGGAACGCTGTTACCTTCCCACCAAAGGGGTCCCTATTTTTCTACTCGCATTTTTACGTGCTTTCAAACTGCTAGGTTGGCAGAAGCTGGGACGAGTAACGGGAGCTCACTCTGTTACGCTGTCAGCTTTGGAAGCCACGTTCCATGCTGCCTTTAATTAAGTGATTTTAATTAAGTGATTCTAATTAAGTGATTTTAATTAAGTGATTTTAATTAAGTACCTCTAAGTAGACGAAATAAAATTCTTTTGTTAGTTCAAGGTCATTGAATATAGCACAGGATGAAATAAGGATCTTACTTTTGGAGGGATCGTGATTGGGCCATGTGATGTGATGATGGCCAAGGGGGGATGGATTTGTAGTTTGGGAATGTGTGGAAAAACCCCAAAATCTTTAGATTCAGGATTCCACAGGTGTGCCAGGTGAGCTATTCTAATAAAGGTACTTTTGAGATACATTTGTCTCAGAGTTTACTGATTGGAATGGAGGTTTGCTGGAACGCTGACATTATCCCGAATCTAAAAGTTTTCGGGCTTTGGAAGCCATATTTCATGCTGCCATACGCAGCGCTAAGGATTTGAACCACTGAACTGCCGACTTTCCTGATCGACAAGCTCAGCGTCTTAGCTACTGAGCCACCGCGTCCCCAGTAGTCGAGGACTACCTGTATTGAAAAGAATAACAGACAGACTCCACTATCAACTGGTCCCGTGTGCCTCTACTCGGGGTAGTATGGGCTTCACCTGTCCCCAACTGCTCTTCCCAGGAGCGATGTCTGTTATGACTCCCCTTCAAAATTCAAACGAACAAAACAGAAAGCAGCCGTTTCACAATTAAATCAAACGGAAAGAAGTCTTACAAGATAACAGCTGGCAGAAACCACAGCATAAATTTTTACTCTGTCCGGAAACCAGTCCTGGCAATAAATCTCCAGTCTCAGAGCTTCTTGCTGTAACGTCCTCACTCAAATAGTCATTTTGTTCCTGGCAAAATGTACCAGCCCAGCTGTGTCCTTTTATACTCATTGAGGCAACATGCTAATTTACTGACTCGCTCTCCTCATTCGCTCCAGCTGATTTTGCCTTCTCAACCGTCTTCTGTTCCTTACATTTAATCACAAATTTTCCAAGTTCTCATCTCCACTAGAAGACTCTCTCAAAACTTCCCTGTCAGCCATTCCCGGCTGTTGATCAGATAAGGAACCAGAGGAGGTCAAAGGTCCTGACAATTCTAATACATCAGGTCTGTCGTCCTTTGTCACGTCCATCTCCTCATCCTGGTTATCAGTCCAATCACTAAGCCATGCCGGCTCATATTTTTCTGCCATGACCTCCTCACTTGAACTCATATCAGTCACAGGAGCTGAATCCAAGCCCGGAGCCACAACAGATGTCAGAGATGACCAGGCTGAATTTGAGGATGGGGTCAAACATGTCATCAGTCACGAGAGATCTAAGTCCAGCCCACCTTGAATGCCTCTTAATTCCTGCACGATTCCCTTGACCGTTAGTAGCTCAGATTTTTGTAGAGAGCTTAAGCTTGCGATACATTTTTATACTCATTTGAACTGCCAGAATCTCTTTATTTCCCCAGTTCCTGACAAGCTATACCCATATAGTTGAGGGGTCCTTGGTGTTCTCTGGGCTTGTATGTCTTTTTGCAAGCATTTCATTACCCTAACTAGGTAATATGTAAGTGACAGCACCTGTCCACCAGCAATCGGCACCCAGATTAGCACAGATTAACTCCAAGGTTACCTTCAGACCAACAATCAAGTAAGCAATACCCCAATCAAGAAATACCAAAGAGCCATCAGTTAATAATCCAACCAAAGAATCCCTAAGGCTGCCCACACCCAGACAGATGGGCAAGACACCAGAATATAAACTGACAGCAAATCCCACTCCCTACTAGTACGGATGATGTTACCTAGTTGGGTGATGAAACTTTTGCAAAGTTTCATCTACTTACTTCAAACCTGAGCTACAAATATTCTCTTTTATTGGTACATATATAGTTGTTTAGGGCAGTGGCCACCAACCTTTTTTGTGCCACGGCCCGGTAGCGGCATCACAAAATGATCCGCGGTCCGGTACCAGCATCAGCATGCATGACAAGGCAAGGCGAGCTGAGCGACCGGCCAGCCAGCCGGCCCCCGCTTCTCCCCGCCACCTTCAACTCCTCCTTTGTACCTTTGTCGATGGGCTTCAGGATGGCTTCAGGACGGTCGCTCGGCTTGTCTTGCCTTGGGTGCTGAAAGAATCCTCGCACCTTAGTTTCGTTCAAAGACCCCCCCCCCTTCGATGAAACTAAGGCGCAAGGATTCTTTCAGCACCCAAACACCGCTTTCCAACCGGAAAAGCTCACCCGGAAGCACTTTCTCGTCAAACAAGATGGCGGTGCCCAGCAAACTGGAAGCCCGGTAGGAAATGTTCCACGGACTAGTACCTGGGGACCCCTGGTTTAGGGGATGCGGTGGCTCAGTGGCTAAGATGCTGAGCTTGTCGATCAGAAAAGTCAGCAGTTCAGCAGTTCGAATCCCTAGCGCCACGTAACGGAGTGAACTCCTGTTACTCATCTCAGCTTCTGCCAGCCTAGCCGTTCGAAAACATGTAAAAATGTAAGTAGAAAAATAGGGGCCATTTTGGTGGGAAGGTAACAGTGTTACTTTGTGCGCCTTCAGCGTTTAGTCATGCCGGCCACATGACCACGGAGACATCTTTGGACAGCGCTGGCTCTTCGGCTTTGTAGCGGAGCTGAGCACCGCCCCCTAGAGTCGGGAATGACTACAATGTATGTGCGAGGGGAACTTTTACCTTTACCTATATAGCTGTTTGGAAGCTTGAGGAGAAAGGGCTGGCCCAGATACCCTGAGGTAGGCTGAATTTAACAAATTCAAATTTGCGAGAAAGAAGCCTGTGACTTGGCAGAATAGGAATCTTGAAAAGAGTCAGCAGATCAGGAAGAAAAATATTTTCTTTCTCTCTGTAGGGGATGGAAAGAGAAGTTTGGTGAAAGTGGAGACTCTTCAGGATGGAGAAAAGAAGCCAGGAGAGGCACATGGGGCCCTTTCACTGCTGAATTTGGGGGATGTCACACCAGTCGTGGAAAGACTGGAGGGAAGAAGCGAATCCCAAACCAGGAACGAATGCGTTCGGCGTACTGGGAGTTGTACGGTTGCCACACTCGAAAATACTACAAACCCCACTTGGGATAAAATGCCACCGTTCTCCTGTTACGGCAGAAAATACCGCTACAGATTTGACCTTGGAATGCAACCTTCCGGGGAGGAATACAAAACACACCTTTTGTCAGAGGAAAACCTGCTGCCTAATTCATCTTTTTATAAACTGGGAAAAATTCTAACCGCAAATCGAAGCTACGAAGCCTCCGGACGCGGGAACGGGAGTGGTTTGAAGATCTTTCCGAGCCTCCGTGCGGATTGGAAGCCGAATAGCGGTGCCGAAAGCGGGAAGAATGTTAGTTGCACGCAGCCGCTGAATAGAAGACAAGACTTGGGAACCGAAGTGAGGATCAATAAATGCTTTCAGTGTGGGAAGTGCTTCGCTCAGAAGGGGGATCTTAAGAATCACCAACGCATTCACACCGGCGAGCAACCGTACGAGTGCTCTTTCTGCGGAAAATGCTTCAACCAGAAAGGAAACTTGAAGACCCACCAGAGGATTCATACCGGAGAGAAGCCCTACAAATGTTTGCAGTGCGGGAAGTGCTTTATCCAGGCGGTCCTTTTGAAGAACCATCAAAGGACCCACACGGGGGAGAGACCCTACAAATGCTCTCAGTGCGGGAAAAGTTTCAACCTGGGAGGAGACTTAAAAAAGCACCAGAGGATTCACACGGGCGAGAGGCCGTATAAGTGTTCTCTGTGTGGGAAAGACTTCAGCCAGATGGGAAACTTGAAGAAGCACCAGACCATTCACATGGGGGAGAGATGATAAAAGTGGTCAGTGCATAAAAAGCATGAATGGTGTAAAGCGGGGATCTTGGCAATTTTAAGAAACTTGTGGACTTCAACTCCCAGAATTCCTCTGCCGGCCATGTTATTTTGACAGCTTGAACATGTATGGACTTCAACTCCCAGAATGCTTGCTGGCTGAGGAATTCTGGGAGCTGAAGGCCACAAGTCTTAAAGTTGCCACGGTTGAAGAACCCCGGTGTAAAGAATATGAGAATAGTTATCAGACCAAGAATCCTTGCATCCAGAGAACGTTTGAAAATTTATAAATAATAATAATAATACCTGAAAACACTGAATTATTTAAAAAGTATTTTTCTTTAAATAGATTGTACTCACAAGTGACCCCCAGCTCCAGCTGCAGTTAGATGCTTGTAACCCTAAAGCAGTATTTGTAAATCTCAATACCTTTATAAGACATCCACATGTCAACTCCCAGAATTCCCCAGCCAGCACATATTATGGGAGTTTGAAGTGCACACGTCTTCAAGCTATCAAAGTTGAGAAGTTTGGCTAAAAATGTACGGTAAGTAACTCGGAGTGTCAGCCTTCCTTTATCTTAGGATATCAAAGTAAATAAACCTGTCTCGAAAAATAGTCTTTAGATATTCTTGTTTATTTGTCTGCCTTGATGATTGACTTAGTTATGAAATGACAATGTTTCATGTGTCAATTTTAATCCCAGGTTTTCTTGTTTTTAGGGGGGTTTGTCTCAAGATGAAGGGTAATGTCAGGGGTAAAAAACCAGGACCAATTAAACTGATTTATTGTTCGTGCCTATGCACAGGAATCTACTCAATTAACAATATTATTTTAGCAGTAGATAAGGGTCAATAGAATTCAAAAGGGGTTTGGACTTTGTTTGTGACTGTGTAGAGATTCTAGACCCATGATGGCGAACTTACGGCATACGTGCCATAAACGGCACGCAGAGCTATTTGTGCTGGCATGCAAGCCGCAGGCAAAGTTACCTCACTATGTATGCGCGTGCCTCACAGCTGTTTTTTTTTTCCAGCTGGTTTGAGGCCTTTTTCGGCCTCTCAGAGGCTTGGAAAAAGCCTCTGCGAGGTTTTTCAGGCCGAATTATAGGCCCGTTTGGTCACTTCCTGTAATACCTCTTGGAGCCTCTTGGAGCAGGATGCTTTGCAGGGTCCCAAAGACTCATTTCTGGGGGAGAGAAAGAAAGACTTTTGCTGCTTTCCTTGTGTGCAGCCAAAAGCAGAAGAAGAAAGAAGCAGCCCGGTAGCCAGGTAAGGCACATGGGGCGAGTGGGGCAAGTTCCCTTCCTCTCCCCATTTCCCCGCTCCCTTCACTACCTCATGTTATTGGCGATGCAAGCCTTGTGTTCCCGCGGGCCATGTGGACGGCGCAGCCTTGTGTTCCCACGCAACCTGGATTAATTGCTTTAGGGGTGTGTGTGCTTTGGGGGTACCATTTTTCTGCGGACCACCAAAATTTTCTAACGGACCACGAGTGGTCCCCGGTCACCATGGCCACGCCCACCCAGCAACCGGGCAGAGAGCCTGTTGCTAAAAATTTTGGAAGCCCACTCCTGGGGGAGGGGTGCACTGAGGGAGGCTCAGCCAATCTCATTGTACACATGTTATGCGTTGACAATAAAGGTTTGAACTGAACTGAAATACAAGTTAAAATAACTTCTACTTCCTCTGATTCTCAAATACCTTAAGTGTTGGGTAAGGGTGAGGCTTGCTCAGGGAGCGGCTCAAGCCCAGTAATCTAGGTGTTCATGCCTGGAAGAGTATATTTTGGGATATCAGAACTTTTGTGAGTAGAGTTTGTTTTTTTCGTTATTTTTTTTGGGAGGGGGGGAGGGCATATGTAACTGCGTGTCCTTTAAATAAATAAATTTTCTAGAGTGACCCTCTGTCCTCAGAATATTCCTGGTGTTCCCTGTGTTGTTTTTTTTTGCTGTCCGCCTTTGTTTGAATTTCTGATCTTGAGGTTGCTGGTGCTTTTGTACAACGGGAAAGGTGAGGTGAAGGGAACAGGGAGTCCAAGGGTCTCCAGACTTGGCAAGTTTAAGACTTGTGGATTTTTAACTCCCAGAATTCCTGAGCTAACATGACTGGAGGGGGAATTCTTTGAAGTTTTGAAGTCCACAAGTCTTAAAGCTGTCAAGTTTGAAGACCACCCCCCTGAGGTAGAATATGGTGAGTTTAGTGGCAGGTTTTGTGTCACCAAGAGCCAGATCTCTTCATTTTTGAAATGAATAAGCAACCTTCGATTTGCTTTTTCTATGAAAGCAGTTCGTGACTCTGCAGTACATTAAAAAGGGTCATTTGAAAGAGCGGGACAATGAACCGGTTGCCCCTCAGAGGTTTTGGGTGTCAGTTCTCATACTCCCCACACCACACCCCCACATAGATGCCCATTGGTGGGCAGGCAGGAAGGGACTTGAAAATGTAAGGTACTAAATTGCTTAAACTTATTGAAACAGAGATGGCGTCAGTGGTGGGATTCAATTTTTCTACTACTGGTTCTGTGGGAGTGGCTTGGTGGGCGCGGCGGGAAGAATACTGCAAAGTCCCCATTCTCTCCTGAGCCCACTAACCTGCTTTCCAGCTCTGTTCTCCTGTGCAGGGCAACCAAAGAAGACCCAGCCAATCAGCTGGGACTTGGGGAGGCAGAGAATTGATGGGGGCGGGGCCAAGAACTGGCGGTCCTTGCCAGTTCTCCGAACTACTCAAAATTTCCGCAACTGGTTCTCCAGAAGTGGTCAGAAACTGCTGAATATACCACCTCCTTTTTTTTCTCCCTCCTGTGGTATCTAGCAGGACAGCAGGCAGTAGAAAAAAAGATCTTTTTTTTTCGCAATTTAGATCAGTGTTTCCCAACCTTGGGAATTTTGATATGCGGGAACTTCAATTTCCCAGACTTCCTCAGCCAGCATGCTTTTTAACATGTGTGAAACCTCTGATGAAGTTGCTGGCTGGAGAATTCTGGGAATTGAAGATTCCCAAGGTTAGGAAACACTGGTTTAAGACGGCTGCTAAGTCATCGGGAGTAGCTTGCTTACAGGTCCTTGGGTAACCTCCAAGGTGGAGGAAACTTACTCAGGCGATCTACTTTCTGTGACTCTTGACTCGGTTTACCATTTCCTCCACTTTTGCCAAATGAGGACCCTTAGAGTTTGGGGTTTGAATAGGTAAGGACCATCACTGGAACAAAGTAGATTTTAACCCAACCAGTCAAATCAAATCGGGTCAATCTCCTCCAGCCTTAGAACTTCTGGAGATGTTGCATTTTCAACCTTAAAAATCTGCAGCGAGCCTGTTTCTATCATTAGACATGGATTTGAAGCACAGCTGATAGAATCCAAACATTTATTTATTTGTTTCGTTCTTTCCACCATCAGAGAAGACAACAGTAAATGCCAGATGTTTGGTTTTTTTCCAGACCCAAATGGAGAGAAGGTGAAGCCAGTGGCGCGTCTCGAATTCCTTGGGGCTCAGAAAGTGGTAGATAAAAAGTAAGGCACCCAGAAAGCACCGGATTCTTCTTCTTGGGTCTTTGGCTGTCTGTTTTCTGCCTCTTGTTTTCTCATCAGGGGAAGCAGCAATGGGATTGACTGAGATGGTGGAGAGCTATTCTGTTCTTCATGCATTCCCAACATTAGCTATGGGAGAGAAATGGCCATCAAAATGTCAACAAGCCAAGCATTCAACCAAAGATGGACAAAGAAATTTGGGTGTTGGACTTCTCCAAGCCAAACAGGCTTCTCCTTTTAAGATGATTTATCATTTAAGATGAATTTCGCATTCTTCTTGCTGGACCAGTTAAACAGAAATTGGATGGGAGTTGGCTATAATTGAAACCTGTCCTCTCTAAATACATCGGACAAAAATGGTCATGCTCAGCTAGCACGCAAAAGAAATTGAAGTCCAACATATCTGAACACTTGCCAGTTGTTAACAATTGCAGAAAAGCGCCAAATTAGCCTTTTCCCTTCTAATTTTTGAGATGATGCATTGCACAAGGGCCTGATGATTTAAGTTTAGTTCTTGAATAAATGGCAGGCCAGCTTCACATAGGAATGTCAATTATGAACAATAACTTATGAAACAAAGTTATGTAAAACTTATCTAACTTATAAAAAGTGTATCACTTATAAACTTTGAACCATCTTCAAAGTAATCACATTTGATGGCGAACCTATAGCGCAGAGCCATTTGTGCTGGCATGCAAGCTGCAGGCAAAGTTACCTCACTGCGCATGTGCGCGCCTCACAGCTGATTTTTGGCTGGTTTGAGGCCTTTTTCAGCCTCCCAAAGGCTTGAGGAAGGCTTCTGCAAGCTTTGAAGGCCAAAAACTAGCCCGGTTTTGTCACTTCCGGTATGTTTGGAAAAACAGGAAGTGACTAAAAGGGGCTAATTTTCAGCCTGCAAAGCTTGCAGAAGCCTTCCTCAAGCCTTTGTGAGGCCGAAAAAGGCCTCAAACCAGCCAAAAATTGGTGCAGCTAAGGGGTGGGAGATTGTGCATGTATGCGTAGGGGCGCATTGCCTTCTGGGTGCTGGCACGCGAGCACGAGCGTGCAAGCACCTGCACAGTTTTTGGCATGGGCGCCCAAAAAGGTTAGCCACCACTGGACTAGGTGAAGTCAACCTCACTTCTGCATATTTATCTGGACACCTTTTGAGGCAAATGGGTTTGTTGTTGAGGTTGAGGGGGGCTGGAGGAATTCTGTGAGATGAAGTCTACAAGTTGTATAGTTTCCACATTTGGAGGCCTCTGGCCTAAACTCAAGAGACAGATTTGGGGGAATAGTATTCCATCCAAGAGAATAAAAATTGAAATTGGCCATGTTTAGACTTTTCCACTCATCGGAAAAAAAAAAAAAGAAGAAGGTGGAAGAGAGTAGTAGAATCCAAAAGGAGTTCATACTATACCTGAACTGCAGGGGGCGTGATACGGAACCACTGCCGATTCATCTGAAAAAAACGAAGGAAACTATGGTTAACACCCAATTGCGCTTTCCGCTACATCCCAAAGCGATGTGAGCTGTTCTTTCACCATCTTTCAAGATTTGGCTTTGGAGTCCTTGTGGGGATAGGTTGGCTGTGGTGCAGAATTGGATTCAGAACCAACAGCCGCGTATTCTGCACTCACCATCGTAATAGTCGTACACCTTCACAAAGGCTGGACGCTGATTCTGGATCTCAACGCTTCGTTCCACCGTGAAAGAGAACTGCACAGTGGTGTTGGTCAGCTGCAGGCAAGAAGTTCAGATTAGTTGATGTTCAGGTAAAATCAATCTGTACATTTTCAACGTATTTGCTCCTTTGTCCCCTTTGCCACATATATACAGGGGTGAGATTCTACCAGTTTGGGCCGGTTTGGGTAAACCAGATGTTAAATTTACATCCGGTTCGCCAAACCGGTAGTTCAACCGACTGGCTGGCCTGGCCATGCTGCCCTGCCCTTCCCGGGAGTCTCCATGCAGCCTAAATTGGATGCAGATAAGTGCAGGGTCCACTTGGAGGCTCTGGGAGGATGACAAATGGGCCAAACCGGACGTTCTGGAAGTCTGAAAATGGGCCTCTTTCCGGCTTCCGGAGGCCCTCAGAAGCCCTGGGGAGGCCATTTTCTCCTTCCCAGACGGGGGAAGGCGAAAAATGGCCAAACCAGAAGTTCTGGAAGTCCGGAAACGAGTCTTTTCCTGGCTTCTGGTGGGCCTGCGGAGCCCCGGGAAGGCCGTTTTCACCCTCCCAGAGGCCTGAGGGAAGCCTCCAGATTCTGGGGAAGGCAAAAAATGGCCATCCCGGAAGGTCCGGAAATTCGGAAACGGGGCTGTTTCCAGCTTCCGGTGGGCCTGCGGAGCCCGTTTTCACCCTCCCAGAGGCCCAAGAGAAGCCTCCAGACCCTGCGGAAGGCAAAAAACAGCCCTCCCGGAAGTTCCGGTAGGCCACACCCACCCAGCAACTGGGCAGCGAACCGGTTGCTGGGAGTTTTGAATCTCACCCCTACATGTATATGACTTAGAGGAGGTATTTTACGTCCCTCAGCAGCTACAGAAAGACTGTCGCAAGTGAAGAAATGTGATGGCATTTACAAGTAGACTGATGACTGGCCTTTCCTCAGAGTGACTTAGGACTCCTTTTCAAAATTATGCCTGAGTTCCTGCCCCAGCCACCCCCAATCATGTGATTGCATTTGGGGCATTTGCTAACCAGCTCGCCATGACTGCACCAGGTTTTCAATTTTTGCTGGTTTTCAATTTTTATTTCTGGTTTTCCGCAAAAAAAATGCCCATTGGGGAAAATAGATTTGCAGAAGCACTATGGCATTTGCTTACACAAAACACTGTAAAGTCGGATCCGGTGAATTGCTTAATGACTACAGGACTTAAAACCATAATTCTGGGCTCAATTACAGTTGTGAGTTGTAAGTTCGTGTACAGTTGTATTGGCATTGCCCCAAGTTTTGCCAGATGGTTCTTTCCTTTCTCTTCATTTTAAATCCAGCTTCGCATCTTGCATGCGTGGCTACCGGCAAAACAGCCTCACATACAACCACAATGGAGCCCCAAATTTATGGCGCTAAATGAGACCATTGTTAAGCGAGCCTTGTCCCATTTTTTACAACTTTCCCTGCCACCCTTGATAAGTGAATCACTGCACTTGTGAAGCGAACAGCCTGATGGTTAAAGGAATCTGGCTTCCCCATTGACTCTGCTTGTCAAAGTCGCAAAAGAGGATAGGGTACGTGCCAGTTGCCAAGCGTCCGCATTTGGATCACGTGACCACACAGATGGCCGCAACGGTCGTTGAGTGTGAAAAACGGCCACTTTTTTTCAGTGCTATTGCAACATTAGTCACTAAACGAACTGTTGTAAGATGAGGATTGCCTGTGCCGCTTAGAACAGGAGTGTCAAACTCAATGTCGGGCTCCAAGCTTCGAATATGCCTCGCGGCAAGTCAGCTGGCTATGTCCCCTTAGTCAGCTGCTGTCGGATCTGTATTTCTGCTTGTGTGCTGGCCAATGCCTTTGGAATGACTCAGCAGAGCTGAGGATGGATTCTGAAGCAACTGCGGGGCTGCAGGATGGATTCTGAAACAACTGCGGGGCTGCTGGAAATGGCTCTTTTCATGTATTGATGTGGTGCATATTGTTAAAAGGGGGGTGGGGCCCATATACGTGGTCATTAAGACTTGGGTTAAAACATGGTGAAGGTGGCGTCAGGTGGGGATCGGTTAGTGAGGGTCGGAATAGGGTAGGGAAGTAGACACGTTATAGGGCTAATAGCATTTAGGGAAAATGGGTTAGGCGTGGTCAAAACTAGAACTGCTTATAGGCCTGGGTGTGGTGGGGTGTGTCTCATGATAATGGTAATAAAAGGAAAGGGAGCAAACTCAAACCCAACTCTAACCTTGCCTGGCTTTGAGCCTTTCTTGTCAAGAGAAGAGTATTTGTGGTTTGTTGAGCTAATGAATAAACCACCATTGCACTACAAAGGAGCTGGAGTTTGTATTCATTTTAGGACAAATCTTCAATACTCAAGGACTGGCTGAGACATGTGGTCAGATCCGATCCACGGGGCCATCCTGGAAAATATAACAGGCTGGCCCACATTGCTTCGGCCTGGCCTACTTAATACAAAGAGGAAACATGCCAGCAGTTTAGGGAGCAGTGTCAAGTTGGCCACGCCCACCCAGTCGGCCATGCCTGCCCCCCAGCCTTCCTGAGGTCAACTGTAGCCCTGATGAGGCCCTTAATGTAATTGAGTTTGACACCCCTGGCTTAGAAGGTTGAAAGTGAGAACAATCAACCAATGGAACAGAAGTTGCCCTCGGAAGTTGTGGGAGCGCCATCACTTGAGGCTTTCAAGAAGAGATTGGACTCCCATCTGTCAGAAACGGTGCAGGGTGTCCCGCGGGGGGTTGGACTAGATGACCTACAAGGTCCCTTCCAACTCTGATTATCTGTTATCTGAAATACTGAAGCCCACCAAGCACCCAGGGATGGGCTGAGAAGTTTTGAACTTGCTCCACACAACCTGACCACGTGAGATGTGGAATGAAGTCCAAAATATCTGGACAGCCCCCGATGCCTTTCTCTATTATTCTACTTTTTCCACAAATATTTCAGGGAAGCACTGGTAGTCCTCAACGTACGACCACAATTGAGCCCGAGGTCTATGTTGCTAAGTGAGAAATTTGTTAAGTGGGCTTTGTCCCGTTTTATGACTTTTCTCGCCCCCTTTGGTAAGTAATTCACTGCTGTTATTAAACGGGTAACACGGTGGTTAAGTGACTCTGGCTTCTCCATTGACATTGCTTGTCAGAAAGTCACAAAAGGGGACACACACACACGCACCAGGACACTGCAACCACCATTGTAAATATGAATTGGTTGCCAAGCGCCTGAATTTTGATCATGGGACTGCAGGGATGCTGGAAAAGTAAGTGTGAAAAAAGTCCCTTTTTTTCAGTGCCATTGTAACTTTGGACACTATGTGAGCTGTTGTAAGCAGGGCCGGGATTCTCCCGGCGTAACAACCAGTTCGCTAATCGCGTGCTCCGCGCGTGCCTGTGTGCTTCCTGCGCGTAGCTATCACAATTACTGACCTTTAATGTTGCTTTGGGGAAGTAACACAGCTGAGGAGCAGCCATCCGCTCTGCCGCGCGAATCAGCTGAGCGGGTATAGGTGAGCACAGCGCATGGCCCACATGATGGTTGGATTGAACCGGTTCGTAGCCAGCTGCTCATCGCAGCTAGGAGGTTCGCCCGAACCGGTCCAAACCGGGAGAATCCCACCCCTGGTTGTAAGTCAAGGCCTGCCTATAATTCCCTTTGTTGATGACTCTGCCTTCATGTGAAATATTAACGTTTTCCTGAACCACGGGAAGATTTGGAGGGCAAAAAACCCATCACTCCCTTCCTCTCTTTATTGGCGTCCCTCTAGCTCGTCCGTTCCTTCGTTGTGGTTTCTGGACTCACCTTCTCCAAATACAGATCCACGCTATTGGCTGTTACATCCACCCGCTGAATCGGACCCTGATTTTTCAGCTGCAGAAAACGAAAACAAAACAAAACAGAGATTTCTTCATGATTAGGGATCAGGGCCACCAATCCGGCATCAGCCACTGTCAGCTAAAACCTTAGAAGGAGGAAGTGTTGTTTCGTCAGGGCAACCTGGTCTACTCAATTATGGGACGGAGCACACTGCTTCCGCTTTTGCCTTTCAGCCCCGATCCAGGAGCCTTCGCGACAATAGAATAGAATGGAATAGAAAATAAGAATAGAACAGAACAGAACAGAATAGAATAGAATAGAAGAAGAGAAGAGAAGAGAAGAGAAGAGAAGAGAAGAGAAGAGAAGAGAAGAGAATAGTAGAAGAGAAGAGAAAATAAGAATAGAATAGAGAAGAGCAGAGTAGAGTAGAGTAGAGTAGAGTAGAGTAATGGAGAAGAGGAGAAGAGAAGAGAAAATAAGAATAGAATAGAGAAGAGTAGAGTAGAGGAATGGAGAAGAGAAGAGAAGAGAATAGTAGAAGAGAAGAGAAAATAAGAATAGAATAGAGAAGAGTAGAGTAGAGTAGAGTAGAGTAGAGTAGAGTAGAGAATGGAGAAGAGAAGAGAAGAGAAGAGTAGAAGAGAAGAGAAAATAAGAATAGAATAGAGGAGTAGAGTAGAGGAATGAAGAAGAGAAGAAGAGAAGAGAAGAGAAGAGAAAATAAGAATAGAATAGAGAAGAGTAGAGTAGAGTAGAGGAACGGAGAAGAGAAGAGGAGAAGTGAAGAGAAAGAGAAGAGAAAAAAAGAGAAGAGAAGAGTAGAAGAGAAGAGAAAATAAGAATAGAATAAAGAAGAGTAGAGTAGAGTAGAGTAGAGGAAGGTAGAAGAGAAGAGAAAAGAGAAGAGAAGAGTAGAAGAGAAGAGAAAAGTAGAAGAGAAGAGAAAATAAGAATAGAGAAGAGTAGAGTAGAGTAGAGTAATGGAGAAGAGAAGAGAAGAGAAGAGAATAATTTATTGGCCAAGTGTCACACAAGGAATTTGTCTTCGGCGCATAAGCACTCAGTGTACATAATAAAAATAAAAATACATACATCAAGAATCATAAGATACAACACTTAGTGATAGTCATAGGTTACTAATAAGCAATCAAATCATACTAGGGAACAAATAAAACAATAGAAATTGTAAAGATACAAGCAACACGGTTATAGTCATAAGTGGGAAGAGATCAGTAATAGGAAGGAATGAGAAGAGTAATACTAATATAGCCTTACTAAGTAGTTTTGACAGTTTTGTGGGAATTGGTTGTTTAGAGAGTGATGGCATGAGGAGGGGGGAAGCTGTCCTTGTGTCTAGTTGTTCAGGCGTGCAGTGCCCTATAGCGTCATTTTGAGGGTAGAAGTTGAAACAATTTATATCCAGGACTTGAGAGATCTGTAAATATTTTCACAGCCCTCTTTTTGACTCCCATTACTCGTCCCAGCTTCTGCCGACCTAGCAGTTCGAAAGCACCTAAAAAAATGCAAGTAGAAAAACAGGGGCCACCTTTCGTTGGGAAAGTAACAGCGTTCCATGAGCCTTTGGCATTTAATCATGCCAGCCACATGACCACGGAGACGTCTTGGGACAGCGCTGGCTCTTCGGCTTTGTAACGGAGATGAGCACCGGCGCCCCCTAGAGCCGGAAACGATTAGCACGGATGTGCGAGGGGAACCTGTACCTTTACTCTTACTTTTGGCTAATTGTGGATCCAAGAGATCTTTATTTTTTAACTGACCAAGTTGGGAGGGATGACACTGCCATGGAGAGCATGGGCCATCATCAAACAACGCAGGGCACATTTCCATTCCCCGTTCCTTCCTCTCCCCACACACACACACAAGAGATTCTATTTCAACATCTCAGCTATGAATCTTGGAGGGTGGTTTCTGTGGCCAACTTCTATCCACAGTGTTGTAATGACGAGGCAGTCGAGTTGCTTGATCATGATCAACTGAATCATGATGAGCTTTATTGGAGTCTAGTCTTGCATTTATTCACATTATTAGCTCTCCTCAATCATTGGTTAACTTTGGTCACTGCTTAACTTTCGTTACTGTTTAGCATAGTAAAGAACACGATTAATTATCTCTAGTTAAAGTCTAACACATGTTTACTTCCTCTCTCTAATCCTCCTTTAGATTAGTGACTTTGTTTGCCTGAGTTGTGATTGCTTGTAAACATTCTTTATCTGAGGTTTGCCATCCAAGAACATTCCTGCAATTACAACTCTACACCACAGCTAATTATTTGGTGTACTTTAGTCAGGGGAGATCAATGCTTTTTTTTGAAGAAGAAGAAGAGATTAATATAAAAATTGTCCGTTACCTTTCTTACAGAGGGCTTATTTGGTGCAAATCCAGAGACTATCTTGACTTTAACAATCGCCATGTTAGAGGCCAAACGCTTCCCGACGTAACTGGACAAACGAGAAGGAAAAGAAACAATGTCAGCCCCAGTTAAGATGGGCGTGAAGTTTTTAATTCCTGATCCTACATTCACCCATTTGGGTTTCTACCAAGACAATCCAGTTCTAGTCTCTGGTTGGAACGTGAAATTTGTTCAGTTATGTTTGTTGCACTCTTTGAATTTGATGTTTTTTCTGCTGACATTTCATGACCATACTAGGCAACATCAACAGTGCAGAGGGGAGGGAAGGATGCTGGTTGTCTCTGTGTGGTAGTCAGTCTTGTCAGTCTTGGTGGGAATGTGTCTTCCTCTTTGATGTCTCCTAGACTTTGAATTGTATCTTTTAAATGGTATGTAAACAAGATTTATCTCTGTGTGTCTGTGGATGTCTGAATGTCAGTGATCTGATGTGATTCCACCACTTAGCCTATATTTGCCCATCCAAAGGTTGTCCTCTCTGCATTGAAAGGTTGATTAGGGCTTGGAGAGCAGGTCTATCCAGATGAGGTTGCTGTGACAATGTTCAAATGGCATCACTATCACTATCGGTTCCTCCCAGACACTTGACTTAGCCCTGGGTGCCGGCAACACAGAATCACACATTGCTTTCTGAGTCCTCACCATCTTCATGGGGAACTTCTTGTTTTCTGAAACACTCAAAATATCTGCAGTGGCGCAATTATGATTGCGGCAACGGTAGACAACGTGGATAGACTTTCTTACTGCTGTTCCTACTTCACTCTTCGTAGGAAGATACGGGAGATAAGGCATAAAAGTAAGGTGCCTAGAGAAGCCCTGGTTTCATGGAGCCACCTAGGACTGCCACCTGGGACTTCAACTTTACCTCAGAAAGAAGGATGGACGGTTAACCTTTCAGCTGTTTTTGTGAGGTAGTTCATTCTGTGTGTTTAACTCCAAGCACTGCTGAAGGTGTTTTTAAACTAGAATTAACTCCCCTGCGAATTACAGTAAATGTCTAGATGAGTGAGTGAGTTGACTAAAGCCTTCTTTCACCCAGTTAAGCATTTCGCACATAAGGTGGCTGGATTCACACAACCACACCATTAAGAAAAAACATTTGTTTTGTGTGTATCACAAACTATAACCTAGGGCAGTGATGGCTAACCTTTTTGGGCTCCTGTGCCAAAAATGGCATGCACGCCGGTGCGCCTGCATTCACGAGCCAGCACCCAGAATGCATTGCGCCCCCTACGCATGCATGTGCAATCCCCACCCCCTTACCTGCACTGCGCCTCACAGCTGATTCTTCAGCTGGTTTGAGGCCTTTTTCGGCCTCCTGGAGGCTTGGAAAAAGCCTCTGCAAGGCTTTTCAGGATGGATTATAGGCCCATTTCGTCACATCCGGTATTACTGAAAGTGATGAAACGGGCCTATAATTCGTCCTGAGAAGCCTCGCAGAGGCTTTTTCCAAAGAAAGGCCGGAAAAGGCCTCAAACCACCACCCCCCCACAAAAAAAAAGAGTTGTGAGGAGCAGGCATGCGCACTGAGGTAAATTTGCCTGCAGCTTGTGTGCCAGCACAAATGGCTCTGCGTGCCACCTGTGGAATGTGTGCCACAGCTTCGCCATCATGGCCCTAGGGCCGTGATGGCTAACCTTTTCGGCACCGAGTCCCCAAAGCATGCATGCATCCCAAAAATGCAATCCACGTGTGTCCCCCGCACATGCACCTACCCCCCCCCCACATCTACAGGGGTCCCTGCACATGCACCCCACACCCTGTGCATATGCAAACATCCCCCACGCATGCGCCCTGTCCCCCGGGCATGCACGGCAGACCCAAAAACCAGTGCACCGATGGGAGGTGCATACATGCACGGCAGACTGAGCTGGCGCAACGGCTCGCATGCCCACAGAGAAACCTCTGCATGCCACCTCTGGAACGCATGCCAAAGGTTCGCCGTCATTGACCTAGTGGTCCCCAACTCCCGGTTTGAGGACTGACACCAGGCTGCAGCATGACAGCAACCGGACCACACAAAGAAGTGAAGCCCCGTCTGTGGGATGTAACAGCACACAAAACCACCACCCCATTCCAGTCCGCGGAAAAACCTTTCTCCACAGAACTGGTGCCCAAAAGGTTGGGGGCCACCGCTATATCCAAATAAATAAGCCGTATCACAGCTTAATAGTTCAGACAACTTGCTAAGGCTGCGATGGCGAACCTAGGTGGCACGCAGAGCCATTTCTGCTGGCATGCGAGCTGCAGACAAACTTACCTCACTGCCCATGTGCGCGCCTCACAGCTGATTTTCCGCTGGTCCGAGGCCTTTTTCAGCCTCCCAGAGGCTTGAAAAAAAAGCTGCGGGACGAATAATAGGTCCGTTTCGTCACTTCCTGTAATACTGGAAGTGATGAAACGGGCCTATTATTCGGCCTGCAAAGCCTGCAGAGGTTTTTTTCAAGCCTCTGGGAGGCTGAAAATCAGCTGTGAGGCGCAGTGCAGCTAAGGGAGCGATGGCCGGGGGGAGGGGAGGTTGCGTGTGCATGCGCAGGGGACGTTGGGGGTGTACATTGCCTTCTGGGTGCTGGCAGGCAAGCGTGTGAGTGCAAGCACGCACACGATTTTTGGCACAGGAGCCCAAAAAGGTTAGCCACCACTATGCTAAGGCATTACAGGTAGTCCTCCACCTACAACCACAACTGAGTGCAAAATTTTCTGTTGTGAAGGGAGACATTTGTTAAGTGAGTTTGGCCCCATTTCTCTGCTACAGTTATTAAGGGAATCACTGCAACCGATAGGTTCGTAATGCAGTTGTTGAGTGAATCTGGACTCTCCATTGATTTCGCTCGTCATACAGTCACAAAAAGGTGATCGCATGACCCCGGGACACAGCAACGGTCATAAGTGTGAACCAGTGGCCAAGCACCTGAATTTGGATCCTGTGATCAGATGCTACAAAGGTTGTAACTGTGGACCATGATCATAAGTCATTTTTTTGTCATTGCCATTGCAACGTTCAACGGTCACTAAATGAGCTATGGTAAGTCGAGGACTACCTGTATTAGGTTCCCCATGATGTATGGGGACCCCGAACAAATCACATTTGTTTTAGATTAGATTAGCAAGCAAGTTATAGGGATCATGGCATCCCTGGATTGACAGCCAGTTCCCCTTCGGCTGTGACCAATGGAAGAGAGAATTACCTGACATTTACTGCAATGTCGAATTCCTTGTGGGCCTTGACCCCAACACACGTCTCGGGAATCGTGCTGACAGTCAGCGCGAATGGAGCTTCCTCCGGGTGTGGGAGCACATTGTACCTCAAGGTAGTCTGAGGAGGGAATATTTTGTTAATGGGTCATCTTTACTGGGGAATTAGCCAGTCCAGGCAATGCAGATTTTCCGCTGGTCTCAAGGAAATCTAGGACCCCTCGGCCCATCTAGACTCAAGGGTGCGGGGTGGAATTGTTCCCTAGATCCATGTTGCTCAGCCTTTTCCGGTCTGATAATATACCAAAAAGTTGCTTATTTTTTCGTGCATTTAACACTTAAAATAATAGTCTGGCTGAAACTAGGCTTAATAGCAGTGACTGTGAGAGGGAGTCTTTAAGTGGAGTTTCTGGTGAGTTATGTGAGTCTTATTATTTGGGAATTAATCCCCTCAGAGGCTAATGGCTATGTTATCTGATTTTCTCAATGGCTCTCCCTTCAAGTGCTGAGTGGATTGTTTATCTAGCTTGCAACACTTTGACGAGGTGTGAAATGCTCTTGGCTGAATGCCCAGAAATTCAATTAAGCCTATTAAGAGCTTTCCCTTGCTGCTTGTCTTCTGAGGTAATTGAGGGAATCTCTGAGCCCCGCAGAGTCATAGCTAGGGGATCTCCCAAGCCCCTGCGAGCCCCCAGCAACCCACCCCGATAAGTCCCCAACTCTATTTTATTTCCATGAAGAAGCCTGGAAGCCAGGCTCATAAGCAACATAGAATTCTAGAATTCTTTATTGGCCAAGTGTTGTTGGACACACAAGGAATTTGTCTTGGTGCAAATGCTCTCAGCGTGCATAAAAGAAAAGATACATTCGTCAAGAATCATAAGGTTGGAACGGAATGGAATGGAATGGAATGGAATGGAATAGAATAGAATAGAATAGAATAGAATAGAATAGAATAGAATAGAATAGAATAGAATAGAATAGAATAGAATTCTTTATTGGACAAGTGTGATTGGACACACAAGGAATTTGTCTTGGTGCAAATACTCTTAGTGTACATAAAAGAAAAGATGCATTCATCAAGAATCATAGAATGGAATGGAATGGAATGGAATGGAATGGAATGGAATAGAATAGAATAGAATAGAATAGAATAGAATAGAATAGAATAGAATAGAATAGAATAGAATAGAATTCTTTATTGGACAAGTGTGATTGGACGCACAAGGAATTTGTCTTGGTGCAAATGCTCTCAGTGTACATAAAAGAAAAGATACATTCGTCAAGAGTCAAGAATCATAAGAATAGAACAGAACAGAACAGAACAGAATAGAATAGGAGTTCTTTCTAATGGCCAAGTGTTGTTGGACACACAAGGAATTTGTCCTAGTGCAAATGCTCTCAGTGTGCATAAAAGAAAAGATGCATTCATCAAGAATCATAAGAATAGCATAGCATAGCATAGCATAGCATAGCATAGCATAGCATAGAATAGGAGTTCTTTTTATTGGCCAAGTGTTGTTGGACACACAAGGAATTTGTCTTGGTGCAAATGCTCTCAGTGTGCATAAAAGAAAAGATACATTCATCAAGAATCATAAGGTACAACGCTTAATGATAGTCATAGGGTCGAATAAGCATATTGAAATATATATTAAATTGACCCACAACAGTAGACTCCTGCATCCCGTCACTGCCTTTTCTCTCCCAAGGAGTCCCCGAGAACCTCACCTGCAGGTAGATGCAACTTTCCCCAGTTACAACTGTTGTATACTCCCCAGGCACACTGGGCAGGGCCTGGCACTGAAGCAGAAGCCTGTTGGAGTTGTCCACATGGAATTCCCTCACGTTGTTCCCACCTGACTTCAAGTTCACTGTGCTGCCGGCTGCGTTCTTGGCAAAAGTGAAACCCGCATACAAGGCCAGGCCCTGGAGGGCCACCACGGTGTCCTGTGAGGAGAAGGTGAGATGGAGGTGAGCAGAGGTGGGTATTCAGCAGGTTCTGACCAGGTCTGGAGAACTGGTAGCGGACATTTTGAGTAGTTTGGAGAACCAGTGGTAACCTCCTCCCAGGAGTGGGGTGAGAATGGAGATTTTGCAGTATCCTTCCCCTGCCACGCCCAACAAGCCACGCTCACCAAGCCATACCCACAGAACCAGCAGTAAAAAAAAAAAAATTGAATCCCACCACTGGATGTGAGGGTGATTTCTTCCCCTAAGAACACAAATGTTTTCAATGTTTTCTTCACATCAAGAGTTCATGAGAGGATGAGAAAAGAGTAACTGAGCTGGAAGGGACTTCGGAGGTCGTCTAGTCCAGTGGTCATCCACCAGTGGGCCGGGGACCACTGATGGTCTGTGAAAAAATTTTTGGTGGTCCACAGAGACATGTCACTCCCAAAGCATCCATCCCACAAGCAATTAATCCAGGCTGCGTGGGAACCTAAGGTTGCACCGCCCACATGGCCCATGGGAACACAACGCTTGCCTCACCTGCACTGTGAACAACATAAGGTAGTGAGGGGAGGGTGAGGGAAGAGCAGAGGGAGGGAACTTGCCCCACGCGCCAGGCCTGGCCACCGAGCTGCTTCTTTCTTCTGCTTTTGGCTGCACGCAAGGAAAGCAGCAAAAGTCTTTCTCTCTCACAAATTCTGCCAGAAATGAGTCTTTGGGACCCTGCAAGGCATCCTGCTCCAAGAGGCTGCGCCGGCGTGACAAGTCTCACAAAGACTCATTTCTGCCGGAGTTTGGGGGAGAGAAAGAAAGACTTCTGCTGCTTCTGCTGCTTTCCTTGCATGAAGCCAAAAGTCTCTCTTTCTCTCCCCCTCCCCCTGAGAACGGAGCTGGAGACGGTATCCTGCAATCCCAAATAAAGAATGATCGATCGATAGGAAAACAGACTGGGGAATTTTCCTGCAGACTTTTTGGGGGATTTTCCCATATTTAAAATCATGAGTTTGATGGTCCCTGAGGTCCAAAAGGTTGGTGACCCCTGTTCTAGTCCAACCCCCCTACTCAAAAAGGAGACCTTATACCATTTCGCACAAATAGCTGTCCAGTCTCTTTTGACTGTAACCGGTCTTCCTATGTTTTAGTCTCCAGTCCCCTCATCATCCTGGTTGCTCTTCTCTGTACTTTTTCTAGAACCTCAACATCTTTTTTATAATGTGGTGAGAAAAACTGGATGCAGTACTCTAGGTGTGGTCTTACTTAAGCATCAAAGAACTATTGTCTGTATTAACCACCTTATTACTTTGAGTTGCGCATGAAAGAAATTCAGAAGTCCATATTGAACACAAAAGATCAATGGGAATAGAGCTGGAAGGGTCCTTGGAGGTCTTCTAGTCCAACCCTCGGCTCAAGCGGGAGACAAAATGGCTGTCCAGGCTCTTCTTAAAAAAAACTCCAATGATAAAGCCCCTACAATTTCCGGAGGCAAATCGTTCCACTGGTTAATTGTTTCGCTGTTAGGAATTCAGACAAGTGGCTGCCTGAAAAACCTCTTCTTAAAAAAAAATAAAAATCCTCCAGCGATCAGGCACCCCCAATTTCTGAAGGCAAGCAGGTTGACACACCTCTTCCTTGTGTGTTCCAATACCCTTCAAATATTGGAACCCGACTATGGGAGGACTGGTGCAGGTTTTGATGCTAGATTAAACTTTCTAAGGGGCAACTGGGCCGCTAGGGGTTCGCAGCAGTTCGGGAGAGCCCCCTAACTAAGATCCTGTGCAGGTCAGAGAAACCCGCCCAAAAAAACATCCCACTCCTGGCTGGCCCCACCCTGCTCACCCCACCTGTCATAGGAGTCCCCACACAGCCAGTTTTGGCTACAGGTAAAGTGCAGGGCGTGCACGGAGTCTCGGGGAGGCTCAGGGTGGGGTGGGGGGCCAGCCAGGAGTCAGGCTTACATTTATGACGGATGCAGTGTCCTTTGGATCGCGCGATTCTCCTTAAGCGACCTCCCGACAAGACAAGTCCATGGGGGGCCAAATTCGCTTCGCAACTGGGGCGCGACTCATTTTAATCCACTGAACCCATGTGGCTAGAAAAGCCGTGAAAGGGGGCGCAAAACGCACTTCTCACTTAGCAACAGAAATTGTGAGCTCGGTTGCGGTCGTAGGGTCCAGGGCTCCCCTCTACTGGTGCGTTTTCCAACCCAGCACAAAAACCCGACCTCTCTTGACAGAAAATCTTTCTTTCTCCCAACCCAAAACAACACCTGGAGTACTCCATCCCAGTTTTGGTCACCACACTGTAAACAAGAGGTTGAGACCCTAGAAAAAGTGCAGAGAAGAGCAACCATGATGATGAGGGGACTGGAGACTAAAACATAGGAAGACCGGTTACAGGAAGTGGGCATGGCTAGTCTAGGGAAGAGAAGGACCAGGGGAGACAGGATAGCGGTCTTCCAATATTTGAGGGGCTGCTACAGAGAGGAGGAAGGGGTCAAGCTATTTTCTAAAACACCTGAAGGCCAGACAAGGAATAATGGATGGGAACTGACCAAGGAGAGATTTAACCTGAAAATAAGGAGAAATTTTCTGACAGTGAGAACAATCAACCGATGGAACAGAAGTTGCCCTCGGAAGTTGTGGGAGCGCCATCACTTGAGACTTTCAAGAAGAGATTGGACTGCCATCTGTCAGAAATGGTGCAGGGTCTCCCGCTTGGGCTGGTGGGGTTGGACTAGATGACCTACAAGGTCCCTTCCAACTCTGATTTTCTGTATTCTGTTATCAGCTCAACACCCTACCTCTCTGACAGAAAGTCTTCTTTTCTCCTAACCCAAAACGCTCCCAGCTTCCAACGTATCGAATGCACGGATGGGAAGGCACCAACCTGCGTGGAGGAGAATCCTCCGTAAGAATTCTGTTGTTTGATAAGCCAGGTCACAATCCTGGTGGCCTCCGCCAGATCATCCTGGGATGGTGCCGGAGCTCTGTTAGCGGAGGCTGCATCTGGTAGCGCGGGACGTCTGGTCAGGTAAGTCAGGAGTACGTAGGAGGCCGTTTCCACCTCGGCGGAAGGAGCACGAGGCGGGTAGTAGAAAGGCTGGCTTGCCTCTGGCTTCACGGGCCTCTCCCAGTGAATGGAGCCATCGTCTTCGGAGCGGGGCAAAAAAAGAAAGAAACATTAAATCTTTGGATTCTGATTCTCCATCCAAAGACAGTTACAGGAAGTCCTCGACTTGCAACAGTTCCCTTAGTGGCCGTCCGAAGTTGCAACAGCACTGAAAACAGCCGCGGAGGACTGTTTTCCATATTTACGACTGTTGCAGCATCCCAGGCCGTGAGAAATATCCCAGGCCTCTTAAATTATTTCTATGGTCTGTTTAGAGTTGTCAACAGAAAGGGAGGGGAAATAAATAAAATTGAATTAAAAGAGTGAATAGAAGAGAGAAAATATATAGAAAATATAGAATGTTAAATAAGATATGAAATGGTATCTCTGTGAGCATGAATTTGATTTATGTCTGTACAAAAAGATGTAACCCGTAAGCTGCTTTCCAAAAAGAAGCTTTATGTATTTATTTTTTGTGTTATGTCTGTCTATGTTTGAATTAAAACCCTAAAAGAACATTGGAAGAGAATAATGAAATTGTAAATAAGGAATAAATATAATTCAAGGTAAAAGAAATATAATTGAATAGAAGGAAAGGGAGAAATAAAGAGAAGTTGGGAAAAGATATGAAGTTGAACAGATAAGATAAATATACATATTAAATTGTGTTTGTATGGAAATATGATAATTTGGAATTATTGTTTTTAAATAAGACGCCTTATTTGTTTTTCCAGAAAAGATCTCTTATGTTCTTATATTCTATGCTTTGTTTGTTTGTGTATTGATTTCAAAAATTAATAAAATTTGTTTAAAAAAAAAGAAAAAAAGGGAGGGGGAGCAGTGGGCAGCTTGCATTCCATAAATGTTTTCAAAGATAGTTTCTATCTAGGTGACCGAAGTTTCTGCTGTGCAAAAATCTAACTGGAGAGCACGATTGATGACTCTGAGCTATGGATGTGTCCCATTGGAGAATATGAATTATGATACACCCAGAGGGTGGGGGGAAACCAGGGTCAAGGGTGACAATGAATTATGTGTCTCAGAGTCGGCTACACCCAGGCAGTGCCGGACATGTTTACTCCTAATAAATCATCTTTAAGTTTTGGAAGTTCGGCTCGAGACTCATGATTTAAATGGGGGGTAATTGCCGGAATCCTGACAGTGATCAAAATTCAGATGCTTTGCCAATGGACTCCTATTTATGATGGGTTGCCGTGCCCGCTTGGGGTGACGGGTTCCCCTTTTTGGCAACCTTCCGGTAAGCAAAGTCAACCGGGGAAACCGGATTCTGTCAACGACCGGGTTGCTCATTTAAGGCACTGATTCACTTAACAACTGCGGCAAAGAAAGTCGTGACATGGGACAAAACTCACATAGCCAATTTCTCTCTGAGCAACATCGAATCTGGGGCTGAGTTGTGGTTGTAAAGTTTGAGGACTAGCTGCATAAAGACCTCTGTTACTGAAACAATGGCATGCATCAAGAGGTATAAAAATAACACAGGTGGTCCTCACATTACAACCCTTTGTTTAGTGAGCATTTGAAGTTACAACAGCCTCGAAATAAAGTGGCTGATGACCGTTTCCCACTCGTATGACCATTGTTGCAGCAGCATCCCCATGGTCACGTGATCAAAATTCGGGCACGTTCTATGTGGAAATGACATATATATTTAATATATATTTACCTGTTACACCTACGAAAGTAGAGAACCAAAGAGATTCCATTTTTGTTGGTAAAGTGACCTTCTAGAAAAATATCTGAACGCTTATATAAGCAGATCATGTTTTTATAACTTGTTATTCTGCAAAGTTAATAAATATTACGTCCTTGCCTGGAGTGGGAGTTTGTATTTGGCTTGAGATTTCAGGTAAGGAATACTAGGTTGTCCTGACATTAACGGAAGTTTGTTAATGACTTATTGTGTTTGGAAGAACATAACAGGAAGATGCCATGAGAACAAGGGTGGTTTCCAAAGAAAAGGAAACAGGTGGTACGCCATGGGTGTGGCGTAGGGAATTACCTAGTTGGATAGATTGTGAACCCAGGAAAGGAGCAGAGACTGTAAATTTGAACCTGTATATATATATATATATTCCCCCAGCCTTCCTGGGAAAGACGTCTTCTGCTATGAGTAGAATTCCCTTTTGCTAAAGCTTCATAATAAAGCTCTTGTTTACTGTCTCCAGTTGTGTTTTGTGATTTTTCTCACAGGGCGCTGGGCACAGACTCCTATTTACGACGGTTGCGGTGTCCCCTGGGGCATGCGATTCTCTTTTGCGACCTTTCGACAAGCAAAATCAACGGGGGAAGCCAGATTCACTTAACAAACGTGTGACTAACTTAACAGCTGCAGCAATTCACTCAACAATGTATCGCCAGGGTGTGTGGAGGGTTATTATTTTATTATTTTTATTATTTCTTTTATATGATATTTTTATACTTCCGTAAGCCGCCTTGAGTCACCCTGTGAACGTAGGGCGGCAATATAAACGTTCTAAAACAAAATAGATAAAATAAGCTGTGTCAGGAAATGGTCACACAATGGGACGTGTTTCACTTGGTAACAGAAATGTGGGGCTCAGTTGCGGTCGTAAGTCAAGGACCACCTATAAAAAAACCCCAAAATTATCTGCCATTGCATAGATGGACGCAGCCTCAGGAGTGGGCTGCTGAGGGTTCCCAGGGGTTCGGGAGAGCCCCTAGCTAAGATCCTGTGCAGTTTGGAGAACCCTCAAATCCCACTCCTGGCCGGCCCCACCCACTCCTCCCCTCCCCTCCCCTTCCCGGAGTCCCCACGCGGCCTATTTTAGATGCAGGTAAGTGCAGGGCGCACGTGGAGGTTCGGGGAGGGTGAAAAACGGGCCTCTCGCAAGTTTAGGAAGGCCAGAAATGGGCCTGTTTCCGGCTTCCAGAGAGCCTCTGGAGCCCGCGGAGGCCGTTTTCGTCCTCCTGGAGGCCATTTTCGTCCTCCTGGAGGCCATTTTCGTCCTCCCGTTTTTGTCCTCCCTTCATGCTCGAAGAAAGCCTCTGGAGGCACAGAGCCCCCTCCCCACCGTGGTGCAGGAGCAGAGGTAGTATTCAGCAGGTTCTGACTGGTTCTAGAGAACCGATAGTGGAAATGTTGAGTAGTTCGGAGAACCGGCAAATCCCACCTTTGATTGGCCCCGCCCCCATCTATTCTCGGCCTACCAAGTCCCAGCTGATTGGCTGAGTGTTCTTTGGTTGCTCTGCGCAGGAGAACGGAGCTGGAAAGCAGGTTAGGCGTGAGGCGTGAGGCGGGAATGGAGATTTTGCGGTATCCTTCCCCTGTCATGCCCAACAATCCGCGCCCACAGAACTGGTAGTAAAAATGTGTTGAGTTCCACCCCTGTGCAGGAGGCCGACTAAGCCACGCCCGCCCTGGCCACACCCACCCAGCCACTGGGCTAAAATTTTGGAAGCCCATTCCTGGACAAACGTTCCTCTTGGACCACCTCTCGGGCTGGTGGTCCTCGCAGTAAAACCACTCACTTCTCCCACCGGTGTTTCCCTCACCTCCTTTCACGGCCTTTTCCTGAAGGCTCTGCAGTACTGTTGCCACTTGGTCCTCTTTGTGTGCCAAAGCGAAAGCGTACCCCAACAAGGCCAGAGTGTAGACAGGCAGGTCTTTCTGCTGGGACACCGTCTCCAGGCAAAACAAAGCATTTCGCACGACAGAATGCTGCAGGGAGAAAGGACGACATTCGTCTAGAGCAGCACCAACTACCCCCACCCAAAAAAACACTTGCCCCCCCCCCCCCCCGCCCAGGAGCCCATTCCGTGGAGAGAGTTTTTCCCATCGACCAAATGGGGGCGTGGTTTTGTGCGCCACCTGCACCTTGCGTGGGCGCGGATGGGGCTTCGCTCATGTGTGTGGCCCAGTTTCTGACGTGCCATGGCCCAGTTCTGGTCTGCCACCCGGGATTTGAGAACTCCTGGTCTAGAGCCGTGGTGGCGCAGTGGTTAGAATGCAGTATTGCAGGCTAATTTTACCGCCAGCGGTTCAGCAGTTCAATTCTCACCCGGCTCAAGGTTGACTCGGGCTTCCATCCTTCTGAGGTCCGTAAAATGAGGACCCAGATGGTTGTGGGGCAATAGGCTGGCTCTGTACACCCCTTAGAGAGGGCTGTAAAGCAGTGTGAAGCGGTATATCTGTATCTGTTGCTATCTCGGCTATTTGTGTGGGGTTGGTGAGATTTGGACTGCTGTGAGCCCTGGCGGCACACAAATGTTAGACTCAGTTGTGGTTGTAAGTCAAGGACTACCTGTATAAGTAGGCTTTGTGTAACATAGCGTGGTAGATAAATTCTGTGGTAATTGTGTCAATGACCATTCATGTTTTAGGCAAAGATGGGAAAAAAACAAATGGAATGTGGTTTAAAAAAATGGCGATCGTGGAACTGACACTTGGATCCAGTCAAGGAAACTCAACTGAGAGCATCTTGACTTTTATTATGCTCAGAGGCCAATCAGCTTTCAGGGGAAGCTTTCTTGAGCGATCAGTGGCTAAATTGGAGTCTGTGGAAGGTGAAAGACGGCTTCTTACCGTGACAGGCAAGGGAATCTCCAGCAAACTGATGGTGATGTAGGCTGACAAAGTGATCTCACTGTCAACTCCGCCCTGTAAGGAAGAAAATGGGATGCAGCCATAACCATCACAGAATCCCAGAAGGGGAGCTCCCATGTCCCCAGATAGCTTTTCCAACCTCCCGATACGCGGACTTTCCAATCCCAGAATTCTCCCTGATGTGGGAATTCTGGGATCTGTAGTCAACCTATTCCTAGGCAGGAAACCCTACACCACTTCAGACCAATGGTTATCCAACATCTTTTTAAAAACTTCCAGCGTTTAAAAAGGTGTTGGGTAACCATTGGTCTGAAGTGGTGTAGGGTTTCCTGCCTAGGCAAGGGAGTGGACTAGAAGACCTCCAAGGTCCCTTCCAACTCTGTTATTCTATTCTATTCTATTCTATTCTATTCTATTCTATTCAAATTCTATTCTATTCTAATTCTTATTTTCTATTCCTATTCTATTCTATTCTATTTCCATTCTATTTTATTCTTAGTCGATTATATTCTATTATTCCATTCTATTCTTGTTCTTATTTTCTATTCTTATTCTGTTCTATTCTATTCTATTCTATTCTATTCTATTCTATTCTATTCTATTCTATTCTATTCTATTCTACTGTAATTCTTATTTTCTATTCCTATTCTATTCTATTCTTTTATATTCTATTTCCATTCTATTTTATTCTTAGTCTATTATATTGTATTATTCCATTCTATTCTTGTTCTTATTTTCTATTCCTGTTCTGTTCTGTTCTGTTCTGTTCTGTTCTATTCTTATTCTTATTTTCTATTCCTATTCTGTTCTATTCCTATTCTATTCTATTTTATTCTTATTCTATTCTATTATTCTATTCTATTTCTATTCTATTCATATTTCTATTCTATTCTTATTTCCTATTCCTACCCTATCCTATCCTATTCTATTTCAGAGGTGCCTCAGGTTGGTGAAGATGAGATCACCACTTGGTGTTCCCCTCAGGACCATATAATGCACAAAACCGGGAGAAGTGTCACTCAGGTTACCTATGGAGATTCTCAAATCATTCAGGGTTCTGGTTGTCCCACAGGTGCTTTTTCCAAAAAGCAACTGAAATAATAATAATAATAATAATAATAATAATAATAATAATAATAATAATAATAATAATAATAATAATAATAATAATAATAATAATATTATTATTATTATTATTATTATTATTATTATTATTATTATTATTATTATTATTTGGGGGGGGGTCCCCTTTGAAAACATTTTGCTTCTCATCCAAGAAGCTTCTTCAGTTTTTTTTCAGAACTGAAGGAGCCTCTTGGATGAGAAGCAAAATGTTTTCAGGAGAGAAAAAAAAACCCCAAGAAAATCCAGTTTTCTTTCAGAAAAAAGCACCTTTATTACTCAAATTGATTGACGCGCAAATGGTCACAGAAAGTAGATCGTCTGAGTAAGTTTCCTCCACCTTGGAGGTTACCCAAGGACCTGTAAGCAAGCTACTCCCGATGACTTAGCAGCCGTCTAAACCAGTGTTTCATAACCTTGGGAATTCTCCATTCCCAGAATTCCCAGCAACTTCCGCAGGGGTTTCACACGTTAAAAATCATGCTGGCTGAGGAAGTCCGGGAAACTGAACTTCCCACATATCAAAATCCCCAAGGTTGGGAAACACTGATCTAAATTGGGGGGAAAAAAATCTTTCTACTGCCTGCTGTCCTGCTAGAAACCACAGGAGAGAGAAAAAAATCACGCTATCCAGAGGTGGGTATTCAGCCGGTTCTGACCCAGTTCTGGAGAACCAGTAGCAGAAATGTTGAGTAGTTTGGAGAACCGGCAAATACCGCCTCTGACTGCCCCCTCCCCCATCTATTCTCTGCCTCCTGAGTCCCAGCTGATCGGCTGGGTCTTCTTTGGTTGCCCTGCACAGGAAAACGGAGCTGGAAAGCAGGTTAGTGGAGTGGGAATGGAGATTTTGCAGTTACCTTCCCCTGCCACGCCCACGATGCCATGTCACAGCCACCAAGCCACACCCACAGAACCAGTTATAAAAACTTTTTTGAATCCCACTGTTAGGTATAACATTGGTCACCTAACTAGTTTGGGTAAGATAAAATAATATATAAGCTATGATTCTTAGTTTAGAGTATGTGTTACTTTAAATGCAAAGCATGTAATTTGGGTGTGGTGTGAAAACACCATAAGAGCTAGCAAGAGATGCTGACGATTTCCCTGACGATTCCCTGACGCTTTGCTGGCAATTACTGGAGTTGCAAACGGAAGAGAGGAGTTTCTGAGTTTGTGCATATCTCTCTCTACTGCGAAGAGATAAATCACCGGATTGTTATTTTGTAAGTGTACTGACCATTTTTGACATTGGAATTTTGCAAATGAATACTCCCTGGACGGACTAAAATAAGTGTATGATATATGGACTGTTTTGACTATGCTTTAACTCTTGCTGGAATAAAACTACTTTAATTGGCACTGTATCTGCTTTTACTGAGTGTAAGCTACACAACACTTATCTCACATATTTTGCCTGCCTGCCTGCCTGCCCTGCAGATCTTGCTAGGGTGTATCCCTAACACCCACCACTGCTTTCTCTGTACCTGTAGCGCATTGTTCAGGAGGGTCCCGCTGGCTTGGAAGCAGCCATTTGCTTTCTGCTTTAAGGCCAGAAAGGTCTCAGCGTCGCTCAGGTGTCGTTCCTCCACAAGGATGTGTCTCTTCATTTGAGAAAAGCACTTCAACACAAAAGCGGTCAGCCTGCAAGAACAGAGCGCAACCCCATTAATTTTGTTTTTCATTTGTAACCTCTGTGCACCCTTTAAAAGCAGTGACCCCACCCCCCACTTTGTGGGGCACTGTTCTGACCCAAACTTGTTCCAAGGAAACCAAGGGTGGGATTCTACCAGTCCACACCTATTCGCTTGAACTGGTTGTTAACATTCTAAGCAGTTTGGAGAACTGGTTGTTAGAAGAAATTACTGGCCTAATCCTGTAAGGAAGGCAGGAAGGAAACATTCTGGTGTTGCTTACAGAAACTGCCTCTCCACTAACCCTTATTACATTCTTGGCAGGACTAGACTTCCTGTTTCAGGAACGTCTCTGGAGTTTTTTTCCCCTCCTTTGCTGGTACTTTGCTTGTATGGAGGGACCATTCAAAGTTACAATGGCACTGAAAAAAATGACCTATGACCTTTTTTCACACTTACAACTGTTGCAGCATCCCCACAAGTCATGAGAGGCCAGCCAAGGAGATGTGTGCCTTGATGTGAGTGATATTGAGTTGGCCATACCCAGGCAATAACATGCCCACCAAGCCATGCCCACCCAGTCACATGACCACCAAGCCACACCCACCAACTCTACCATGCCCACAGAACCGGTTGTTAAAAAATTTGAATCCCACCCTTGAAGGAAACCAAAACAAAATGGAGGTAACAGCAAAACTTTTTAAATGATTCTTTACGAATTCCGTTCCTTCCCGGTTAAAAGGCTATTTCAGACTAATTGTCTCTGATAAGAACGAGCCTTGCCAAGGTTGTGCAAGGCTGCCAAGAACACTAGATAAAGTTGCCAAGAAATATTTCAGACATAAAGAGTCTCCAAACACAAACTAAGAGAGTCCGAACGTCCACAAGGCTTGAGTGCAAAAACTTCTTTGCTTCCTGCAAAGCACTCCAGTTTCTCAGCTGGCTTTTATCTCTTAGGGGAGGGGCCATTACCTTGCAGCCTTACTCTTGAGTCGCCCGTGCTGCTGCAGCTGCTCTTTCCTTCAAGCAGCTCTGCGCGCCCACACACTGGGCACAGGCTACTAGAACACTGTCATCACATCACCCCTGGTCCTTCTTTTCTCTAGACTAGACATACCCCAGATCAGCATTTTCATGCTCCTAACAAGCTTCCCCTGTAAGCAAAAAAATATTTACCTTGCCAAGGATACTAGCAAAGATGGGAAGTACATTTTTGCATGCACCCACGCAAACCTGCAGAGACAACCTCAGAGCCTAATGCCGTGAATCTTACCAGGTATTTCCAGGCTGGTTGCTACTTTGCCCAAAGGTGCTGTAGGAACCGTCGGCATGCTTGTAGTTCAACTGTCTCTGGTAGCCTGCAATAGAGGGTGAATGTTAGTTTGTATGTATTCAATAAACAGCGAAGCCTTCCTTGAGTCAAGCTCAGGGCTTGTTGACTTTGAAGATACATCCGTGTTTGTGTTTTTACATTACAGAAACGGACTATAATAGTTTTCTGACCTCCCAGTCTAAATAGAAACTGGGGACTTTTTGGGTAGTCTCCTATACAAATGGTGGCTGTTAGGAATATAACTCACTTAACAGCAATTTGGGTTAGAAATATATAAACCAGGATAAACATTTTCGTACTATGTCTTTAAGAGATTGCAAAAACTGCAATTGGGTGTGGTTTTTCAAACAGCCATAAGATGGAGCCAGGAGCCTGGATTGTTTTAGTCTGAGTCTCAGAAGAGAGTGTGAGTGTATCTCTGTTTCCTTCTCTTGGAAAGTATTGCCGTTCCTCCATTTCTTCTAATTGACTGATATTCCTGGATTTAATGTAAGTCTGATACTGAACTGTTTTTTGACACTGGACTTTGATATTTGGATTATCCCTGGATTGAAAACTGACTGATTTAACTTGTGAATGACTTTGGATTGCTTGTTTGGACTTTGCTTAGCGTTTCTGGAAGTAAAAACCTACATTTACTGTACAGTGTATCTGTGTGCTCTGTGTGTATTATTCCTACACTACTCTCTATACGTCTCCCTGTATGCGCTCATTCTCCTAACGGGGAAATACCTCAACAGTGATTTCTGAGGAAGAAATGGCCGATTGAAGATGGCCAGAGGTGGGAATCTGACCGGGATAACAACTGGTTTGAGGAGCGCACACATGCGTGTTAAACATGTGCTACATGCACATGCGCACTACCAGCTCCAGCAAGCATTTACCTTTTCCAGCTGACACGCAGCTGTGCCACGCAAAGCAGCTGAGGAGGAAAACGCAGCCGCTAAAGGACAACCTAGAGCCCGGGCAGGCGGTGAACCAGTTCGGTGTCAGCTGCTCTTTGGAGCTACCAGTTCTATATGACCGACCCGAACCGGTAGGATCCCCACCCCTGAAGATAGCTCCCCAAAAAGGCAGAGCCAATAAGCAAACTGAAAATAGACCGCTCTTTGATAATTCCTCTCCAGCAAGGAGAAGACTTGAGATTACCCACAAGTGCTCCAGACAGCGGCTCCTTTCAAAGAGACCACAAGGGAGTGGTCTCCATTCAATTTAGAGGCCTGGGAGATGAGGGAATGCTCAAACCCTGATCAGCATCTTTAAGGATACTGGGCTCCTATAATTTACTTCCCTTTTCTTGTTACTCCCAGAAGTTGCTTGTTAACTAATTTTTAGCTTATTCAGAACCTTTGGATCAGCAAGTCTGAAAATGCCAGGTAAGTTTCTTTTAATTCTTAGTGAAAGAAATTTTAATTAAAACTTGGATTTTAGAAAGTTATAAATGAACTCAAAGTTGAGATAAATTTGATGCATGATTTTGGAATGAGTTATAAAGAATTCTTCCCCTAGACTTTAAAAATTGGAGGCTAGAGGGAATTGAATTAAAGGTTACAATTAAAGGAGAAGAACATTCACTAATTATATCAGAGATGCCCTTTGCGTAGTAAAATAAAATAATATTAAATAAATGGAAATATCCCTCTTCCCCCCTCTTCCATTATTATTATTATTATTATTATTATTATTATTATTATTATTATTATTATTATTTTCATTTTCATTTTCCATTTTGTAACCAAATGGAAAATAGGGTCAAAAGATAAGCAAAACGTATCCTGGACGTGCAGCTATTAATTATCAAAATTGACCACTATAAATTAATTTAATTCATCATTAGGCCGATGGTTTGCTGATAATTCAGCTAAGGTCACATTTCCTGCAAAACGGGCAGGAATACAGATACAGATACAGATTAACAAAGTTGGAAGGGATTTTTTTAGGTCATCTAGTGACTAGTCCAACCCCCTCCCCACTGCCACCCAAGCAGGAGACCCTACAGCCGTGATGGCGAACCTATGGCACGCCTGCCACAGGTGGCACAAAGACATTTGTGCGGGCATGCGAGCCTCAGCCAAACTTACCTGCACAGTGCATGCCTGTGTCTCCCAGCTGATTTTCAGCCCCTATGAGGCTGTTTTCGCTCTCCAGAAGACTCGAAGGAAGCCTCTGCAGGAGGCTGAAAAATGGGCTTTCCGGAAATACTGGAAGTGCCGAAATTTCAGCCTCCCAAGGCTCCAGAGGCTTCTCTTGAGCCTCCAGGAGGGCGAAAATGGCCTCCCCTGGGTTCCAGAGGCCCTCCGGAGGCTGAAATGGGCACTTCCGGCAGTGCCGGTAAGGGGGAGAGGCAGGGGGTGTCAGCTCTTAGTTCAGCTGCCGCAAGAATGTGAAAAATGTAATGCAAGGGGGAGGGGGAGGGAGTTGAACAGCCAAGGTTATTTAGTATGTCGCATTAAAAAATTCCAGCTGCAGTTAACTGGTTCTCGTGATTTATGAAGTATAGTAAGTGGGAGGAGATAGGGGGGAATTTGGGAGATGCGTTGGAAATGAGTTTCAGTTTTGGAAATTGCCGTAGATGTACCAGAGCTGTTCCTAATAAATCAATTGAAGATTATACTTGTCTCGGAGTGATTTGATTACCATGGACAATTTCTGGATGCCTAACAGGGTGTTGCGCGCACATACGCGGGGGGGGGACACATTGCATTGTGGCTGCTGGCACGTGCGCGTGCATGTGCTTTCAGCACACCACAACAAAAAGGTTCGCCATCACTGCCCTACACCATTTTGGACGGATATACGTACTGATCCTTTCTATTAGACCCTGATGATTAATCTTGTCAATCAGAGACAATTCCTTGAGAGTCCCTATGTGGCAAGATGAGCATCAAACAATGAATTAATGAATTCCTCTTGTTCTGCCTCCCCCCCCCAAAGGAGAAACAGGTACAGGGGCCCCTTTGGCATAATTCTGTGGAATCTTCTTACCAGCCACTAAGTATCCAATTGCCTTTGACTTCGTTTCCTCGGTCAGCTGGTCAGTCTTGTTCAGGTAGTCCAAGATGTAAATATTGGGGGCCAAAAGGGCGATGTTTTGTTCCCCACAGCCAGAAGGCAACTGGAGAAGCTGATGCACGTTCTGGATGGCAGAGCCTAAGATGTCACCTGTGACAGGGAAGAGATATGAAAGACGTCAAGAGTTGAGAATCCACTATCCGCTATTGACCTCACCCCATTCCTAAGAGGTCTGTTAAGGGGCGTGCCTAAGTTGCACCATCGTGCCTACCATCCCTGTCCTATTGTCCCCATTTATTCGTACCTCTTTCCTGTATTCTTACTCATGTTTATACTTACCTCTATTATCTTGTAAGCGATTGACAAATCAAATCAAATCAATAAATGACATAAATAAACCCTTTGGGGGAGCGAGAAGATATTTCAACGTGAGTGAAACGGGGAGTCCCAGGAAGTCAAGGAGAGGCAGATTTGGTCAAGGGGGCAAAAGAGCAGGAGGGACAGAGCACCAGCAGAGAGAATGACCCCAAGGAAGGAGGGTAAGAATAGAAATAATGGGGGGAAAAAAAAACAGAAAAAGAAAGCTAGTTTCAAACATGAAAAGCCCAAGGTTGCAAGGCCTCTGGGGCAACCCTTCCAATCTCTCTGGGAATTAAGGAGCTTTATTTGAAAAGAAGACCAGCCCCTTCCTCTAAGACAATTTCAAGTTTTCAAAATGGAGGGAACATCTTTTGATTCTTAATCATTTAATGTAACGTATTCTACTGGCACAGCTGGAATGGGGCAGCTCACCATGGCCAACTCACCATAGCCAACTCATCAAGGCCATCTCACCATGGCCAACTTGCCACGGCCAAGTCGCCGTGGGACAACTCTCCACGGCCAACTCTCCACGGCCAACTCACCATGGCCAACTCACCATAGCCAACTCATCAAGGCCATCTCACCATGGCCAAGTCACTGTGGGACAACTCTCCATGGCCAACTCTCCACGGCCAATTCACCATGGCCAACTTGCCATAGTCAACTCACTTTACATGATTACATAAAGTTCCTGCCTCTTGCAAGAGCTGCAGATCAACTCGCCACAGGACAATTCAATAAGTCAATGTAACTATTTAAAATAAGCTTTAAAATATTTTAAAAGAAAAGATACATTCATCAAGATTCATCAGGTGCAACACTTCACGATATAGAGTACAAATAAGCAATCAAATCATACTAGGAAACAGTCAGTATAAACCGTAAGAATACAAGTGACAAAGCTACAGTCGTACAGTCACAAGTGGGAGGGGGTGGGTGATAAGGAGTGATGAGAAGATTACTAGTAATAGCAGTGCAGACTTTGTAAATAGTTGGACAGTGTTGAGGGAATTATTTGTTTAGCAGAGTGATGGCTTTCAGGAAATAACTGTCCTTGTGTCTAGTTGTTCTGGTGTGCAGTGCTCGTTTTGAGGGTAGGAGTTGAAACAGTTTATGTCCAGGATGTGAGGGGGGGTCTGTAAATATGTTTATTAGTGTTTGTATATTGGCTGTATTTCATCACCAAACACACAGCTTTCCAAGCAAACCTCCTCCTAAAACAGGGGTCCCCAACCACCGGTCCCCGGACCAGTACCAGTCCGTGGATCATTTTTTACTGGGCCGCAAAGCTTGGGCGCTGCCATCTTGTTTCGACAGCGCTTCCGGGTTTTTGGTTGCTTCTGGGTTTTTGGTTGGAAAGTGCTTCCGGTTTTTCAGTTGGAAAGCAGCGTTTGGGTGCTCGCGCCTTAGTTTTGTCGAAGGGTGGTGGATTTGAACGAAGAGCCGTCCCAGTGGTGGTGGAGTCTCACGTTACTCAGGTACCGGTCCGTGGAAGAATAAATAATTGTGAAACCGGTCCCTGGTTCAAAAAAGGTTGTGGGCCACTGTCCTAAAAGACCCCTTGGAACATTTTAAGGCGGTTAAAGACACTCAGCTTATTAGTTAGAAAAGTGACAACCCAGGTTTGAGACCCAAGTGCTGCGGGATGGGATGAGCTCCTGCCCCAGCTCCTGCCCATCGAGGAGTTTGAAAGCATGCAAGCGCAAGTTAGATAAATTGACACCACTTAGGAGGGAAGGTTAATCGTGTGCCTCAACATATCGCCTCAACATATAGCCATGATCACGGAAGCATCTATGGACAACACTTTCTCCCTTGGCTAAAAAACAGAAACGAGCAGTGCCCCCTAGAGTTGGACATAACCAGACGGGAGAAGGAATGGCAGCCTGTACACGTATTCTTGCCATAGTGCATCACTTACCCAACACACAGAAGGTAGCCCTGGCAGATTTCTCCACGATGTTCTCTGGGACCTTTAAGGGAATAGTTGTGGGTTGGTTGTTTTCTGCAAGCAAGGAGGAAAAAAAAAAAGACAGTCTGGATTGAGCCTCTTTGTTCTTTTATTGCTAATTTTCTCATTTCCGGCTATCTCTAGTACCCATTATTTAATCCAATGGCTAGGGACATTTAAGAATTGGCGTCTCCTTTAGATTTCACAAGTTCTTGGACTCATCTGTAGCTCTAGGCCAGTGGCGGCTAACCTTTTGGGGCTCCTGTGCCAAAAATCGTGTGCGTGCTTGAGCTTGCGCACTCATGTGCCAGCATCCAGAAGGCAATGCGCACCCCCTCATGTCCCCCTGCGCATGCGTGCACAATCCCCCCACCCTTACCTGCACTGCACCTCCCAGCTGATTTTCGGCCTCCTCAAAATCTTGAAAAAAGCCTCTGCAGGCTTTGCAGGGCGAATAATAGGCCCGTTTCGTCACTTCTGGTATTATAGGAAATGATGAAACGGGCCTATTATCCGTCCTGCAAAGCCCTGCAGAGGCTTTTTTCAAGCCTCTGGGAGGCCGAAAAAGGCCTCAAACCAGCCAAAAAAAAAATCAGCTGTGTGGTGCACACATGCACAGTGAGGTAAGTTCGCCTGCGGCTCGCGTGCCGGCACAAATGGCTCTGCGTGCTATAGATTCGCTATCGCCCTCTGGGCGATAGCAGTAGCACTTAGATTTACAATATAAACCATTTCACAGTGCTTTACAGCCCTAAGGGGTTTACAGTGTCAGCCTACTTCTCCCAACAATCCGGGTCCTCGTTTTACCAACCTCAGAAGGATGGAAGGCTGAGTCAATCTTGGAACCAGTGAAAATCAAACTGCTGGCAGTCAGCAGAATTAGACTGCAATACTGCATTCTCACCACTGCGCCACCAGGGCTCTATGGCTACATGTTTACTCACCCCTATGCTATAGGAGCCATATAGTTCTCTATCTCTACCAAAAGGAGTCTGCTTAAAGAGGCTTGTTTATACATATACATGAAAGGATCATACTGTAGAGCCGTGTTTCTCAAATTTGGCAAGAAGAAAGTGGGTGGCTGCTGGTTGATACTTACTGGCTCCACATAGCAACTTGTTGATGACCACTTCCGTCTCGATTCCTTCAGGCTTTATGAAAAGAGAAGAAGAGGGAAAAAGTGAAAATGAATGTTAGATATTTCTTAAAATTCCTAACTTATTTTCTGAATTTTTTAAAAAATCTCCTATGACGATGAAAGCTGGGTAAAGGGCAAAGCCATTCAGCCACAATAGGAACTGCATTGCATCAGCCCAAGTTTTAACCAAGCTTGACTCAGATAACCTGCAAAGTTATCTATGGCCTCTGACTACAGCCAAAAGAATACATGCTCTTGCCACAGGAACAGGAAGCTCAAGGGCAAAGCTCAAGAGAGGGTATAAAAGCCACTCAACTCTCAGGCCCATGTGGTCAGCTGCCCAGAACCACCCCATCTTTCTGATTCACCAATAAACTATCTTTCCAATCAGCCTCCATGTTTTCAGTGTCCTTCTCCCCACTTGGAACTGAACCAGATGGATATTTCTTCCAACAACTGGGGGAAAAAACCCAAACCCTTTCACGCTGTCATCAAGAAAACTTAATTTACTAGGAAACATGACTCTTACTTTAATATATCATTACTCTCAACTCCATCCTTGCCCTCACCACGGACGAGAGCAGCCTGTACGTACCTCGACTAGCAGGGTTTTGATCACGATGTCCCTCTGTCCTTTGGCAGGCACTTCCGCAATTTCGTTCCCACAGAGCTGGGTGGACTTCAGGGCCTCTGCTGTTATTGTAAAGTTGACTTCCCCTAGAACCAAAAAGGGACACTCAGTCAGGTGTATCCCCAGATTGCTTGAGCATCTGTGAACCGTGGGGGCTCAATGGTTAGAATGCAGTACTGCAGGCTGTTTCTGCTGACTGCCGCAGGCTGCCAGCGGTCCGAGGGTGAGAGACTCAAAAGTTGATTCAGCCTTTCATCCTTCCCAGGTCAACAAAAGGAGGACTCAGATTGTTGAGGGCGATAGGCTGATTCTATAAAGGCCTTGAGGGGTCTGTAAAGGCACAGCGAAACGGTAATTAAGCAGGGGTGGGCTTCAAACATTTTAGCAATGGGTTCTTGGCCTGGGTTGCTGGGTGGGTGTGGCCTACTCGACCTCCTGCACCACGGCTGGGGTGTTTTTGCCCTGCTCGGGCTCCGGAGGCTTTCCTCGAGCCTCCAGGAGGGAGAAAATGGCTTCCCTAGTTTCCAGAGAGCCTCCAGAGCCCGGGGAAGCCATTTTCTCCCACCTGGAGATTCAAGAAAAGCCTCCAGAGCCCAGGGAAGCCATTTTCTCTCTCCTGGAGACTCAGGGAAAGCCTCAGGAGCCCAGGGAAGCCATTTTCTCCCTCCTAGAGACTCAGGGAAAGCCTCAGGAGCCCAGGGAAGCCATTTTCTCCCTCCTGGAGACTCAGGGAAAGCCTCCGGAGCCCAGGGAAGCCATTTTCTCCCTCCTGGAGGCTCGAGGAAAGCCTCTGGAACCCAGGGAAGCCATTTTCTCCCTCCTGGAGACTCAGGGAAAGCCTCAGGAGCCCAGGGAAGCCATTTTCTCCCTCCTGGAGGCTCAAGGAAAGCCTCCAGAGCCCAGGAAGCCATTTTCTCCCTCCTGGAGGCTCGGGAAAGCCTCAGGAGCCCAGGGAAGCCATTTTCTCCCTCCTGGAGGTTCGGGAAAGCCTCAGGAGCCCAGGGAAGCCATTTTCTCCCACCTGGAGGCTTGGGGAAAGCCTCCGGAGCCCAGGGAAGCCATTTTCTCCCTCCTGGAGACTCAGGGAAAGCCTCCGGAGCCCAGGGAAGCCATTTTCTCCCTCCTGAAGACTTGGGGAAAGCCTCAGGAGCCCAGGGAAGCCATTTTCTCCATCCTGGAGACTCAGGGAAAGCCTCAGGAGCCCAGGGAAGCCATTTTCTCCCTCCTGGAGACTCGAGGAAAGCCTCCGGAGCCCGGGCAGGGCAAAAACACCCCAGCCATGGTGCAGGAGATCGAGTAGGCCACACCCACCCATCAACGGGCTCATTTTTTGCCTTCCCGAACTTCTGGGAGGCCCGTTTTTCACCCTCCGTGTGCGGCCTGCCCTTATCTGCATCCAAATCGAGCTGCGCGTGGGACTCCTGGGAGGGGCGGGGAAGGGTGGGCGGGGCCAGCCAGGAGTGGGATTTGGGGGTCCTCAGAACTGCCAAGAATCTTATTAGCTAGGGGCTCTCCTGAACCCCTGAGAACCCCAGCAGCCCACCCTGTATATAAATCTAAGTGTTACTGCTATAGCTATACTTTTTTCCTTTATTTCTTGTTTTTTTTGGGTCTGGGTAAGGACAAACAGCCAGCGGAACCCCAGGGACCTTGAGCTGGGTCTGGGCGATAAGAATCACAGACTAAGCGAGACAGTCGTTACGTGAGTTTTGCCCCATTTTACGACCTTTCCAGCTGCGGTTGTTAAGGGAAATTGCTGCCGTTGTTAAGTTAGTCACGCCGAGTTGTTAAGAAGGGGGTCCTGCTTCCCCATTGACTTTCCTGGTCAAAAGGTTGCAATAGGAGACCTGGGTGGCTCTGGGACAGTGCAACCGCCGTAAATACGAACCGTTTGCCAAGTGTCCGCATTTCGATCGTGAGACCGTGGGGGATGCGGTGAAGGTTGTGTGAAAAAATGGTCACAATGGTCATTTTTTTTCAGTGCCCTTGTAACTTTGAATAGTCACTGTTGTAAGTCAAGGACTACCTGTGCAGGGGTTTCAGTGTGGTTATACTTATAGACATAAGCAGTCATCAAACTCTCTGTCTCTCTCTCTCTCTCTCCCTCCCCCTCTTCAGATGGCTTCCGAACTTTGTGCTTGAAGTAGAAAGGAATTAAACCTTGATTTGGGGTTTTACAGATGAGATGGATAGATCTTTATAGAAGTGGCTTGTTCCAATACTTGGTGGTATTCTACCGGTTTGGCCTGGTTCGGCTGAACAGGTAGCTCCGAGGATTAGCTGCTGGGCCCACCCACCACCGGCTTGTTCATATTATTATGAAAAAAAAAACCCAAAAGTTGTGATTTGACGTTAATGCCTTATTTTACTTAACAGATAACAGATAATCAGAGTTGGAAGTGACCATACAGGTCATCTAGTCCAACCCCACTGCCCAAGCGGGAGACCCTACACCATTTCTGACAAATGGCAGTCCCATCTCTTCTTGAAGGTCTCAAGTGATGGCGCTCCCACAACTTCTGAGGACAAGCTGTTCCATTGGTTGATTGTTCTGTCAGAAAGTTTTCCCTTATTTCCAGGTTAAATCTCTCCTTGTTCAGTTTCCATCCATTATTCCTTGTCTAGCCTACAGGTGCTTTAGAAAATACCTTGCCCCTTCCTCTCTGTGGCAGCCCCTCAAATATTGGAAGACTGCTATCATGTCTCCCCTGGTCCTTCTCTTCCCTAGACTGGCCACGCCCAGTTCCTGTAACCGTTCTTCATATGTTTTAGTCCCCTAATCTTCCTGGTTGCTCGTCTCTGTACTTTTTCTAGAGTCTCAACATCTCTTTTATAATATGGTAACCAAAATTGGATGCATTATTCTAGGTGTGGTCTTACTAAAGCTTTATAGAGTGGTATTACTACCTCACTTGATCTTTACTGCCACAGAGAGAGTCGGAAGTCAATGGTTCTTTTTTCTTATCCTTCCTCACTTTTCTTCCCCTTCTTCCTCCCCACCGTTTTCCTATTTATTTGTCTATTTTGTATCTTATCTTATAACCAGTGCTGGGATTCAACTGGTGTAACAACCGGTTTGGTGAGAGCGCGCTTCGCAGACTAACGCAGGGGCAGGTGGGCGGGGCCACTTCATCGCCGGAACTACCAGTTTGCCCGAACCGGTCTGTACCGGCTGAATCTCACCCCTGCTTGTAACCCAATAAAAAAAAGTATATGGAATATATGCATGCTGAGGCATGAGCCTAAGAAGCCATGTTTAACCTTCAGCACTTACCCAGAGTTTTGGGAGTAACTTTCCATGAGACTGTTTTCCTTCCATCCACGGGAAGACAATAGGAAGCCTGTTCCTTGTCCACAGGGGAAGCATCGAAGTCGGGAGAAAGCAATAGCGATATGCTGACCTGTCGATGGCCAGAAAGGAGTTAGATGGAAGAAGATCACCGTTGCCTCATGTTGAGGTAATTCCCCGTTAGGAGAATGAGTGCACACAGGGAGACGTAGTGAGAGTGGTGAGGAATAATACACAACCAGCACACAGATACACTGTATAGTAAAATGTAGGTTTTTACTTTCACTAAACGGTTAAGCAAAGTCCAACAAGCAGTCCAAGTCATACACGGTTAAAGCAGTCAGTTTTTCAGTCCAGGGATAATCCAAATATCAAAGTCCAGTATCATAAACAGTTCAGCACCAGACTTACAGCAATCCAAGAAGAACAACGATCAGCAACATTCAGGAACCCAAAACAACGAACATCAGAACATCGACCAACTAGCAACTATCAACAACAGGATTAAACAACCCAGGTTTCTGGTTCCATCTTATGGCCGTTTGAGGAACCACACCCAATTACAATTTTAGCATTCCCTTAAAGAGACAGTATTAAAGGTCTACCCTGGTTTATATATTTCCAACCCAACTGTTAGGTGACTATCAATTTCTAACACCTCACAGGCTCACAGAACAAGGAGGAAGAGGAGATGAACGCCACCCCAAATGTCAGATGGGCCTCCAGCAGATGTGGAGAATCTGAGCCCTTCCAAAATCTCGCTGGACTACATCCCCCAGCTGCGCTGGGTAGCAGTTAACTCTGAGGGAGGCCGAGAGCTGTAGTTCAACAATATCAATTCTAGGTTGCATGAACACAGGGATAGAATCAAGTCCATGAGAAGGGTTGCTACCACTTAATAATGCTGTCAGGGGTGGGCCGTAACTAATGTTATGTCCGGTTCGGTGAGCCACCAAATCCTACCCCTCCTACCTTGCCCCGGCCCTCGCAGGAGTCTCCACATGGCCCATTTTGGATGTGAGGTAAGTACAGGGCCTCCCGGAGGCTCCAGAAGGCCAGAAACGGGCCTGTTTCTGGCCTCCAGAGCCCAAGGGAGGCCATTTTCACTCTCCCAGAGGTTTGAGGAAAGCCTCCGGAGCCTGGGAAAACGCCGCCCCTGCCCCGCCGTGCTGCAGGAGGCCGACTACGCCATGCCCACCATGGCCACACACACCCAGCAACTGGGCAAAGAACCGGTTGCTGAAATTTTCGAAGCCCACCCCTTAATGCCATACTGAATCTACACTTAGAATACAGTTACTACAACCAGTTTTTCCCAAAGGTGCTTTTTCAGGAGGCAATTGGTGTCAGCGTTCCAAGGAACCTCCATTCCAATCAGTCATTCCGAGATGAGCATAATCTCAGAAGTACCTTTATTAGAAGAGCACCTGGCACATCTGTGGAATTTCGATACTAAAAGTTTCCCGGACTCCCCACAATGTCCCAAAACTACAAACCATCCCCTTTTCCCCCTCATCTTCACATCACATGAACCAATCCCAGAGTAAATTCCGTTTTTCTTCTGCGTCACACTCTATGACCTGGAACGAACAAAACAATTCTATTTTGTCTACTTAGAGCTACGCAGTAAAAATCACCCCCGTCCCACTTTCTCAAGCTATGTGGCAGCGATGAATACGGATTCCAAAGCTGACAACTGGACTTTCCCGTTCTTTTTTTTTTTTTTTTTCCTCTGAAGACATTTCGCTTCTCATCCAAGAAGCTTCTTCAGCTCTGACAGGATAGTGGAAGAAGAAGCTGACAGAATGAAGCTTCTTGGATGAGAATCGAAACATCTTCAAAGGAAAAAAAAAACCGGTCAGTCCCGTCTCTGACCAATGCTTTACAAAATATTTACAGATGTATTTATTCTGTTTTTAGCCGTGTGTGTGTGTGAGAGAGAGAGAGAGAGAGAGCACGGACCCTTTCTAAATTCTGTGGTCTGGAAGATGAATTTTACAATGCATCAAAATCATGCTTTCTTTTATCATTTCTCTTCTGTACTTTTTTGGAATGAGCATTTTGAAAGCATCTCACATCCCGCTAATTTCCCGATCACAAGACGAGCTGCAAAGAGGAAGGGAAATGCTGCTCTATGGTTAAATCTGGGTTATTCAAGAACACACAAGGAAAAGTTGGTTTGTGAGAGAGTTTGCCTGATATGCAAACGGGTTCAGTGAACAAAGCGTGGTTTGCTTTAAGGCAGAGGTCCTCAAACTTGGCAACTTTAAGACTTGTGGACTTCAAATCCCAGAATTCCTCATGCTGGCTGAGGAATTCTGGGAGTTGAAGTCCACAAGTCTTAAAGTTGCCAAGTTTGGAGACCTCTGCTTTAAGGCATAGTTTGAACCCCAGTTCGGTATTGACTTCCTGGTTGTGACTGTGATGGGTGAAAGAACACACATAATTGATACTTTTCTGGTTTTTTTTCCTGGTTTATTTTTCTCCGTCTCAAACCACCCCATCAAAGAGAAAAGAAAAAAGCAGTGAAAAGGAAGGAAGAAAGGGGCCCAAACTGAAAAACCAACCACGGTTACTTTCACTCCCCATATTCTTGCTTTCGGGAAACCATGCTTCAAACAAACTTTGCCTTAAATACAGGTAGCCCTTGATCTTACGACCACAATCCCCCCCCCCCTGAAATGTCTGTCGTTAAGCAAGACAAGTTATTAAGTGAGGGTTCCCCCCCACCCATTTTATGACCTTTCTCAATACCGGCAGTGAAATAAATCACTGCGGTTAGTAAGCATGGGGTGCGTGTGACCGTGGGAGACCCTAACCGTGATCAGTGCATGCCAGTTATCAAGTGTCTAGATTTTGATCACATGACCATGGGGTCATAAATGTGAAAAACGGTCATAGATCCCTTTTATTGGTGCCAACAGTCCACTAAATGAACTGGGAACTACCTGTATACACGGCAATAGTGGGATTCAAATTTTTTTTACTACCAGTTCTGTGGGCGTTGCTTGGTGGGCGTGGTGTGGCTTGGTGGGCATGGCAGGGGAAGGATACTATAAAATCTCCATTCCGTTTCCACCCCACTAACCTGCTTTCCAGCTCCATTCTCCTTTGCAGGGCAGCGAAAGAAGACCCAGCTGATCAGCTGGGATTGGAGAGGCAGAGACTAGATGGGGGCAGGGCCAATTAGAGGTGGTATTTGCCAGTTCTCTGAACTACTCAAAATTTCCGCTACCGGTTCTCCAGAATGGGTCAGAAATTTCAACGGCTGTGAATTATATGCATTCACAGCCCGTAATGAGTCCCAAACATTGTGTGAAGAGTCCAACAGACGTCTGCCACAGTGTTTCGAGATAAGGCTGATAAGCACCCACCTTTATCTCCCTTGAAATGCTGCCGACTAAATTGCCAATGAGCTCTACGAGGCCAAATGGAGCACACAGTCAATACGGAGCTTCAGAGTTTAAACCGATCAGAACGAACAAAGTTGCTTCCTGCAAAGGCTCATGTCCCTTTGCTCCTCCTTTATGTCGTATGGGAGGGGGCCTATCATCTCCAAGCCTTACTCTCGAGTAGCCTTACACTTTTGTCTTAACTGCTCTTGCCTTCTGGCAGCTCTGAGCAAGCGCGCACTGGGAACAGGCTTCCCCTGTTCCTCTGCCTCGCTGATGTCAGATTCTGGAGGCTCTGGAGTCAACACGTAACTCCCAGATGGTCCTGGCCCCATCTCTGGGTTGGACGCAGATCCCTTGGTCCAAGCCCTCCCCAGACTCCAGGACTGGCCCGTGTTCCTCTCCACTTTGCTGCCATCTCCGTAGGCCACCGGCGGACCACAACAGGCCATGCCTCCAGAGAGAAATCGATGCAGACAGAAAGAGAATGGAGGCGGCAAAGATGGAAGGGTTCCTCACCTGCATAGGGTGTTTCAGATAACTGAAGATGGTGGCCTTCAGGGCAAAGATTTCTTCCCGTATTACGCTGTATGGCTGGGTGACCTCAACGAAGAACGGCTGGATGGCCTTGAGGTAGGTGGTTTGGGCCAGGCCGAAGCCCACGGCGGGGGACAAGCAGAAGGCTCCCGCTCTCCAATCTGTGATGGTGTCGGGAATGGTGACGGGCACGGTGAGCTCGGTCTCACTGCTGAGGGAGGCAAGAGAAACAGAGGGGGCGATGAATTTCCCCAAGCAATACAGGTAGTCCTCAACGTACGACCACCATTGTTTTGTAGCCCAAAGGGTTTGTCGCTAAGCGAGAAATTTGTTAAGCGAGCTTGTTCCCGCTTTGCGACTTTCCTTGCCACGTGGGGCTCAAGTGAATCACTGAGGTGATTCACTGAGCGACAGGGTCGTTAAGTGAGTCCGGCTTCCCCGTCGACTTGGCTTGTCAGAAGGTTGCAAAAGGGGATCAAGTGACCACCTGGGACACAGCAACCATCATAAATAAGAAGCAGTTGCCAAGCATCCGAATTTTGATCGCACCATCCTGGGGAATACTGCAACGGTCGCAAGTGTGAAAAATGGTCATAAGTCGCTTTTTTTTTCAGTGATGGTGTAACACTGAACGGTCCTTAACTGAACTGTTGTAAGTCAAGGACCACCTGCATTTTCCTGGCCTGACAAAGTGAGAAAACCATCAACTTATAACCGTTTGTTTAATGACCATTCAAAGTTACAACAGGACTGGAAAAAAGGAAACTGGTGACCATTTTTCACACTTACAACGGTTGCAGTATCCCGGAGGTCAAAATCTGGATATTTAAGCAACTGACTCGTATTTATGACGGTGGCCGTGTCCAGGGGTCTTGTGATCGCCTTGTGTGACCCACTGACAAGCAGAGTAAGGGAGGAGGGGAAGCCAGATTCACTTAGCAACCGGGTTACTAGCTTGAACCACCGCAGTGATTCACTTAACCGTGGCAAGAAAGGTCGTAAAAATGGGGCACAACTCCCTTAACGACTGTCTTGCTTAGCGGCATCAATTTTGGACTCGGTGTCAACTCATAAACCACTTCTGCGGTCTTTTTTAGAGTCGCCAACAGAAGAGGGGGGAGCAGCTTGCATTCCATAAATGGTTAGTAACTAGGTGACTGAAACTTCTGCCGAGCAAAATTCTAACCGGAGAGTATGATTGGTGACTCCGGACTATGGATGTGTCCCATTGGAGAATATGAATGATGATACACCCAGGGGATGGGGGAAGACCAGGGTGAAGGGTGACCATGAGTTATGGGTCACAGAGTCGGTTACATCCAGGCAGTGCTGGCCTATTAACTCCCAATAAATGATTTTGAAAGTTTTCGAAGTTTGGCTCAAGACTCATGATTTAAATGACGGGGTGAACTGCCGGAATCCTGACACTCAGTTGTGGTCATGAAGTTGAGATGGGAAGTTCAGAATTGTGACATATAAATAAATAAATAAATAAATAAATTAAGTCCTCGACTTAACGACCACCACTGAGGAGAGGCTCTTATCTATGAGTACATCTACAAATGTATACAGTATCTACTAGCAGCTATAAGCAGGGGTCAGCTGATGGGGGTGTTCTCAGGGATTCGGGGAGAGCCCCTAGCTAAGATTCTGTGCGGAGAACCTCCAAATCCCACTCCTGGCTGGCCCCTCCTACCCCACCCCTCCCCTCCCAAAAGTCCCCACGCAGCCTGTTTTGGATGCATGTAACTGCAGGGCGTGCACGGAGGCTCGGGGAAAGTGAAAAACGAGCCTCCCGGAAGTTTGGGAAGGCCAGAAATGGGCCCGGAACCCGGGAGAGGCCATTTTTGCCCTTCCAGAGGCTCAAGGCGAAAAACGGGCCTCCCGGAAGTTCGGGAAGGCCAGAAATGGGCCCAGAACCCAGGAGAGGCCATTTTTGCCCTTCCAGAGGCTCGAGGAGAAAAACGAGCCTCCCGGATGTTCGGGAAGGCTGGAAATGGGCCCGGAGCCCGGAGAGGCCATTTTGCCCTTCCAGAGGCTCGAGGGAAAAGCGGGCTCCCGGAAGTTCGGGAAGGCTGGAAATGGGCCCGGAGCCGGAGAGGCCATTTTGCCCTTCCAGAGGCTCGAGGAGAAAAGCGAGCCTCCCGGATGTTCGGGAAGGCTGGAAATGGGCCGGGCCGGGAGGCCATTTTCCTTCCAGAGGCTCAAGGCAAACGGGCTCCCGGAAGTTCGGGAAGGCCAGAAATGGGCCCGGAGCCCGGGAGAGGCCATTTTTGCCCTTCCAGAGGCTTGAGGCGAAAAACGGGCCTCCCGGAAGTTCAGGAAGGCCGGAAATGGGCCCGGAGCCCGGGAGAGGCCATTTTTGCCCTTCCAGAGGCTCGAGGCGAAAAACGGGCCTCCCGGAAGTTCGGGAAGGCCGGAAATGGGCGCCACACCCACCCAGCAACCAGGCAGAGAACCCTTTGTTAAAAGTTTTGAACCCTGGCTATAAGGTCTTAAAAATTTCTCCCTGAAGAGCTACCGATTCCACCAAACATAGAATCCTTTGGATTACCCAAGCTGTTTTAAGGACCATATCCAGGTTTCTGGGAAGTAGCTCCGGATGGTTGTTTCCACAGCATTTGCGATTGCGTCCTCCATTTTGAATTCTGCAACTTCTGTTGATGCCAGACGTCCCACGTGGACGCCTCCTGCCATTGGATCTGCCAAGAGAAAAAGCGTGCATTTTGTATTTTAGCATCTCCAAGCTGTCCTTCAAGATGAATTCTCCAAAGCAACACCCATCACCCTCACGAACATTTAAAAGATAATCATTACCATGTCTCTGAGAGCCACAAGCACTCAGGAGTGTTAAACGAAGAGAAGGAAGTGCAGGAAAGAAAGTGTGAGGGACACTTTCTCCAACAAAAGTCAAGAGGGTAGCTGCAGCTAAGCAACCAACCAAGACAAACAGTCTTTGATTGGTGGTTATATCTCATCAATTTGATTCTTATTCTTATCATCCATATCCTCACCCTTATCCTCATTTTTACATTAGCCAGAAGATCACAACGCTATTGCAGAGTTGTACTTTGGCTTGCCAATTTACCACCTCTGTTATAGGACACACTTGCACACTTCCCAAGATGTGCCACAAGAAGGTGAGCTCATTTCATACCCCCCCCCCAAAAAAAACCCATGAGTGGCTCTTCCTACAGCATCACCCAAGGTCTCCCCTCACTTCCTCGGAGCTGCCTTGCAAACGGGTGCTGCAACTGGGTAGGTTCAGAGCCAGCAGGAATCTGACTGCCCACACGGAGCACCAACCCGTCTGTCCACCAAAATGCTACCTAATTATCTGCTCGCATAGAAACATGCTTTCGAATTGTGAGGTGGACAGAAGCTGAGGCGGAGTGACGGGAGCTCACACCATCACACAGTGCTAGGACTCAAACCCCTGGAGCACAGACCGTCTCCAGAGTTGTTAAGCCGCTGAGTCATCGTGCTTTGTTGATTCTTACTCAGTACCAAGTTCAGCGGGCCAGGGACCGGTTCCATGGAGAAAGGTTTTCCTGACAGACCGGAGGAGGCATTTTTTCGCCTGCTGCCTGCATCTTGTGGGTTGCGTGGCCTGGTTGCTGGCATGCCACAAACTGGTGCCGATCCATGGGCTGGGCACCCCTGACATAGATATTCTGCATAATTGGTCCCTAACTGGGTCCTCCATCTTTACTAACAGCCCCTCCATCAACCCCTGTAAGAGAGTCCATTTCCCTTGCTACTTGTTGTCCGGTTCTTCTCGTTCCTTCCACCATCTTTTCTGTCACGGGAGTCTTCTCAAGAAAGCCAGGTTTTTACATAATATGATAGTTTGAGCCTGAACCTTCGTGCCCAAGTGAGAACTTGGGAGTTGCTGTGTTCAATGACTCCTTGGTTTGTCTTTTTAGCTGTCCACTCTGCCCCCAGGAGCCTCATCCAACACCAGAGTCCAAAGGTGTCAAGAATTTTCCTTTCCTGCCTCATCTTACGGACATAAAGAAGAGACGGGGCTTTAATGGGGCAGTTGTAGCCACCATCTTGACTTTTTTGACCTTCAAATGCAATCGATAAATAAGTAGAGGAGCTTCCCCCTTCCACCCTTATCAGTTCACTTCAGATTCTTACAGTAATCCCGGGTGTGGCAAATATTGGGCTTGTATATCTGGGTGCTTGTAAACGGTTTGAAGCCAATGTCCTGTAAAATGAGCAGAAATTCACTATGAAATATTACAGAAAGTGTGGAAAAGAAACACACCCACACACCCCATTTCTCTCTTTTTCTCCCCCTCAATCCATCAATCTGTCCATCTATTATCCATCTATAATCCACCTAGTGTGCTGTCTTAAACTGGTTAGAAAATAAAGATGGATGTGACAATGCACCCTTTTTATTTTGAGGATGTGTCAAAAACACAACAACACTCCCCTTTTTCATGACCTTATAACTCCTTTATTCGGGGTAGAATTGGGGCCACTGGATGGAGCTGAGCATTGACTGGCCGGATACCCTTCCTGACACCATGCTTAAATTCACATCAGATATTTTTTTCTTTGCGCCCTGGGAGAGAAGTATCTGCCACTACCTAGGTTTGAACTCTCAACCTTCCAAGTGAGAGGCAAGCATCTTTATCAGTAGGCCCTCATGGCAGCTCAACCTACAATATGTTATGAAAAGTATGACACCAAGACTTGGGACTCAGCTTACCAAAATGAAAATCTAGCATGAGGTTGATCTCCAACATCAGAGGGGAAAAAAATACGACAGATACAAAGGAAATCTGCCAATGTTTTCTACGGAAACAGATTTGCAAAATCCACCCAAAGAACTGAAGCTTAATTTTACCAGAGTTGGGTCACTAATAAAGGAAAATTAAGTCCTGAATGTTAATTGGCTCCAGTTTCCAAGATACAGCTTCAGGTTGAAATTGCATCAAAATAATTCAAAATTATGAGAGGGTGGTGTATGATTATACTCCATAAATTTTCTGCAAAATGTGATACAGCAGTGAGAATGGTACCACACCAATCATTATAAATTTATCTTTCTATTGATACCATTAGACACAAGGACAGGTTTCCCCCCATGCCATCACTCTGCTAAACAACTCCCACAACACTGTCAAACTACTGTATTTACTAAGATTGTATCACTATTCTTCTTCTCATCTTTCCTATTACTTATCTCCTTTTCTACTTATGGCTGTAACTTCTTCGCTTGTATCTTTACGATTTATATTGCTTTATGTAGTTTCCTAGAACAATTTATGTTGATTCTATTTCTATCACTAAGTGTTGTATCTTATGATTTATGAATAATGTATTTTATGATTACTATGATCATGATTTATCACTTATAGTTTTTATGTACAATGAGAGCTTATGCACCGAAGACAAATTCCTTGTGTGTCCAATCATACTTGGCCAATAAAGAATTCTATCCTTGTCCTGTCCTGTCCTGTCCTGTCCTGTCCTGTCCTGTCCTATCCTATCCTATCCTATCCTATCCTATCCTATCCTATCCACATAACTTTCCATTCATTTATTGGTTTTTCATGCTTTTTGCATGAAAAACTGGCAAGGAGAGAAGAAACTTAGAACTAAGGAGAAATTTCCTGACAGAACAATTGATCAGTGGGACAACTTTTCTCCAGAAGTTGTGAATGCTCCAACACTGGAGGTTTTTTAAAAGATGTTGGATAACCATTTGTCTGAAGTGGTGTAGGGTTTCCTGCCTCTAGACAGGGGGTTGGACTAGAAGACCTCCAAGGTCCCTTCCAACTCTTTTTATTCTATTCCTATGCTATGCTCTGCTATCCTATTTTCTATTCTTATTTTCTGTTCTATTCTATTCTATTCTATTCTATTCTATTCTATTCTATTCTATTCTACAAAGCTCTAACATCAAATTAAACGACAAAGTTCCATCTTAATTCGGTATCTAAACGGAACCTTTTGGCTTTTCTCTCGTGAACTGCAGTTGGGATCATCCCTGAGGAGATTCCGGCAGTAATCGGCAAGCATGGATGGACTCCATTTCCCTTGGTATCTTTTCTCCATGCTTGCGATGTCCTGGTGGAATCTCCCCTCATGCTCATCGCTCACTGCCGCCACAGTTCAACGACATGCCGCCTCAGAGAGGAGGGGTGGGAATTACCTCAGAATGTTCGATCGGTGTATTTTTTTTTTCCCCTTAAAAATAACCCCTTATTTTCACTCGTTTTCACCTTTGGTTGATTAAGTGCAATTTAAAGAAGATTAAAAAAAAACACCGCCTCGTTGCTCTCGGGATGGAACGGTTCAGCCTAAAACGATTGACTTCTCTAACGAGTGAAATTCTGGCAAGCGTTTTTTTGGGGGGGGGGGTGGGGGGGCTTGCCTTGAGAATTGTATAGGCATCGCCTTCCTCGTAAGAATAGGTGTCGGTCTGGTAGCGAATTCCATCCACAATGATCTTTTTGGGAGGCACGCAGGGGTTTGCGTCTGGGTCTTCCAAGTTCTCACCGCTGTAGTAGTAGCCCCTGATGTCTGTCAAAGGCAGCAGATCGTAAACCTGAAAAGAATGGAGACCCCCAGTTCAGTGCAGGTAGCCCTCGACTTGCGACCCACTTCCCCCTGGACTTTGAAGGTCTCAAGTGGGGATTGCACAACTGGGGGACGCTGTGATGCTGTAAACTGAAGCCAGTTGCCAAGCACCCAAATTGGAATCACGAGATCCTTCCTTCCTTCCTTTCTTCCTTCCCTCCCCTCCCTCTCTCTCCCATTCCTTCCTTCTTTTCCCACCTTCTTTTCCTTCCTTCCTTCCTTCCTTCCCAAAGCTCATTGAAACTAATTATTTCCTTTCTTCCTCCCTCCCTCCTCCCTTCCTTCCCTCCCTTCATCTCCCCTTCCTTCCTTCTTTCTCTACCTTCTTTTCCTTCCTTCCTTCCTATCCCTCCTTCTCTACTTCCTCCCTCTTCTCTTCCTTCCTTCTTTCCTTCTCAAAACTCATTGCTGAAACTAATTCCTTCCTTCCTACCTTCCCCTTCTCCCACCCCTCTCTCTCCCCTTCCTTCCTTCTTTTTCTTCCTTCTTTTCCTTCCTTCCTTTCCAAAACTCATTGCTGAAACTAATTCCTTCCTCCCTCCCTCCCTCCGTCTTTCCTTCCTTCCCTCCTTCCTTCCTCCCTTCCCTTTCTCCCCTCCCTCTCTCTCCCCTTCCTTCCTTCTTTTCTTTCCTTCCTTCCTTCCCAAAATTCATTGCTGAAATTAATTCCTTCCTTCCTCCCTCCCTCCCTCTTTCCTTCCTTCCCTCCTTCCTTCCTCCCTTCCCTTTCTCCCCTCCCCTCTCTCCCCTTCCTTCCTTTTCTTTCCTTCCTTCCTTCCCAAAATTCATTGCTGAAACTAATTCCTTCCTTCCTCCCTCCCTTCTTTCCTTCCTTCCTCCCTCCCCTCTCCTTCTTTCCCTCCCTCCCTCCCTCCCTATCCTTCCTCCCTCCCTCTTTCCTTCCTTCCTCTCTCTCCTTCCTTCCTTCCCTCCCTCCCTTTCTTCTCCCTTCTTTCTTTCCCTTCCTTCTTTCCTCCCTCCCTCCCTCCCTCCCTCCCTCTTATTCCTTCCTTCCTTCCCTTCCATTTCTGATGAACCTTCCAGAACCATGGACCCTACAGATCCCTAAGCCAATCAAATTGACTCATTTTTTTCCCCTTTTTTTCTCCAGACAGCATATTGGCTGCAAATGATTGGAAAGCCGGCACTGCCTTCCCTTTGTTGCCCCCAAAATGCCTGTGGACTCTCTGTGGCGGCTCCTTTGCTTTTACAGCACAGCAGCCATATTGTTCGAGGGGAACCTCAGGGGAGGCTCCCCCGGCTCCAATGGAGGGTGGCCGGCAGCTCAGCTCAGAAATCCTGAGAGCAATTAACCCATGGAACAGCTTGCCTCCAGAAGTTGTGGAGGTTTTTAAGAAGCGACCGGACCGGCAGCTATTTATCCGGAATGGTACAAGGCCTCCTGCTTCAGCGGGAGGAGGGGGGGAGGGGGGGGCAGACAAGAAGACCTCCAAGGTCCCATTCCAACTCCATTATTATAGGGTCATCTCAAAAGGGCTCAGGGATTCGCAGCCCGCCAAGACCGGGCTGGCAATTTGGCCTCACCGTTTGAGGGGAAAGTTCAGCTTCAGGCTTCAGAAGGAAGACGCTCTCGTCAACCGTGTGGATGGCACAGAGGGAGTTCTGGGCAGCGGCAAGATGGAGGTTGATGCTGCTGCCGGGCAGGCCTTCGCGGTCAGCAAATCGCAGGCTCACCTAAGCGACAGGAAACGTCACGAGCGTTTGCAGTGTGACTACTATTATGAGGCAATCCAGGAGCCAAACACAACACACAGAGCCTTAGACATCAACCAAGCCAAGAAACTTTGCTGAATGTCACCCATCTTGGTTTCTTAGTTTTAATTGAGCTCGTACAACGAAATCAAACACCACCTTCAGTGCACATCATGAGCATGAAAATAAACACAAACACACATCCTTCACCCTCCACACACTGAACTGAAAACCCCCGACGTCGCACCAACACTGCACTATACAGTAGAATTCAACAGAGCTACTGTCCTGTTTTTCTTTTGTAGCCGCTTTTCAGCCTATTTGTCCTTGTTTTTATTTTCTTGTATCGTCTGCCAGATGGTAATAATTCAAAAAAAAAGGGTGTCCAGGATCAGATGGATCTTTGAGAAGGTTTTGAACTTTCTTAAGGCAGTGGGAGCTATAAACCTCTTCCAAAGAGGGGAGAGGGCAACCCGTGATCTTCTGGGCAATGACCTTAACCCTCTGGAGTGCTTTCCTATCTGCCACTGTGCAAACCATACAGAGGTGCAGTAAGTTAAGATACTCTCTATGATGCAGCGGTAGAAGGTCACCAGAAGGTTTTCACTGAATTATTGTTTTCTGAGAAGCCTCTGCTGGGCCCTTTTGACCAGGGTTGCAATGTGGGCACCCCAGGTCAGGTCCTCTTTTATGGTAACACCCAGAAACTTAAAACTGGCCCCTTGCTCCACTCGGTCTCTATTGATAAGCAAGGGGCTGGATGTCTGATCTGTTCCTTCGACAATCCACTATAAGCTCCTTGGTCTTATTGCTGTTAAGGACCAAGTTATTGTCTCCACATCACAAAAGCGACCAGTCCACCTCATCTCGATAGGCAGACTCATCCCGCCGGAAATGAGCCCCACCACTGTTCTTGCCATTAAAAGACCCCTTTCCGGCAGCTTTGCTTCGTTATTCCATTTATTCTTCCAAGCGTTGTTTCCCGGCTGGAAGAATCCACACCGGGAGGCATTTGTTGGCACCCTACCTTATTTGCGAAACAGGGCTCCACGGGGAAATCGGCAGAGTGCACCACGAGTTCTCCGTTATCCAAAATTGTGTACACGAGCAAGCGGGCCAGAGGAGCGATCGTGATATCCACAGGGAGGTCCAAGTTGAACGTTCCTGGTTAAAGAACAGACATTTTTCAGGGAGGCCGAGAAACCGCAAAGAATTAAGGCCAGGGCGATCCATTGGAAAGAGTTCCGTTCCCTGAGGTAACACTAGAGCAAAGTCTAACAATGACCTGAGAAAAGGGGTCCACAAACCCCACTCCCCCCGGGCTGTGGCCCATTCAGAACCGGGCCGCACAAGTGGTGGGCGATTGTGCTGTGTATGCAGCTCCACTTGTGTAAGTGGCGGGCCTTCATGGAATTGTGTGCACAAGTGCAAATTTCCACCGCTCACATGGAGCCATCCCCTCTTCTCCCCGCCATCCTCTGCTTGTGTTTTGCACTTGAAACAGTTTTCTTTTCAGGTGGGGAGGGGGAGTAGAACTCCTTAGCATCAGAGCGTGTTAATAATCACATAGGAAATACTAATGCTCTGATGGTCATTTGGAAAAATCCTTTCTTAGTGAGTACCTAGAAGCCAAGAGGAGCATACATGCCAAATTTCAAAGTTTGTAGGCTTTATGGTTCTGGAGATTTTGTGATGACGCGTGAGTGGTATTTCGCTTTTATATAGATAATGTCTGCATGTCACACACACGGTAAGGATCTCTTCAAATGCGATCTATATATATTTCGGTGTAATACTGGTGCAGGTGAGGTATTGATTAATAAAAATTCACAGAACCTGCCTGTGTGAAATTATCTTCCATTGACATAACGGCCATCAACATATTTTGGAATGCGCTCTTCCAATTAATGTGGCCATACTTTGGAGATGAGATTTTATTAGCATTTCGGGCAAAAAATGGAATAAGAGACCGACTCTTTCATCGGTTCATTCATTCCCAAAGGAAAATGGGTGGAAGGAAAGTGGAAAGAGAAGGAAAAACAGTTTTTTACCTTTATTATGCTTTTCTTTCAAGGGATGTGTACCTGACTTCACAATATCCCCTCTGGACACCACCTTTGAGGAAAAAAAAACAAAAAGATTTATTGTCGAGATCTCTGTAGTTGGGTGGGATCTAAGAAAGAAAAACTGCTCAACAGATAACAGATAATCAGAGTTGGAAGGGACCTTGTAGGTCATCTAGTCCAACAGGAGTCCCTACACCATTTCTGACAGATGGGAATCCAATCTCTTCTCGAAAGTCTCAACTGATGGCGCTCCCACAACTTCTGAGGGCAACTTCTGTTCCATTGGTTGATTGTTCTCCCTGTCAGAAAGTTTCTCCTTATTTCCAGGTTAAATCTCTCCTTGTTCACTTTCCATCCATTATTCCTTCTCTGGCCTTCGGGTGCTTTGGGAAATAGCTTGACCCTCTTCCTCTCTGTGGCAGCCCTTCAAATATTGGAAGACCGCTGTCATGTCTCCCCTGGTCCTTCTCTTCACTAGACTAGCCATGTCCAGTTCCTGTAACCGTTCTTCATATGTTTTAGTCTCCAGTCCCCTCATCATCCTGGTTGCTCTTCTCTGCCCTTTTTCTAGAGTCTCAACATCTTTTTTATAGTGCTTAAATAACCAAGCCACGCCAACTGAACCAGTGGTAAAAAAAAAAATTGAATCTCACTACTGCTCCACATGTCTCTTGTACTACACCTTTACTCCTTAGATACTCCCTCCCCTCCATTCCTCTTCCTGCTTCGGCCCTTGTGAGTGAAATAAAGGCCACTTTGTTCCTACTTACCAAGTAGTGAAAGAAAACTTCTTTGTCCTTTATGACCTCTGAATTGAGAATGTAATGGACCGGGATCACCGCATCTTGCCCGCATTTTAGTTTGCCAGGAAGCTTTTGAATGTTGAGGTAGCTTTGACTTGGAGAATGGAAACGTGATACTGTGACGTAGGCAGACCGATGTTCAGGGAAGACCCAGTTTGAATCGTAACAGTGCGGTACTTCTGCATAACTTGCCTGGCAAAGAAGAGGAAGGATAACCAATTATCATCATCATCATCATCATATACACTGGACAGTTGAAGGAAAAAATGCACTGGGGGAATATTCTACAGAGGAATTGGTTCTGCAACCCAACACGACAGGCACAGACCCCAGAGAGTAATTAGGACTGCAGAAAAAACAATTGCCACCAACCTGCCTTCCATTGAGGACCTGTATACTGCAGGAATCAAAAAGAGGACTGTGAAAATATTTACAGACCCCTCACATCCCGGACATAAACTGTTTCAATTCCTTCCCTCAAAATGACGCTATAGAGCAGGGGTCGCCAACCTTTTGGACCTCGGGGAGCCCAAACTCATAATTTTAAATCTCGCGGACCAGAGACTCTGGGAAAATCCCCCAAAAAGTCTGCAGGAAAATTCCCCACTCTGTTTTCCTACCGATCGATCATTCTTTATTTGGGATCACAGGATACCGTCTCCAGCTCCGTTCTCAGGGGAAGAGAGAGAGAGAGAGAGACTTTTGGCTTCATGCAAGGAAAACAGCAGAAATCTTTCTTTCTCTCCCCCAAACTCCGCCAGAATGGCACAGCCCCTTGGAGCAGGAGGCCTTGCAGAGTCCCAAAGACTCATTTCTGGTGGAGTTTGGGGGAGGGAAAGAAAGACCGTTGCTGCTTTCCTTGGGTGCAGCCAAAAGCAGAAGAAGAAAGAAGTGGAAAAAAACAGCCCGGTGGCCAAGTGAGGCGCATGGGGCAAGTTCCCCGCCTTCCACATTACCTTGTGTTGTTCGCAATGCGAGCGATGCAAGCCTTGTGTTCTGTAAGCTGTCTGAAAGAACCAGCTAGAGACTCATAATTTAAATGGAGGTGACTACTGGAGCCCTGACACAGGCATCCCCAGGGTCATCTTCTGCCGGCTTTCAGAGTGAAACAACCCACATGGTCCTCCCCCCTTATACATTCCCCCAAAGGTGAGAAAACCTCAGGGTGCTTAGGCACCAGGATAAAGGTTATAAAACAACAGTTGTCAGAAGTAGGAATAAAGAAATATACTCCCCTCCCCCTTTCCCTAGTTGAAGGGCAGTATCATTTTAGGGATCTGACACAACCATGAACTGGACGATTGACAATCTCCATTGGCGTTTAACACACAGCAGATGTCGATTCTGCAAAGGAGCTGAAGAAACCGTGAACCACCTCGCTAGCTGCTGCAAGAAGATCCACCCAGATCCAGACTGACTACAAGCATGACAAAGTGGCAACAGTGGTGCATTGGAAGATCTGCAAGAGCAAAAACGGGCAGGATCTAGAAAATAGACAAAGTCATAGGAAAGGAAGAAGCCAAAGTGCTCCAAGACTTTTTAGAATTCAGCCAGACAAACTGTCAGACCTGCCCCAATCCGATCCGTTGGGAAAGAAAAGCCTTCGGCTCCATTTGGTTAAAGCAAAGGGTTCTTTTACTAAGGATGTTGGCTGCAGCAAAGTCAAGCCAGCTCTGAAATCTCCCGCGCTCGCTAGATACAAACATGAGGTGTAAGTTTGCCCCCAGCCATTCCCTTCCCCCTTGTTAGGAATATAAGTCACCTAACAGGTATTTGGGTTAGAAATATATAAACCAGGATAAACATTTTAGTATTATGTCTTTAAAGAGATTGCAAAAACTGCAATTGGGTGTGGTTTTTCAAACAGCCATAAGATGGAGCCAGAAACTTGGATTGTCTTAGTCTTAGTCTCAGAAGAGAGTGTGAGTCAGTCTCTGTTTCCTTCTGTTGGGAAGTATTGCCGTTGCTCCATTTCTTCTAATTGACTGATATTCCTGGATTTAATGTAAGTCTGATACTGAACTGTTTTTGGACACCGGACTTTGATATTTGGATTATCCCTGGATGAAAACTGACTGATTTTACCTGTGAATGACTTTGGATTGCTTATTTTGAACTTTGCTTAACGTTTCTGGAAGTAAAAACCTACATTTACTGTACAGTGTATCTGTGTGCTGTATGTGTATTATTCAAACACTCCTCTCAAATAGGTCTCCCTGTATGCGCTCATTCTCCTAACGGGGAATTACCTCAACACCCCTCACACACACAACCCGCCGTTACCAGTCCGTTTCCAGCCAAGCGAGACCTCACCAAGATGTTTTGAGAACTCTGAGGTGTTTTTTGGGGGGCGGGTGTAATCCGCATATTTCTCAGGGTGCCTGGCTGTGGGATGCTGGTATAAACAGGATCTCTGGTCAGGGGTAGGCTTCAAAAATTTTAGCAATGAGTTCTCTTCCCGGTTACGGGGTAATTGGCCTCCTACACGACGGCAGGGGAGGGGAACGTTTTTGTCGTCTCCGGGCTCCTTAGACGTTTCTCGAGCCTCCAGGAGTGTGAAAACAGCCTCCCCAGGCTCCGGAGGCTCTTTGGAAGCTGAGAAAGGGCCCATTTCCGGCCTTCCTGAACTTCTGGGAGGCCTGTTTTTCAGCCTCCCTGGGCCTCTGCGCCCTGCACTTATGTGCCCACCCCATGTGGGGACTCCTGGGAAAGGCGGGGCGGGGAGGGCCAGCCAGGAGTGGGATTTGGAGGTTCTCCAAACTGCACAGAATCTTAGCTAGAGGATCTCCCGAACTCTGCGAACCCCCAGAAACCCACCCCTGGATCCGGTCCTTCTCACCTGTCATTTACCCCCTCCTGATTTCCTATCACATACGCACAAAGCTTTGTTGCCCTTTCATCCTTTCCCCTTCTTCCCCACTTCTTCTTTTTATGGCAGGATGCCTGAGAGGCCCCCAAGGCGAGCACCTGCCACATAAAAGCCCAGATTTACCAACTGTCGGTAAGAAAGACAAAAAAATGTCTGGATAATGGATGTGGCAGGAGCAGAATAGGAGAAAAGGAACTGGAGAAAAATCACAAAATGTAAAAGTGGGAATTCTGATAAGGTAAAGCTTTCCCTCGTTCCGTTGTGTCCAATTCTACGGGACAGTGTTTATGTCCGTTTCTTAGCCAAGAGAGCCAGAATTGCCCGAAGACATTTCCATAGTCATGTGGCCAGTGGGACTATATGTAAAGCCACATGGTACGCCGTTACCTTCCCACCAAAATGGTACCTATTTATCTACTCGCATTTTGCAGGAGCTGGAGCAAGTAACAGGAGCTCATGCCATAACGCAGGACTCAGGTCTCAAACACTGACAAGCTCAGAGTCTTCAACCACTCAGCCATTGCACCCCATCTTATTCATAAGTAAAAAGTACCTTTCTACCTCGGATCCTATTTGGCAAAGGATACACCAAGCTAAGAACCTTGCCGTAAATTACAGTTAACAACTCCATCACTAAGAATACTCACAGTGAGCTGCACGTTATCGCTTGTGAAGCCGGAAGTCTCTATGGAAAAGTGGGCTTTTCCATTTTCATCCGTCGTGAAGTAGGAACTGTTCTGTACTCCTGATATTCGAATCTTAATGGTCTTGTTGGTTATTGGGTTTCTTCTGCCATCCTCAAGCTTAAGCTAAAGTTACAAAGCAAACACAAGCTTAGGAACGGATCCAATTGCTGTGCTAGATTGAAGTCTAGCGTACGTCAATCAGGGTACCCTTCACACAGGGTAGCTGTGTGAACAGGAGTTGGGTCAGAGGGGAAGAGGAACCACTTATCTAAGTCCCAAAGAGCCTTTTTTCCCCACCCAAGGGTCAACTGGGCTTTCTTGTTTTACTTCAAAGACATTTCACTTTTCATCCAAGAAGCTTCTTCAGTTCTGACTGGATGGTGGGGAATGGAAGGATTTATATTCCTTGCAGACAGCTGGTCATTAATCCTTCCATTCCTCACCATTCAATTAGAACTCGAAGAAGCTTCTCGGATGAGAAGAAAAACAAGGGAAGTCCAGCTGCCTCTTGAAAAAGGACCTTCAGGACTTCAGGAGCAATATCTCTAAGCAGAAGTAGGATTCAAAAATCCCAGCAATCTCTAAAAAATACTGGACTAAAATCCAGAAGTGGTTGGAAAAAATGACAAAAAAAAAACCATATAGACTTGAAACCAGAGATATTTTTATTGCGAATTTTACCTGAAACATATAGTAAAGATTTGAAATATCTGATTGTAAATGTATTAACAGCGGCTAGGATTGTATTTGCTAAAAACTGGAAAAATGAGAAAATACCATTGCAGGAGGAAATCATTAAGAAAATATTGGAATGTGCTGAAATGAGTAGATTGACATTTGAAATCAGAGAGCAAGAGGATAAACAATTTTATAAAATTTGGGACCTTTTCTATCAATGGTTAGATAATAAAATACAGTAATGAAACGTAGATTTTTAGAAAATAATAAATATATAAAGATGTACTTCTTTTTTTATTATATCTACAAAATGTTTCTAGGATTGATTTGGGATGATAATATGAACTGTTATAAAATAAATTAACTAAATTATGGTTATCTTGTAAAATATGAATGAATAAAACTATAGTCAAATGATTGATTAATAATCATACTAGGATATTTAATCTTTGATTGATAATATGAGCTTTTATGTAATGTAACTGTAATTGAAGACTACAAAATGGAGGCACAAAATAATTTGTAAACCAACCGGCACACTGTACACTTATGGAAGAGATTTTTATGTTTTTATGTTTTGTTTGTTTATGTTTGTTTTTAAAAACTAATAAAATTTACAAAAAAATAAATAAATCCCAGCAACCAGTTCGCTACCCAGTTGCTGGGTGGGTGTGGCCATGGTGGGGTTGGCCTACCGGAACTTCCAGGACGGCCGTTTTTCACCTTCCCAAGGGTCTAGAAGCTTGCCTCGGGTCTCTGGGAGGGGGAAAATGGCCTCCCTGGACTCTGGAGGCCCTCCGGAAGGCAGATATAGGCCCGTTTCCAGACTTCCGGAAGGCCTGTTTTCCCCCCTCCCAGAGACTCTGCGCGAACCCTGCACTCACCTGCATTGCAAATGAGTCGCGTGGAGTGGGGAGGGGTGGGCGGAGCCAGCCGGTTGGTTCAAATACCATTTCGACAAACCAGATGCAAATTTAACATCCAGTACACTCAAACCAGTCTGAACCGGTCGAATCCCACCCGTCTCTGAGACTTAAGAGTGGGTTGCATCCAAAGAATAGGAAGGGCTTCTTGGACAGTCCTACTCACCCACTGATTCAATACATGGTTCAAATAAAATATTTAACGAGGGTGGTCATCAACCAGTTTGCCTTACCTCCCCAGAGAGAGGAAGTCCAGGTTTGTAGTAATTGTCCACATTTTCAAAGGAAACGGTGCTGTTCACCGAAGTTATCTCCGTGGTACCTGAGCCTGTTAGCACAACCTCTGCCGAAAAGGAACCAACGACACATGTAAAGCTTAGGAACAACACAATAGCACCTTTTGCTGACTGAAATGAATGTGAAGATGTTTAAAAATGAGGTCAATATCAGTAACCAGGAATTACTTTTGAAATTAGAAATAAAATTAAGGGGGGGTGGGAAAGATTCATAGTTTTCTTGTTAACAATTGTATCATTCAATTGAACCCTTTCACATCCAGTAGACATTGTCTTAGAAATGTTTGCTTAGTAACCATTCAAGGTTACAATGGCACAAAAAAAACGTGACTTCAAAGGATCATTAGAACAACAACAAAAAAAAAACAATTGCTACCAACCTGCCTTCAACTGACGACCTGTACATAGTAATAGTAGTGCAGACTTAGTAAATAGTTGGACAGTGTTGAGGGAATTATTTGTTTAGCAGAGTGATGGCTTTCGGGGAAAAAAAATATTCTTGTGTCTAGTTGTTCTGGTGTGCAGTGCTCTATACCGTTGTTTTGAGGGAAGGAGTTGAAACAGTTTATGTCCGGGATGTGAGGGGTCTTGTAAATATTTTTCACAGCCCTCTTTTTGATTCATGCAGGTCCTCAATGGAAGGCAGGTTGGTAGTATTTTTTTTCTGTTTTTCTATTCTATTCTTATTCCTATTCTATTCCCATTCCCATTCCCATTGTCCTTTCTGTTCTGTTCTGTTCTGTTCCGTTCCGTTCCATCCATCCCATCCCTTTCTATTCTATTCTACACTAGTCTACTCTACTCTACTCTACTCTACTCTACTCTACTCTACTCCACCCCACCCCACCCCATTCTATTCTATTCTATCCCATCCTTTCTATTCTATTCTATTCTATTCTATTCTATTCTATTCTATTCTATTCTATTCCATCCCATCCCATCCCTTTCTATTCTATTCTATTCTATTCTATTCTATTCTATTCTATTCTATTCTATTCTATTCCATTCTATTCCATTCCATTCCATTCCATCCCATCCCATCCCATCCCATCCCATTCTATTCTTCTTTTTGACACTTATGATCATTATAGCATGGTCACGTGATCAGAATTTGGCTTCTTGGCAATTGGTTCATATTTAGGACATTTGCAGTGTCCCAAGTTCAGGGGATCCTTTTTTTGTGACCTTCTGACAAGCAAAGTCCCCGAGGAAGCCCAATTCACTCAACCATCACATTGTTCGCTTAGCAAGTGCAGTGATTTACTTAACAACCATGGCAAGAAAGATTGCAAAAGGGGGCAAAGCTCACTAAGCAATTGTCTCACTTAGCGACGGAAGCGTTGACCTATATTCTGGGCCACAAAAGCCAGGTTCCGGCCAAGTTCTTTACAAACTCTGGTTTGTCTTCCACAGGAATTGTCTTTCAGACTTGGTGACTTTAAGGTGTGTGGATTTGGGGTGAACCGCTGGGGAATTCTGGGAGTTAAAATGTACCCATTTGTAAATTCACCAATTTGTAAAAAAAAAAAAAAAACAAACCCTGTTTTCGAGGAAAAGCTGAAGATTGAAGCTGCAGGTCTCACTACACAAAGCAAGCTGCGCTGCCCCTCAACCAAGGTATCCTCCACCTTCCTCAAATGATCTATTTACCTGTCCCCTCCTCTGTGATTGTGCCCTCCGCGTTGATCTCATTCTGAAATCCACTTCTCTTCAATTGGAATATTTTCAGATCCACCACGTGAGAGAAGCAGCCGTGAATGTCCGCCTGGCATGGGAAATCAGAGAGGAGCAAGTTGCCGTGGCTAATTCTCTTTATTCTTCCTGTTTTCCTCGAGAATCTTCCTAAGGCAGGGGTCCCCAACCACCGGGCCCCAGACCGGTACCGGTCCATGGAACATTTTCTACCGGGCCGCCAGTTTGCTACGCGCCGCCATCTTGTTTTGACGAGACAGTGCTTCTGGTGGGCTTTTCCGGTTGGAAAGCGGCGTTTGGGTCCTGAAGGAATCCTCACGCCTTAGTTTCATCGAAGGGTTGGGGTGGCGGCTTCGAACAAAACTAAGGCACGAGGATTCTTTCAGCACCCAAGGCAAGGCGAGCCGAGCGACCGTCCCGAAGCCGTCCCGAAGCCCATTGACAAAGGTACAAAGGAGGAGTTAAAGGTGGCGGGGAGAAGCGGGGGGCGGCTGGCTGGCCGGTTGCTCGGCTCGCCTTGCCATGCGTGCTGATGCCAGTACTGGGCCGCGGATCATTTTGTGATGCCGGTACCGGGCCGTGGCACAAAAAAGGTTGGGGGCCACTGTCCTAAGGTAAACCTTCTCAGACTGTCTCCTGGAGGGATCATTCGCGGCCTGCAACTTGGCCCAGACGATCTACTAAAAAAACTGCTGGAAAACTTTGGGGCTCAACTTCGACTTAACATTTCAGACTATAACCGAGAAACCATTTTGACCATCCAGGTTAACAAGGGTATGTTCACTTTTTATTTCAGAATCAGAATTGGAATAGAGCTGGAAGGAACCTTGGAGGTCCTTTAGTCCAGCCCCTTGCTTAAGCCCCTGAAGGCAGGACAAGAAGCAACAAATGGAAACTCATCCAGGAGAGAAGCAACCTGGAACTGAAGAGAAATTTCGTCAGAGAGAGAACAATTATCACGATACAAATCGTGGCATGGTTTGCTTCCAAAAGTGGAGAGAGCACCAACATTGAACAAGAAATTGGACTTTCCCTCTGTCTGAAATGTTTATCGGGTTTCCTATTGGAGCAGAAGGCTGAATTAGAAGACCTCCAAGGCAGTGGCGGGATTCCACCAGTTTCCCCACCGTCGGTGATCGCACGCTTTGTGCGGGCGCACGCACACGCTCCTAACCCGCGTGCGCAGCTCTCCAAACACCAGCTGAGGCTCTGCCGCGCGCCCATCAGCTGAGGGGATAAAGAACAGAAAAGCGCTGGGGCGGGTGGGATCCTACGCTTTTTCTCTTCTTTCGCTGATCGTCAAGCTACAGGTTCGGCCAAAGCGATCGTAATTTTTGCTACCAGGTCGCCTGAACCAGGCCAAACCAATAGCATTTCACCACTGCTCCACAGTCCCTTCCGACTATTTTTATGTTATTGTGGAAATGTGTTTTTAAAGCAGACTCTTGAAAATACGACCGAGTTTTTCCTTCCCTCCTCCTTTATACTAAAGAAAATCAGAGTTGGGCAAGCTTGAGTTTCTTCCTCACTGTCTCCTCCCTTCCAAGCCTAAAATCTGATTTTAATCTTCTTTCACAGCCTAAAGTCCCAATTGTGAAATGGGTGGCCATATAAGCCGTATATACATTTTAAATAAATAAATGTGCAAACATGCCGGTGTTTGTAGAACGGCTGTGGAATGTCTTCTTCAATATCATGTCTTTGTTCCTCCATACCAGTATTTCTTAACCCCAGTAACATGAAGATCTGTGGTCCTTGATGCTCTCTGAGTCTGGTTGCTTTTTTGCAAACAGATTAACAGAGTTGGAAGGGACCTTGTAGGTCATCTAGTCCAACCCCCCACCCAAACAGGAGACCCTACATCATTTCTGACAGATGGCAGTTCAGTCTCTTCTTGAAAGTCTCAAGTGATGAAACTCCCACAATTTCTGACAGCAACTTTTGTTCCATTGGTTGATTGTTCTCACCGTCAGAAAGTTTCTCCTTATTTACAGGTTAGATCTCTCCTTGTTCAGTTTCCATTGTTCAGACATTTCACTACCAAACTGGGTGACATCATCAGAGCTAAGAGGGCACAGGATTAAACGGGCAGTTCCACCCTGAGAGCTGCAATTATTCTCTTCTGTTGGTACTTGAAGATGTGTGGACTTCAATTCCCAGAATTCGCCAGGAAGCTTGGTTTAAAATGGGTGGACTTCAACCATCTGACCAAGTTGCTGGGAATTCTGGGAGTTGAAGTTCACACATCTTCACGTTGCGGAGGTTGAACAATGCTGCTCCATGCATTCCCTTGAGACAAATGTTGTCCCTGATTGTGTGAACCCCATGGGGACTCCAGCGGTTGAGGAATCTTCACAAGCCCTGTTCAAAAGGTCTCTGCTATAACTTTTGGGACTCACCTCTCCACTGAATTCCTCACAGACAGCTTTGGACTCTTCGCCATAACACGAGCTTCTGAAGTGGGAAAATTTCCGGCAAACCCTGATTCTGACTAAACCAGGAACTGGCTTCCCATAGGTGTACCTGTGACCAGAAACAACCAAAAGATTAGGAAAAAAAATGAGATGATTGGAACAAGCAGCACCCTGGCTAAAGAGGAAAAGGGTGGGAGGAAAGGGAAGCCAATTACAACAGGTAGTCCTCGACTTACAACCACCATTGAGCCCAAAATTTCTGTTGCTAAGTGAGACATTTGTTAAATCTTTGTTGGGGGTGATCAGTAAATGAATCTATTGACTTCAGTGGGCCTTTTTTTTTGCTGGAAGCCAGAAATAAATGTTGGTTTCTATCAAATAAACATCATAATTCATGGTCACAAGACCACGGCTGGCACAGAAGGAGACGGGGGTAAGGGAAATCGCCAATGTGAAGAATGTCTGTCAGAAAAATAATAATAATCCTGGTTTTGAATAAGAAGAAAAGAAAGTCAGATCGCTGCCACTTACTTGCCGCAGGCGGTGACTTTCAGTTCCTTGTCCAGAATTGTTATGACTGGGGCGGTCTTGACGACAACTTCAAACTTGGGCAACACTACAAGGAAGAATGAAGTACCAGGATAAAATCAGAATTTTTAAAAAGGAAAAAAAGAGAAGTGGGGGGTGGGTGGGAAAGCCAGAATGCACTCTTGTCTCTGCTTCATTATGACCTCCTTCCCACAGCCATGGAGTCAAGATGCAGCTTAGTTTTGGGATTGTAAGATGTCCAGAGTTATTGACTGAGATGGGCAGCTAACGAAAAGAAGGGAGGGAGGGAGGGAGGGAGGGAGGGAGAAAGGAAGGAAGGAAGGAAGGAAGGAAGGAAGGAATTAGTTTCAGCAATGAGTTTTGGGAAGGAAGGAAGGAAGGAAGGAAGGAAGGAAGGAAGGAAGGAAGGAAGGAAGGAGGGATGGAAGGAAAGAAAGGAGGGAGGGAGGAAGGAAGGAAGGAATTAGTTTCAGCAATAAGTTTTGGGAAGGAAGGAAGGAATGAATTAGTTTCAGCAATGAGTTTTGGGAAGGAAGGAAGGAAGGAAGGAAGGAAGGAAGGAAGGAAGGAAGGAAGGAAGGAAGGAAGGAATTAGTTTCAGCAATGAGTTTTAGGAAGGAAGGAAGGAAGGAAGGAAGGAAGGAAGGAAGGAAGGAAGGGGGAGGGAAGGAAGGAAGGAGGGATGGAAGGAAAGAAAGGAGGGAGGGAGGGAGGAAGGAAGGAATTAGTTTCAGCAATAAGTCTTGGGAAGGAAGGAAGGAATGAATTAGTTTCAGCAATGAGTTTTGGAGAAGGAAGGAAGGAAGGAAGGAAGGAAGGAAGGAAGGAAGGAAGGAAGGAAGGAAGGAAGGAAGGAAAGAGGAGGGAGGGAGGGAAAGAAGGAAGGAAGGAAGGAAAAGGAAGAAGGGAGGAAGGGAGAAAAGAAGGAGGGAGGGAGGGAAGGAAGGAAGGAAGGAAGGAAGGAAAAAGGAAGAAGGGAGGAAGGGAGAAAGGAAGGAGGGAGGGAGGGAGGGAGGGAGGGAAGGAAGGAAGGAAGGAAGGAAGGAAGGAAGGAAGGAAGGAAGGAAGGAAGGAAGGAAGGAAGGAAGGAAGGAAGGAAGGAAGGGAGCCTGGCTGGGGAATTCTGAGAGTTAAAGTCCACAAAGTTTGGAGACCCCTGATCTAAGTAAACAGCTCAAATCCCCACTCCTAACCTGTCCATCATTTACAATACGTCTTCCCCCACCCCACCCCCCAAAATCAGTCCCGTAAAAGATATAACCCAACAACCACCGTTCCATCTCATTTGGGTGTGGACAAGTCGGGTGCCAAGACACTGACTTCATCTTACCGTATTCCTCCACCGTAAAAGAATGTTGAACGTTACTTTCAGAATCCTTCTGAACCACCACTTTGTAGGTGCCTAAGGCAGGCTCGGAAGCCAAGGGAAATTCCAGCTGGACCAGGCCCCCCTTCAGATCCACATCTCTCCATTGGAACAACCGGTTTCTCTTGGGGTCCTGTAAGTGCCGAGGAAGCAGGGACATAAAATGTAAGGAAGCAAGTTTTGCTCTTGTTAATTTCAAACAATCCAGATTCCAAAACCTGTAACCCTTTCTGGGTGCTCTCCTTTAACAGATAACAGACAATCAGAGTTGGAAGAGACCTTGTGGGTCATCTAGTCCAACCCTCTGCCCAAGCGGGAGACCTTACGCCATTTCTGACAGATGGGAGTCCAATCTCTTCTTGAAAGTCTCAAGTGATGATGCTCCCACAACTTCCGAGGACAACTTCTGTTCCATTGGTGGATTGTTCTCTCTGTCAGAAAAGTTTCTCCTTATTTCTCCTTGTTCAGTTTCCATCCATTATTCCTTGTCTGTCCTTCGGGTGCTTTAGAAAATAGCGTGACCCCCTTCCTCCTCCCTGTGGCAGCCCCTCAAATATTGGAAAGCTGCTATCCTGTCTCCCCTGGTCCTTCTCTTCACTAGCCAGGCCCAGTTCTTGCAACCGTTCATCGTATGTTTTAGTCTCCAGGCCCCTAATCATCCTGGTTGCTCTTCTCTATGGTTGGTGCCAAATGCCCAGAGCGAAGTCATATGACTGCAGAGGGAACGCTAATGTCAGAACTTCAAACCTGGGTCATAAGTCTGTGGTAACTGCTACCAATTGCTAAGCAACCGGTCGTAAGTCAAGAACTACCTGTGTGAGCACGCCCAAGGGATTGATAGGAAAGAGGATTTTTGGACCGAGCAATGTTGGATACACGGGAGTATTTCTAGTAGAACTCGATCACCACAGATTATGTTTTAATCTCCGGTCCCCTAATCACCCTGGTTGCTCTTCTCTGTACTTTCTGCAGGGCATTTTGCCCATTTGTTCAAAGTTAATCAAAGTTTCGTTCAAAGCTAGTTTAATGAAAAGAAGGACTAGGGGTGACATGGTACCAGTCTTCCAATATTTGAAGGGCTGCCCCAAAGAAGAGGGAGTCAAGCTATTCTCCAAAGCTTCTGAGGGCAGGACAAGAAGCAATGGTTGGAAACTAATCAAGGAGAGAAGCAACCTCGATACAAGGAGAAATTTTCTGACAAAACAATTCAGCTCCTGAGACCCGGACCAAAAGTAACAAAAAAGGGAAACTTATCAAACAGAGATCAAACCTAGAATTAAGAACAAGGCGGGGGGGACGGGACCACCTCAGCCTATTTTGCATCATCACTTTAGATTTAGATCTTGTCTATGCCTCCAGATGTTGAATTTGGCCCTTTGGCATCAATGTCCACAACTTAGTAAAAGAGAATTTCTCTGCCAAGTAACTGTTCAGTGTGGCCTCTAGGGTTAATCTTTAATGCCATTTTGCTTTTCTGTTTATTCTCAGCATAAAAAAAAAAAGTCTCTTTGCTCAAGATAGCCCACAGATAAGTTATCTGAGGTACCATCCGGCAGTTAAAATAGGGTATGCCGGATACAGCAGCGGATCAAATATTGCAGAAATCCTTTCAAACAATTTAGTGAACGAAAAGCTGACTAAACAATTTTGCAACTAGCCTTTTAAAAGCTCATTTCTGTGAGCCAGTGCTCACATTTTGAAATGACATACCAATATTCTTAGCTGGCTTAGCTGGGTTTCTACAATCTTGAGCAATCTGCACCAGAGGTCCCCAAACTTGGCGACTTGAAGACTTGTGGACTTCAGCGTCCGGAATTCTCCAGCCAAGCATAGCTGGCTGGAGAATTCTGGGAACTGAAGTCCACAAGTCTTAAAGTTGCCAAGTTTGGGGACCTCCTGATCTACACCCTTTGTCATTTTCAAATTCAAATTACAATTCAAGTCTCTGAATTGTATGTCTGGCAAACCTATTACATCCAACGATGTTAAAAAAAAAAAGGCGAGACTCGAGAAAGAGTGCGGAGAAAAGCGACAAAGATGATTAGGAGACTGGAGGCTAAAACCTATGAAGAACGGTTGCAGGAACTGGGTACGTCTAGTCTGATGAAGAGAAGGACCAGGGGAGACATGATAGCAGTGCTCCAGTATCTCAAGGGCTGCCCCAAAGAAGAGGGAGTCAAGCTATTCTCCAAAGCACCTGAAGGACAAGAAGCAACGGATGGAAATTAATCAAGGAGAGAAGCAACCTAGAACTAAGGAGGAATTTCCTGGCAGAACAATTAGCCAATTGAACAACTTGCTTCCAGAAGTGGTGGATGGTCCAACACTGGAAGTTTTTAAGGAGAAATTGGACAACGATTTGTCTGAAGTGGTGTAGGTTTTCCCGTCTAAGCAGCGAGTTGGACGAGAAGCCTCCAAGGTCTCTTCCAACTCTTCTATTGCTGTTGCTATTGGTTTATTTATATTGTTTTGTTTCCTGGTGTGATTTGATTGCTTATTTAGTGATCTATGACTATCACTGTTGTATCTTATGATTTTTGATGACTGTATTTTTTTCTTTTTATGTACACGGAGAGCATTTGCTTCAAGACAAATTACTTGTGTGTCCAATCACACTTGGCCAATAAAAGAATTCTATTCTATTCTGCTCTGTTCTGTTCTATTCTATTCATCCACAAGTCTCAAAGTTGCCAAGTTTGGGGGCCAGTTGAGATCCACAAATCTTAAAGGGGCCATCGTTCCCCACCTCTGGCACAAGTGAATCTTCTCCAAATTTCCTTCTCCCTTTAAAGAATCCACCCCGAGCAGATTAGAGTCCAGGAAAATGGAAAATGTAATGCTCCTGGACAATATCCAACTTGGGGAGCCTGTTGCCAGTGGTTCAAGGCCTTGGTGGCTTGATGATTGCAATAAAACAAAGATGAACTTTGAGCAGGGGTGGACAATTTTACTAGAGCCTCTTTAAAAAAGCCCTTGGACCAAGAATGGCTGGCTCAGGAATTCTGGGAATTGAAGTCCACAGGTCAAAAAGAGGCCATAGTTATCCACCTGGGACTTTTGAGTATAGTTCCCCCAAGTTAATGAGTGACATCTCTTTCAAAAATGAAAGCCTCCTTAGAGCAGCTCATAGAACTGGTGGGTTTTAGATGGATTCAGCCACTTGGGCTCCCTCGGTTTTCTACAGAATTTCTATAGAATCCATCCGTCAAAGGCACTTCTCCCTCAATATAGTTTACAGTTATCTGTCAGAAATGGTGTAGGGCCGTGATGGGGAACCTATGGCAGGCGTGCCACAAGGTGGCACGCAGAGCCATTTGTGCCGGCACGCAAGCCACAGGCAAGCTTACCTCACGGCACATGTGCGTGTTTCCCAGCTGATTTTTGGCCTTTTGAGGCCTTTTTCAGCCTCCTGGAGGCTTGAGGAAAGCCTTAGCAGGCCGAAAAATAGGCCCGTTTTGTCACTTTCTGTATTTCCGGAAATACCGGAAGTGATTAAACGGGCTCATTTTTCGGCCTGCAAAGGCTGCAGAAGCTTTCCTCAAGCCTCCGGGAGGCCAAAAAAGGCCTGAAATGGGCCCAAAATCATCTGGGAGGCGAAGTGCAGGTAAGAGGGCGGAGAGGGATTTCACGTGCATGTGCAGGGTGTGTGTGTGGGGGGGGCGCACACATTGCCTGGCATGTGAGTGCTCGTGCACAAGCGCGCGCACAATTTTCGGCACAGGAGCCCCAAAAGGCAAGGGGTTGGACTAGATGACCTACAAAGTCCCTTCAAACTCTGATTATCTGTTATGATTAACAGAGAGACCCGATGGGACTCTTGGAAGAATTTCCCAAGTAATTTAAGCCAGCAGAATACAAAATATAGAATATCAGAGATGGCCTTGTAGGTCTTCATCTACTTCAACCTGCTGCTCAACGAGAACAGAACAGGGTCGTGAGGGACCTTGGAGATCTTCTAGTCCAACCCCCTGTTCGAGCAGGATACCCTATGCCATTTCAGACAAATTGGTTGTCCAGTCTCTTCTTAAAAACCTCCAGTGTTGGAGCACCCACAACTTCTGAGGGCAAGCCGTTCCACTGGTTCATTGTTTAGCTATTAGGAAATTTCTCCTTATTTCTAGCTTGCTTCTCTCCTTAATTTCTATCCATTGCTTTTTGTTCTGCCTTCAGGTGTTTTGGAGAATAGATTGATCTTGTTCTGCTTTAACAAATTAACCAAGTTGGAAGGGACCTTGTAGGTCATCTAGTCCAACCCCCTGCCCCAGCACAAGACGCTACACCATTTCTGACAGATAGGACTCCAGTCTCTTCTTGCAAGTCTCAAGTGATGACGCTCCCACAACATCTAAGGGCAAAGCTGTTCCATTGGTTAACTGGTCTCCCTGTCAGAAAGTTTCTCCTTATTTCCAGGTTAAATCTCTCCTTGTTCAGTTTCCATCCATTGTTCCTTGTCTGGCCTTCAGGTGCCTTGGAAAATAGCTTGACCCCTTCCTCTCTGGGGCAGCCCCTCAAATTTTGGAAGACGGCTATCGGGTCAGGAGGTTAGATTACTGTTTGATAAGCTTTCCTCTGTCACTGTTCTGACCCCAACAGCACGAGGCCGAGTCCTCGTCCTGATAAACCCCTTTTATTTGTTTTACTTTCCAAAGTTCCGGCTAACAGTCTTTCAAAATAGTTCACAGTTACAAATCTTTATCAGGCCAGGCCGATATCTTTCAGACACTGCAATACTTGGCAAGCATGCCAGAAGGAACCAACTGTCTCCTGCAAAACCCCACTCCCATTTTGCTCCTCTTTTATTCCCTACAGGAAGGGGCCATTCACCATCCACCTGTGGCTTTCCTCCCAAGTCGGCCCTTGCTCCTCAGCTGTTCCCTTCATCTGGCAACTCTGTGCATTACACACTGGGAACAGGCTCCAGCTGTTCTTCTGCCTCACTGATGTCCGACTCCACTGGTAACTGTCAGGCGGCCCTGGACTCATGTCGGCCTCCAATGCAGAGCACTCGTCAGAGCCTTCCCCAGACTCCAGGACTGGCCCGTGTTCTTCCCCAGCCTCCTCACTGTCCAAGTCTGCTGTGCAAGCTCCGCTGGCCGCTGTCGGACCACAACAAGTCACTTCTTGTCCTGCCGTCAAGTGCTTTGAAGTGTTTTGCATGCTTTCATTGTAATCCTCCACCAAATTGGTTGCCTCCCCGCAATCAGAGGCAATCAGAGATGTTGCTCTGAAGGCCAAATAACCGTGGCAACTTTAAGATGCATGTGGCAACTCTAAAAAAACCACAGAGATATGGAGAACATGATCGATGACTCTGGGCTATGGATTGTCCCATTGGAGAATATGAATTATGATACACCCAGGGGGTGAGGGAAAACCAGGGTCAAGGGTGACAATGAATTATGTGTCGCAATGCCGGACATGTTTAACTCCCAATAAATCCTTTTGGAAGTTTTCGAAGTTTGGCTCGAGACTCATGATTTAATTGGGGTAACTGCTGGAATCCTGACAGCGTGGTCTTCAATCTCCAGAATTCCTCCCTGCTGGCTTGGGGAATTCTGGGAATTAAGAGTCCATGCATATTAAAGTTGCCAAGATTGGGAAAGTCCTGGACAGGAATCTAATTGCTGATAATATTTCTAAGAGCTGTGTTGGCACAGTGGTTAAAATGCAGTATTGCAGGCTAATTCTGCCGACTGCCAACAGTTCGATCCTCACCAGCTCAAGGTTGACTCAACCTTCCATCCTTCCAAGGTCGGTAAAATGAGGACCCAGATTGTTAGGGACAATATGCTGAGTCTATTGACTGTTTGCTAGTATGACTTGATCGCTTATTGCACCCTAGGACTATTATTAAGTGTTGTATCTTATGATTCTTGATTAATGTATATATATATATTTTATGTACACTGAGAGCTTATGCACCAAAGACAAATCCCTTGTGTGTCCAATCATACTTGGCCAATAAAGAATTCTGTTCTGTTCTGTTCTGTTCTATTCTCTACTTACAGAGGGTTGTAAAGCACTATGAAGCAATATATAAATCTAAGGGCTATTGCCATATATGCTGCTAGAGCTTTATGGGGGTGTATAAAGAGAGCTACGCTCATTTCATTTCTCCTCTTACAATGCAGCAAGATGGTTTATTGATTTGTGCAAATAAAGCACAGGAAAAGGGGGCGGGGCTTCATTTGCACAGGCATGGGTGTCATCGTGACCTTGATAACCCCGCGGGAGTAATAAGGGAGTTAAAAGTTCTGGTCATTGGAAAAGGGACCTGGCTGTTATTGATTAATCTGTTAACAATTACGTGGGAAGGATACGACTTCGCAACTTACCTCGATGTAGATCAAGGGGACCTGTGGGAGGAAACACATTTAAAACCAAGTCAGAAACAGGAATGAATTAGAGGGGAATTTTTTCAACCTGGCCACCGCTTAGTCAATCACAACGCCGATTTGCATATCAGTGAAGTTCCAGCTGAGTGAACCTCAACTCCCAGAATTCCCCAGCCATGGATGGCCATGGCTAAGCATCCTGGGAATTGAAGTCCACAAAGTCTGGAAACACAGAGTTAGAGCTTACTTGAAGACAAATCTTGACCCTTTCCTTAACTTCTCGGTGACATGACCTCACACCACCAAGGAAGGTGCGTCCATGGCTACTAAGCAGGCCTCGGGGACAGACTCCCAAGGTCCATAAGGGACAATGGATCCTTTCTCTTCCCAACCACAGATGGCTGCATCCACAGTAACACAATCTCATCCCACATACATTTGGAAATATCGGTTATCTATACATGCTCCTCGAGGACCATCCGTGATAGGAGGTCTCCTTTAGAACCTGCAAGACAGCAGCTTCCATCAGTTGCTCTGCCTGCATTCCCAGGGTGGGCAGGGAAAATCAGAAAAATCAATGTTGTGTTGTAGTTGTGATTGCACTGCCCTTTTTACATGCATCATTGGCACACGTGAAAAGTCGCAATTCTGGGAATTGAAATCCACAAGTCATAAAGGGGGCATTGTTCCCCATGTTGGCTCAGGAATTCTGGGAGTTGAAGTCCACAAGTCATAAAGGGGTCATGGTTCCCCATGCTGACTCAGGAATTCTGGGAGTTGAAGTCCACAAGTCATAAAGGGACCATCGTTCCCCATGTTGGCTCAGGAATTCTGGGAGTTGAAGTCCACAAGTCATACAGAGGTCATGGTTCCCCATGCTGGCTCAGGAATTCTGGGAGTTGAAGTCCACAAGTCATACAGAGGTCATGGTTCCCCATGCTGGCTCAGGAATTCTGGGAGTTGAAGTCCACAACTCATATAGGGACCATTGTTCCCCATTCTGGCTCAGGAATTCTGGGAGTTGAAGTCCACAGGTCTTAGGGCCATAATTCTTTACCCCTGACCTAAGTGGAAGTGCCCTCAAATCTGCTACTTTCCAAAATTCCAGGATTATAATCCTAGAATAGAATAGTTTTTGGAAGTCCTGGGAAACGTACTCCCGTCTCATCTGGAAGGAATCAAAGTAAGGGAGGCTGAGATAGACACAAGTTGCCTCAAATGATTCAAAGGTCCAGTTTCACTGGAGAAACCGAGGCCCCCACTGTATTAACAGACCTTTAACACGGAGCTTACCGATTGACAAACTTTCCAGGGAAGTGCCTCCATTTACATAATCCCCAAATATTCCCACGAACTGAACAACTATCTTAAAAAAAAAATTGCTGCATGGTGGAACCTACCTGCTTGTTTACCGGAATGAATTCTTTATTCAGAGAGACAACACGAAACTGAACTGAGAAAGCAAGAAGAAATCCATTTTAATAGGGATAAAAGATCTTCAGAATTGAAGAAGCTTCCTGGAGGAGAAATGAAAGGTTTTCAAAGGGGAAAAAAACAAAACAAGAAAGCCTTTTGGAAAAAGCATCTTTGCAAACAAACCATGATTTGGGTGGTTGAGAATCTCTCTAGACATAAAAAAGTATTATATTGAATCATGTTATATTTTTATGCCACTCTTCCTCTACTAGACAGATGTCTTCCCAAATCCACTAGTTTGCACACACACACACACACCAGTCAGAATTGTCCAAAATCAGTGGCACAATTACTCTTGTCTCTGAGATGGAAAACCTCCAGGGCTGTTGTGTAAATCCTAAATTAAATAGTTGTGAGCTGCCCAGAGTCATTCAGCCTTGAGCACCATACAACTTTAAAAAATTATTGTCATATTATTTTTATTTCCAGGTTCAGGGGGTAAATAACCAGGAACGTGTTTTGTGTTTACTGCTGCATGAATTGTTTTTCTTTTTCTTTTTAAACTATGAATCCTGCTGAACATTATTTGTGTGATTGAAGGTCCCCAATTTTTAAAAAAAATCAACTGTTGATCCATCCATCCATCCACCCACCCATTTATTTATTTGCTGAGGGTTATTGGCTGCTTCAGTTGTGCCTCAGTTATGACAGGCTAAGCGTCGTTTAATTAATATATAAATAAACTTGGTTGGCTCATTAGGGCTGAGATCCAGCCCCACAAAAAGGACATCAAGGCCGGTAAGGTGGGACCAGGGGCTGTGTGGGGCTATGCATTGATGCACCCCCATAAAAGCAGCTAAAAGCAGAACCCACGTTAGCTACCCAAGAAGCACAAACTCTTAAACGGAGATCATCCTTCACAAATCGCAGAGACTTGATCCCTTCCCCAGGACTATGCTCTTACTTTTCTGTCCTGGCTTGTAGATAGGTTTGTCGGTCTGAACGAAGAAGAGGCTATCCAGATTGTCGATGTACACTCTTTTCCGATCGAAGTACCTCAGGGTTGCTCCAGTTACCTCCACTGTGAAAAGCGCCACGTGGGACTTGAAGGACCTTTCCCATTTGGGGAGCTGGAGACGGGAGAAAGGAGGCACTTTAGGGTTTTTTTTCCTAGAGAGGAATACCACGGCTGTTGATTGGCCAAGCCAAAAGGTAGAGGAGAGGAGAGGAGAGGAGAGGAGGAGAGAAGAAAAGAGAGGAGGGGAGGGGAAGAGAGAGGAGGGGGAAAAGGCAGGCAGGGGAGGGGAGGGAAGTGGAGGAGAGGGGAGGAGAAGAGAGGAGGGAGGGGAGGGAAGAGGAGGAGGAGAGAGGGGAAGAGGGGAGGAGAGGAGAGAGGAGGAGGAGGAGGAGGGGAAGAAAGAGGGGAAAAGACAGGGGAGGAGGGAGGGAGGAGAGAGAGGAGAGAGAGAGGAGGAGGAGGGGAGGGGAGGGAGGGGGAAAGGCAGGAGAGGGGAGGAGAAGAGAGGGCGAGGGGAGGGGAAGAAAGAGGGGAAAAGGCAGGGAGGGGAGGGAGGGGAGGAGAAGAGAGAGAAGGAGAAGAGAGGAGGAGGAGGGAGGGGAGAGAGAGGGGAAAAGGCAGGAGAGGGGAGGAGAAGAGGGGGGAGGGGAGGGGGAAGAAGAAGAGGGGGAAAGACAGGGGGGGAGGAGAGGGGGAGAAGAGAGGAGAGAGAGGAGGAGGAGGGGAGGGGAAGAGGGGAGAGGGAGGGAGAAGAGAGGGCGAGGGGAGGGGAAGAAAGAGGGGAAAAGGCAGGGGAGGGGAGGAGAGGGAGGAGAAGAGAGAGGGGAAAAGGCAGGGGAGGGGAGGGAAGTGGATGAGAGGGGAGGAGAAGAGAGAAGGAGGGGAGGGGAAGGGGGAAAAGGCAGGGGAGGGGAGGGGAGGAGAGGAGAGAAGAGATCTATTCACACAACTTGGTGAATTCAACTGCCAAAGATCCAAATAAACATTCGATCTGCAACTGCTGCCTCAATGATTCCTCCATGCATCACTGATGTTGCTGTCCACAGAGGAGCACCACCATCCTAGCCATGTCATAAAACCATAATGGGGGCTGGGGGCGGTGTGGAAACATTCCTCTTCCCCTGCACCAAAAAGGTTTGTCCAAGCCATTTTTAATGCGGCGACTCTCTTCCCGCTGTGCTGTTACGCGGGCACCATCCTGTCCGCCGCCGGGCTCAGAGTCCGAAGGGTGGGGGGGGCGGGGGGGTCTCCTCACCTGGAACTCGGTGCACTTGAAGAGGTCTTTCTGGGTGACCTCTTCCCTCAGGAGGCTCTGGTTCTGCAAGCCGTACTCCACGGTGATGCTCAGGGTCACGGACTCGTTCAGGTGGGTCAGCTGGACGCAGATCTTCCTGGGGGTTTCCGTGGGGACGACCACAGGCACCAAGACCAGGTATTGCCTGGGAAGAGCAGAACAGGGTTAGTCAGGGGGCCGGAGAACGAAGGTGGGCATCCCGATGGTGGTTGCTAAAAAGAACCATCCGGGTTAAAGTAAATTTAGTTTTATAATATATTGGGGGGAGGAAGCAAAGAAGAGAGGGAAGGAGGGAGGGAGGAAAGGAGGGGAAAGAGGGAAGAAGGAAAGGGAGGAGGGAGAAAAGGGGGAAGGGAGGGAGGAAAGGAAGGAAAAGAAGAGGGGAGGAAGCAAAGGGAGGGAGGGAGGAAAGGAGGAAGGAAAAGAGGGAGGGAGGAAGCAAAGGGAGGGAGGGAGGGAAGGAGGAAAAGAGGGAGGGAGGAAGAAGGAAAGAAGGAAAGGGAGGAGGGAGAAAAGGGGAAGGGGAGGGAGGAAAGGAAGGAAAGAAAGGGGAGGAAGCAAAGGAGGGAGGGAGGAAAGGAGGAAGGAAAAGAGGGAGGGAGGAAGCAAAGGGAGGGGAGGGAGGGAAGGAGGAAAAGAGGGAGGGAGGGAAGAAGGAAAGAAGGAAAGGGAGGAGGAGGAAAAGGGGGAAGGGAGGGAGGAAAGGAAGGAAAAGAAGAGGGGAGGAAGCAAAGGGAGGGAGGGAGGAAAGGAGGAAGGAAAAGAGGGAGGGAGGAAGCAAAGGGAGGAAGGAGGGAGGGAAGGAGGAAAAGAGGGAGGGAGGGAAGAAGGAAAGAAGGAAGGGAGGAGGGAGAAAAGGGGAAGGGAGGGAGGAAAGGAAGGAAAAGAAGAGGGAGGAAGCAAAGGGAGGGAGGGAGGAAAGGAGGGAGGGAGGAAAGGGGAGGGAGGAAAGAAGGAAGGAAAAGAGGGAGGGAGGGAAGGAGGGAGGGAGGAAAGGGGGAGGGAGGAAGGAAGGAAGGAAAAGAGGGAGAGAGGGAAGAGGAGGGAGGAGGAAGGGGGAGGGAGGAAAGAAGGAAGGAAAGAGGGAGGAGGGAAGGAGGGAGGGGAGGGAGGAAAGGAGGGAGGGAGGAAGGAAGGAAGGAAAAGAGGGAGGGAGGAAAAGGGGAGGGAGGAAAGAAGGAAAGGAAGGAAAAGAGGGAAGAGAGGGAGGGAAGGAGGGAGGGGGGGTTATAGTGGTTGAAGGCAATTAACTGGCAGATAATCATGTATTTGCTCCTGAAAGTTTATCATGCTAAAAGGGGAAAATTTGCTCATCTGACTTTTCATCAAATCACGTTGCTTGTGACTTAAAAAGCTAACCCGGGTAGTCTTTGACTTACAACCATTTGTTTAGGGAGTGTTCCAATTTACAACAACCCCCCAAAAAAGCGTCGTTGAAAAACTTTGCAACCGACTCATAGATACAACGGTTGCATTGTCACAAGGGGTTGTGGGATTCCCCTTTTGCGAGGTTCTGACAAGAAAAGCCATCGGGGAAACCGGATTCACCGAACAGATTCACTCTGGCAAGAAAAGTCGAGGCATGGGGCAAAACTCACTTAACAACAGTCATCTGGGGTTCAGTTGTGGTTGTAAATTGAAGGACACCCATATAACTGTCCTTGTTGGTTTAGCAAAGTCACTAAAATAATCTGTGGTGATCGAGTTCTACTAGAAATACTCCCGTGTATCCAACATTGCTCGGTCCAAAAATCCTCTTTCCTATCAATCCCTTGGGCGTGCTCACACAGGTAGTTCTTGACTTACGACCGGTTGCTTAGCAATTGGTAGCAGTTACCACAGACTTATGACCCAGGTTTGAAGTTCTGACATTAGCGTTCCTTCTGCAGTCATATGACTTCGCTCTGGGCATTTGGCACCAACCATAGAGAAGAGCAACCAGGATGATTAGGGGCCTGGAGACTAAAACATACGATGAACGGTTGCAAGAACTGGGCCTGGCTAGTGAAGAGAAGGACCAGGGGAGACAGGATAGCAGCCTTCCAATATTTGAGGGGCTGCCACAGAGAGGAAGGGGGTCAAGCTATTTTCTAAAGCACCCGAAGGCCAGACAAGGAATAATGGATGGAAACTGAACAAGGAGAGATTCAACCTGGAAATAAGGAGAAACTTTCTGACAGGGAGAACAATCCACCAATGGAACAGAAGTTGCCGTCGGAAGTTGTGGGAGTTTTATCACTTTTCAAGAAGAGATTGGACTCCCAATCTCAGAAATGATGGAGGGCTTCCTCCTTAGGCAGGGGGGTTGGACTAGATGACCTACAAGGTCCCTTCCAACTCTGATTACCTGTTATCTGCTAACTGGATTGCCTTTGCAATCACATGTCCATGCTTTAACAATCATTTTGCCAAAAAAAAAACCCAACGTTTATTTCTGGTTTTCAGCAAAATTAGCCTATAGCAAAACCATAGGTTCATTTAATGACTGTGGCCGCTGCCAAAAGGGTCATAATATTGGGTCGGTCATATGACTGTCACAACTTCTGACTCTTAATGGGAGGCCCCATTTTGGATGTAAACTGAGCACTGCTTGTGCTCTTTGCGAGGAGGGAAACAACATTCGTTTCTGTATTGAAAGCAAACCTCAAAGACTTAAAACATTATTCTCAAGGTCGGCCATATTAAGATGCATGGACTTCAACTCCCAGAACCCTCCAGTCAGCAAGCAACTTATTTTCTTTTAATGAAAGGGTTAAAGGCCTAATTCAGCCTCTTCACCTGGAAGACAGATTCCTTTCCAAGCTATTCCTGGCTTGACACATCACAGACTTTGAACCCTCATCCCCAGTTGCAAAAACCATTTTTCTGAGCTTGCAACACACCTCACAACAGCCCCACTGTGTTGAACCAAAGATCTGTCTAGGTAGCATTCACCAAGAGCTGACCTAATAAGGCAGTCCTTGAAATATGACCGCAACTGAGCTCCAAATTTTGGTTGCCAGGCGAGACATTTGTTAAGTGGATTTTTGCCCTCATTTTACCACCTTTCTTGCCACGGTTGTTAAGGGAATCACACTGCTGTTGTTAGGTTAGTCACATGGGAAATCTAGTTTTCCCACTGATTTTCCTTGTCGGAAGGTTACCAAAGGGGAAGCACAGGACTTTGGGACATGGTAACTGTCATGGCAGCTGTTGGAATCTGATTCTGAGGAGGAGATTGAGCAGCTAACGGAGTTGGGGTGTGGCTCCGGTGGCTGTGGAAGAAACGGGGAAGAGCACAGTCCTGCTGGGCATTCAGAGGAAGACGCAGGGCCATCCCCTCTTCATCCTAGGGCATGCAGGGAGGAACCGAGAAGGGACCAACTTGTCTTATGGGAGAGGAAAGGGCCCTGATCCCCTTCATGGGCTACAGCTGGGAGAACAGGATATAAGTGGGGAATTTTAAATAGCTCTTTGCTGGAAGCAAAGCGTGCTTTATCTTGGTTGAGGCTTATCTGGGTTTTGGCGTCTTTCCGACTGTGGTTGCTGCGTTATCTTGTGGAAGTCTGCAATTTATCATCCAGGCCTGTCATGTTAATGACTCCAGTGTGGTTTGTGTTGTTGTTGTTTTTATTTCTAATTATCTTTACTTTTGATTCAGACTGCATTTACTCTCTTCGTAGACTCTATTTTTGGAAGAGTTTGATATCGAGCCGAGGATAATTGGATGTTGGGGCCCAAGTTGGAGGCATTAAAGGGAATTTATTCTACTTTTGTGACTGTGTTATTTTTGTGTCATGCCCCGGGTCATCACACATAGTAACTGTCATAACAGCCACCTATCTGACATGGGACAGGGTCTCCTGCTTAAGCAGGGGGTTGGACTAGAAGACCTTCAAGGTCCCTTCCACATCTATTCTGATTGATAGAAATATGAGGCAAGGCAAGCCTCCAAATTTTGATCACATGACCATGGGGATGCCCCTATGGTGCTTGGGGCAGGGGGTTGGACTAGATCAGGGGTCTCCAGCCTTGGCAACTTTAAGTCTTGTGGACTTCAGCTCCCAGAATTCCTTGCCAACTTCACTGGGTGAGGAATTCTGGGAGTTGAAGTCCACAAATCTTAACAGTTGCTAAGGTTGGAGACACCTGGACTCGATGACCTGCAAGGTCCCTTCCAACTCGGGTTATCTGTTATCTGTTGTTAAGGGTGGAAAGTGATCATAGCTCTTTTTTTTTCTTCAGTGCCGCTGTGACTTCGAACGGTTCCCTAAATGAGTTATTGCAACTCAAAGGCCTACTTGTATTTTGAGGAGGAAGTTCACAAATTCGACGATGGAGGTGAGCAGCCATCTTAGCTATTAGGCGTGCAGTCTCCTCTAAGGGCTGTCAGCCTCACATTGGTGAGCATGCCCAGTACATGAAATTCAGCTGCCGGTAGTCCTCGTATAGCGACTACAATTAAGACAGGCCACTTGGTTGTTAAGTGAACTGGTTGCTAAGTGAAACATTTGTTAATTTATATGCTATGCATCTCTCCAATAAGGCAACTGGACAGCAACGTTGTCATTTCAGCTTTCCTTGGGTTTAGAGACCTGCAAAGCAGAGGTGGTATTCAGCTGGTTCTGACAGGTTCTGGAGAACCTGTAGTGGAAATTTTGAGTAATTTGGAGAATCGGTAAATACCACCTCTGACTGGCCCCATCTCCATCTGTTCTCTGCCTCCCGAGTCCCAGCTGATCAGCAGGGTCTTCTTTGGTTTCCCCGCACAGGAGAATGGAGCTGGAAAGCAGGTTAGTGAGGTGGGGGGGGAATGGGGATTTTGCAGGATCCATCCCCCTGCTACGCCTCCCAAGCCACGCCCATCAAGCCAGGTCATGCCCTCCAAGCCACACCCACAGAACCGGCAGTAAAAATTTTCCAATCCCACCACTGCTGCAAACGGTCACTATATAGAAGGCAGTCACTAAACAAGCCTGGACCAGTCCTTGTAGTTTTCTTCATTAGACAGAATATAGAATAACAAGAGTTGGAAGGGACCTTGGAGGTCTTCTAGTCCAACCCAGGGGTGGGATTCAAATTTTTTAACAACTGGTTCTGTGGGCGTGGCTTAGGTGGTGGGTGTGGCTTGGTGGTCATGTGACTGGGTGGACATGGCTTGGTGGGCATGTTATTGGCTGGGCGTGGCAACTCAATGTCACTCACATCGAGGCACGCATCTCCTCGCCTGGCCTCTCATGACTGTGGGGATGCTGCAACAGTCGTAAGTGTGAAAAATGGTCATAAGACACTTTTTTCAGTGCCACTGTAACTTTGAATGGTCACTCCACACAAGCAAAGGAGGGGAAAAAAACTCCAGAGAAGCTCCTGAGACAGGAAGTCTAGTCCTGCCAAGAATGTAATAAGGGTTAACGGAGAGGCAGTTTCTGTAAGCAACACCAGAATGTTTCCTTCCTGCCTTCCTTACAGGATTAGGCCAGTAATTGCTTAGGCAAGAAACCCTATACCAGGGATGTCAAACTCGACTTCGTTGAGGACCGCTTCAGGCTTGTGTTTGATCTCGGAGGGCTGGTGGGGTGGCGCTGGCCGGTGGGGGGTGTGTGGTCACAGCAGGGCAGAGTGCTGCAGGAAGCCGTAGAGGCTGAAAACAGACCGCAGGTGGCCACACACACACACACACACTCACACACACATAGCTTGTTTTGGCCTGCAGGGGCACCGTGGGCTGGTCCTTTGATATTTGCAGGCCGGGCCCGTACAGGAGTGAGCTGCTGGGGGTTGACAGGGGTTTGGGAGAACCCCTAGCTAAGATTCTGTGCAATTGGGGGAACCCCCAAATCCCAATCCTGGCTGGCCCCGCCCACCCTGCCCCTCCCCTCCCAGGAGTCCCCACAGGGCCCATTTTCAGGACACTCGCAGAGGCTCAGGTAGGGCAAAAAACAGGCCTTCTGGAAGTTCAGGAAGGCCAGAAAACGGCCCTTTTCTGGCTTCCAGAAAGCCCCGGAGCCCAGGGAGGCTGTTTTCGACCTCCCAGAAGCTTGAGGGAAGCCTGCGGAGCCTGGGAAGGGCGAAAACGCGCCCCCACTACCATGGCGCAGGAGGCTGACTAGGCCACGCCCACCATGGCTCACACCCACCCAGCAAATGGGCAGAGAACCCGTTGCTAAAATTCTTGCAGCCCGCCCGTGGGCCAGATTGAAGAAACCCCACAGGATGGATCCGGTCTCCGGACCTTGAGTTTGACATTCCTGTCTGCCCTAAACCATTTCAGACAAATGAATAGAAATAAAAATAGGAATAGGAATAATAAAAATAGAAACAGAAGTAGAATAGAATAAGAATAGAGCAGGAATAGGAATAAGAATAGAATAGAATAAGAATAGAATAGAATAAGAATAGGAATAGAATAAGAATAGAAATAATAGAATAGAAATAATAGAATAGGAATAGAATAGAATAAGAATAGAAATAATAGAATAGAAATAATAGAATAGAATAGAATAGAATAGAATAAGAATAGAAATAGAGATAGAAATAATAGAATAGAATAGAATAGGAATAGCAATAGAATAGAAACAGAACAGGAATAGAAACTAGAAATAATAACTAGAAATAATAGAATAGAATAGAATAGAATAGAATAGAATAGAAATGAATAAGAATAGAAATAAAGAATAGAAAGAATAGAATAATGGAATAGGAATGGAATGGAATAGAACAGACAGGACAGAACAATAGAATAGGAATGGAATGGAATAAGAATAATAGGAAGAAAATAAGAATAGAATAAGAATAGAAATAATAGAATGGAAATGGAATAGAAAATAATGGAATAAGAATAGGAAAAGAATAGAATAGAATAAGAATAGAATAGAATAGAATAGAATAGAATAACAAGAGTTGGGAGGGACCTCAGAGGTCCTCTAGTCCAACCCCCTGCTTAGTCAGGAAGCCCTACACCACTTCAGACAAATGGTTATCCAATCTCTTCTTAAAAGCTTCCAGTGTTGGAGCATTCCCACCTCCTGGAGGCAAGGTGTTCCACTGATTCATCGTTCTCACTGTGGCGAAATTCCTCCTTTTGTTCAGAAGGGACTTGCCCTCCTCATCTCTTCCTTCTTCCAGAGACAACAAGAGAGGGACCGGCCCAAGTTCAAACCAGCTTGGCAGGATTCGCATTTGCATTCCCCGATTGCCAGCCAACTGTTGCCTTTAGCCACCACCCCAACCCGGCGGATGCCTTTTATGCATTTATTTGCAGATAGTCCTCGACCTGCAATCGTTCGTTTAGTGGTTACAAAAAAAAAGCACTGGAATAAAAGGGGGCTTATGACTTTTCCCCCCCATACTTAACAACCGTTGCGGCATTCCCCCGTGGCCACGTGATCAAAATTCAGAGGGTGGGCAACTGGTTTCATATTTACGACGGTTGCAGTGTCCCGGGGGGGGTCATGTGATCCCATTTTGTGACCTTCTGACAAGCAAAGTCAATGGAGAAGCCAGATTCACTCAACAACCAAGTTACTAACTTATCAGAATATGATAGAATGATAGAGTTGGAAGGGACCTTGGAGGTCATCTAGTCAAGTGGTCGCCAACTGGTGGTCTGGGATCACTGGTGGTCCGCAAGAAAATTTTGATGGTCCACAGAGAAATGTCACTCAAAAGCAATTAATCCAGGCTGCGCGGGAACACAAGGCCGCGCCGCCCACATGGCCCGCAGGAACACAAGGCTTGCGTCCCTTGCATTACGAACAACATGAGGTAGTGAGGGGAGGGGGGAAAGGGCGGAGGGGGGGAACATGCCCCACTCGCCCCACACTCCTCGCTTGGCCACCAGGCTGCTACTTTCTGCTTCTTTCTGCTTCTGCTTTTGGCTGCATGCAAGGAAAGCAGCAAAAGTCTTTCTTTTTCTCCCCCAAACTAGGCCAGAAATGAGTCTTTGGGACCCTGCAAGGCATCCTGCTCCAAGAGGCTGTGCTGGGACAACAAATCTCACAAAGACTCATTTCTGGCGGAGTTTAGGGGAGAGAAAGAAAGACTTCTGCTGCTTCTGCTGCTTTCCTTGCATGAAGCCAAAAGTCTCTCTCTCTCTCTCCCTCTGAGAATGGAGGAGACGACCGTATCCTGCGATCCCAAATAAAGAATGATCGATGGGTAGGAAAACGGGGTGGGGAATTTTCCTGCAGCCTTTTTGGGGGGATTTTCCCAGGATCTCTGGTCCGCGGGATTTAAAATGATGAGTTTGGTGGTCCCTGAGGTCCAAAAGGTTGCCGACCGCTGTTCTAGACTATCCCGCTTCCTAGAAGCAGGAAACCCAACACCACTTCAGACAAATGGTTATCCAACATCTTTAAAAAAAAAAAAAAAACTTCCAGTGTTGGTGCATTCACGACTTTTGGAGGCAAGTTGTATCAACTGCAGGGATTCACTTAACAAATATGGGAAAGAAAGGTCGTAAAACAGAGCCAAAAGTCATTTAACCGATCTCTTCACAGAGCAGCCTAAATTTGAGGGGCTCGGTTGTCCGTCGTAAGGTCTAGGATTCCCTGCGGTCATCCGTTTTGCAACACTTAGGCTTAGCCACATCAAGTTTGGCTTAGATTGGGGGTCATAAATTGAGGAGCACCTGTGTCAGTCAGTTTTGCAAAATTCACTTAGGCACATAAATGTTGGGCTCGGTGGAGGGGTAGGTGGTCATAAGTTGAGGATTACCTGTCTTCATTTTGCCAAACTCACTTAGCAACATAAATTTTGGCCTCCATTGCAGTTGTAAGATGAGGACTACCTATATTAGTCAGCCTTGCAAAAAAAAAAAAAGTCAGACTGGTATAGAGTTTGACAAAAAAGGCTCAAAACCACCCTTTTCCACCGTTAGGTAGCCAGTTGCTTAACCTACCCTCCCTCACAGGGTTGTTGTGAGGACCAAATACGAAACAGGAGGGCGATGCGGGCTGCCTTGAGCTTCGGCAGGGAAGGCGGAGAAAAATAAAGAACAGATTAACCAGAGTTGAAAGAGACCTTATAGGTCATCTAGTCCAACCCCCCACCCCACCCAAGCGGGAGACCCTACACCATTTCTGACAGATGGCAGTCCAATCTCTTCTTCAAGGTCTCAAGTGATGGTGGCTCCCACAACTTCCGAAGGCAAAGCTGTTGCATGGGTTGACTGTTCTCCCTGTCGGAAAGTTTCTCCTTATTTCCAGGTTAAATCTCTCCTTGTTCAGTTTCCATCCGCTATTCCTTATCTGGCCTAAGGGCGCTTTGGAGAATAGCTTGACCCCCTTCCTCCTCTCTGTGGCAGCCCTTCAAGTATTTGGACCATTGCTATCCCGTCTCCCCTGGTCCTTCTCTTCCCTAGACCAGCCAAGCCCAGTTCCTGCAACCGGTTCTTCGTATGTTTTAGTCTCCAGTGCCCTCATCATCCTGGTTGCTCTTCTCTGCACTTTTTCTAGAGTCTCAACATCTTTTTTTATAACGTGGTGAACAAAACTGGATGCAGAAATACTGAAAAAAACAAACAAACCCAGATTCAAGATCTTTTGGGGTGGGGTGGGGAAACGAAGCAGAAAACTACTTACGGTTTTGGGGGAGATTCTGAAGTCCCCCCAGGAAGGAGGAAAAGGCCCAGGAGAAAAAGGCAGGGCCCTACAAGTATCCGGCTCTTCCCCATAGCGTTGGGAGGTCAGCTGGGAGAGGCGTCAAAGCTGGTGGGACAGAGGAGACGGAATTGGGCTCTCCACCTCACCTGCTCCGTCTTTCGCTAAGCAGCCGGCCCTTTTATACTCGCTCCCTGCGAACCGGGAGGAAGCAAAGCCGCAGCCACACCCACACCCAGACCCGCACCTTCCTCTCCGCCCGCGGTGGTTATCGCTTTGGCTCGCTGTCTGTTTGCACAGGTAAGATGCCTGCCTGGCTGTTTGTGTGTGTTTGAGAGAGAGAGAGAGAGAGAGAGAGACCATCGTTGTAATGTTGTATTAGGCATCACGCCAAGGTCAGAAAATAAGGACGTGGTTTGAGCAATACACCGGACGGAACTCTGTGTGCAAATAGAAGGTTTGCTAGTCTACTACTCCCATCTCTGCGGTCAATCCGTTTCTCAAGATCTGTATATCGTACAAGTAGGCCTCGATATACAATCACAACTGAGGCCAGCATTTCTGGCGCTGAGCAAGGTGCTTGTGAGTTTTGAACCCACCAAAAGAAAAAGAAAAGTGAATTTTGCTTGTGAGTTTTGCACCCATAAAAAATGGGAGTTTTGCACCCATAAAAAAAATGGGAGTTTTGCTTGTGAGTTTTGCACCCTTAAAAAAAATATGGGAGTTTTGCTTGTGATTTTCATACCCATTAAAAAAGTGAGTTTTGCTTGTGAGCTTTGCACCCATTTTAAAAAAAAGTGAGTTTTGCTTGTGATTTTCATACCTTTAAAAAAAAGAGTTTTGCTTGTGAGTTTTGCACCCATAAAAATGTGAGTTTGCACCATAAAAATGAGTTTTGGTGAGTTTTGCATAAAAAGTGATTTTGCATTTTACCCATAAAAATGAGAGTTTGCACCCATTAAAAATGAGGTTTTGCTTGTGAGTTTTGCACCCATAAAAATGAGAGTGTTGCTTGTGAGTTTTGCACAAAGATGCTTGTGAGTTTGGCGTGCATAAGTGCACCAACGTGCCTACCGTCCCTGTCCTAATGTTCCTTTTTATTCATATCCGTTTCATGTATCCATCATCATGTTTATACTTATACGTGTTATCTAACACTTGCTTGACAAAATAAATAAATAAATACATACATAAAAATAAAATAAAACATTTTATGACCGCTCTTGCCACAGCTATTAAATCAGGGGCTCCCAACGTAGGTGTGCAAGACGATATATCCCAGTGGGTGCAAAAACGTGGGTTTAGAAATGTTCTAATTTTATAGTGTCCATTGCGTAATTCTATGCAAATCCTATGCATGTGATTATTTGTTTTATTAAGGGGTGCGAGAATATATCACATAGAACGGGGCAGTGTATAGAAAAGGTGGGGAACCAGAGGTGGGTGTTCAGCAGGTTCTGACCAGTTCTGGAGAACCGGTAGCAGACATTTTGAGTGGTTCGGAGAACCGGCAAATACCACCTCTGACTGGCCCCGCCCCCATCTATTCTCTGCCTCCTGAGTCCCAACTGATTGGCTGGGTTTTCTTTTGTTGCCCTGCACAGGAGAACAGAGCTGGAAAGCAGGTTAGTGGGGTGGGGAGGGCATGGGGATTTTGCAGTATCCTTCCCCTGCCACGTTCACTAAGCCACGTCACACCCACCAAGCCACACCCCACCCCACCAAGCCATGCCCACAGACCTGGTAGTAAAAAAAAATTTGAATCTCACCACTGTGGGGAACCTCTGTGTTAAATGAATCTCAGTGCAGTTGTTGAGTTAGTCACACGCTTGTTTAAGGGAATCTGGCTTCCTCTTTGCTTGTCCGAATCCTTTGCAAAAGGGGATCACGTGATCCCGGCACACCTTACCCATCGTAAATAGGAGCCAGTTGCCAAGCGATCAAATTTTGATCACATGAACATAGAGGATGCTGCAACGGTCATAACTGTTAAAACTAGTCCTAAGTCACTTCTTTCAGTGCTCTTGGAACTTCAGATGGTCAGTAAATGAATGGTTATAAGTGGAGGACCACGGGTAGTCCTCGGCTGACAACAGGCCATTTAGTGACCGTTATAAAGTTAACAATGGCCCTGAAAAAAAAATGACTTGTGTTTGTTTTTCACACTTAACAACCGTTGCAGCAATCCCCACGGTCATTGAGTTACGTTCAGATGCTTGACAACTTGACTCCTATTTATGACAGTTGCAGTGTCAGTGGGGAAATCCGGATTCACTTAACAACCATGTTACCAATTAAAAACTGCGGCAGCAAGAAAAGTCGTAAAATGGGCCAAAACTCACTTAGCCAATGTTTCGACATACATTTTGGGCTCGATTGTGGACTCTCTGTACCTGTATGGCCCAGATAGGGCAACTAAAGCTAGGCCTCATAGTTGCCATCTATGAAAAGGATGCTGATAAACAGATAATCAGAGTTGGAAGGGACCTTGTAGGTCATCTAGTCCAACCCCCCCCCCAAGTAGGAGACCCTACGCCATTTCTGACAGATGGGAGTCCAATCTCTTCTTGAAAGTCTCAAATGATGGTGCTCCCAAAACTTCCGAGGGCAACTTCTGTTCCATTGGTTAATTGTTCTCACTGTCAGAAAAGTTTCTCCTTATTTCCAGGTTAAATCTCTCCTTGTTCAGTTTCCATCCATTGTTACCTCATATTAACTGAAGATAATATTTGTAGTTCTGGATTCAACTGTGATGTTCTTGTTGCTTTCCAAGTTTGATGGTTTTCTTGCAGATGTTTAATTACCTAATACCCCCTTCCTTCCTCCTCGTATTTTCCCCAGAACAACAACCCTGTGAGGAAGGTTGGGCTGAGAAAGAGAGAGAGTGACTGACCCCAAAACACCCAGCAGGCCTAAGGCAGGACTAGAATCCACTGAAAAAACCCTCTCCACTCCTAGGAAAATGAAATATTTTCGGATATACAAAAAAAGAATATTTTCCCTAAAACAGAACTAGAAACTCAGAAGGGCAGAAACTCAGCCCCCTCCCACCTTTGTCAATGGGCCATTAAGGCTTGAGCTAGTCTACATAACAAAGATCTACTCCAGGTAGAGCCATAATAGGAATTGCCCAAAGCCCTTGCATTACATCATCACCCAGCAAGGCCCAACCAAGCCTGGGACTCAGGACAGCCTACAGAGTTGCCCCTGCATGGCCCCATGGGAGTCTGACAACCAATCAGAATACAAGCTCAAATTCAAATCCCAACAGAGGGTATAAAACCCAGGGACTCCCAGCATCTTGGCCCTTTTCGTTCTTTTCCTTCACCCAACATCTTGAAGTATGTGATCGTCCTTTTCCTTTTGGAACTCCAAGCCATGTGGTCCCGTCCACCATTAAACCATCTTTCCAAACAGCCTCCGTGTTTCCAGTGTCTTTTTCCCCACTTGGAACTGAACCCAAAAGGATATTTTCTTCCAACACCTGGTTTTCAGCCTGGTAACTTGATCCAGGGTTTCTCAGCCCTGACAACTTTAAAATGTTTGTACTTCAACTCCCAGAATTCCCTAGCCCAAGGCTCTTCAAACTTGGCAAGTTTAAGACTTGTGGACTTCAACTCCCAGAATTCATCAGCTAACATGACTGGAAGAAGAATTCTGGGAGTTGAAGTCCACAAGTCTTAAAGCTGTCAAGTTTGAAGACCCCTGCCCTAGCCGATCAATGCCGGCTGGAAAATTCTGGACTTTGAAGTCTTACACACCTGTAAGTTGCCAAAATTGAAAAACCCCGCCTAAATACAACAAGCTCCTTTTCTTTTTGTTGGAATAAAGGAGAAACCTGAAAAACAGGCAAATGACCTGACAGAGGGTCATAAGGTTACAACAAAGTAATTGCTTTTGGTGTTACTTTTGCATTACCAAGGAAAATTCAAGAGCAAAACCAAGAAAAACCTCACCAAAATTCATATTCTAGTAAAAGCATCTAAAGTCAAACGGTATCTATAAAGTTTTTTTTTTTAATTCAGTTGCCATATTTTTCACATGTAAGTGAAAGATTGTGCGTTAAGTGGCACCATTTATATGGTAAAAGTTAAATGACCAAAATAAAGGATAAGAGTGAGTTTTTGAAAAATAAGGAAATCTAACTTTTATAATAAAGGATATAAGATCCCTGGAGTTTATATATTTTTTCTGATTATTTTTTATTTCTCTTTAGGAAGGATTTAATTGAAAGCTCAGTGAAAAGCATAGGTAGTCTTTGTGGTATCAGTGGCTTGCAGTAATTTCCTAATTTCTGACCAGTGTAATGTTTATGCGCATTCTAATTTTAATTATATAAAAACAAATATATTATCTGATATATATTTATAGATAGACTATCAATAATAGACTATTTATAATCTTTTTGCAGTTATTGTGATAAACTGTAGATCAATAATTAAATAAGGAGACAGAAGCACGCTATTTCCTTTTTGGTATTTTTTATTGTTTTACCAATGTATAAAATACAAAGAAAAATTATAAGACAGTATTATAACAGAGTTGGAAGGAACCTATCCCCTGCTCTGACTGAATCCAAAGTAAAGTTTTCTGAAACCTCGTGCGGATGTCGAAGAGTTCAGGACCTATTGTTCCTTTGATAAAATGATGAAATCTATTTGCTGGATTAGTGTATCTCTGTTGGTGTGAAAACAGAACCAGAGCAGTTCCAGAACTCAACTGGCTATATCCCCCCGACCCCACCCCGGCCCACTATACCTGACAAAAAAGAGGCACAATCCTCCTTTGCCCACACACACACACACACACACACACACACACTCACTTCTGCTGCCACTGCCAGCTACTCCTGGAACACAGAATACTTTATAGAATAGAATACTTTATTGGCCAAGTGTGATCGGACACACAAGGAATTCGTCTTGGTGTAAATACTCTCAGTATACATAAAGAAAAACATCCATTTGGCCTGGTCATCTCTGGTCAGAGTCAAATTCTCCAGGGCTTTAGAGGTCAACATTAGTCAAGGGTTTGAATCAGAAATGGAGATGACAGTTTAAACAGATAATCAGAGTTGGAAGGGATCTTGTAGGTCATCTAGTCCAAACCCCCAACCAAGCAGGAGACCCTACACCAGGGGTCACCAACCTTTTGGACCGCAGGGACCACCAAACTGATAATTTTAAATCCCGCGGACCAGACACCCTGGGAAAAAAACCCCAAAAGTCTGCAGGAAAATTCTCCACCCCATTTTCCTACCGATCGATTATTCTTTATTTGGGATCACAGAAAACTGTCTCCAGCTTTGTTCTCAGGAAGAGAGAGAGAGAGAGAGAGAGAGAGACTTTTGGCTTCCTGCAAGGAAAACAGCAGAAGTCTTCCTTTCTCTCTCCCAAACTCTGCCAGAAATGAGCCGGCGCAGCCTCTTGGAGCAAGATGCCTTGAAGTGTCCTAAAGACTCATTTCTGGTCTAGTTTGGAGGAGAGAAAGAAAGACTTTTGCTGCTTTCCTTGCATGGAGCCAAAAGCAGAAGAAAGAAGTAGAAAGAAGCAGCCCAGTGGCCAAGTGAGAAGCTGGGGTGAGTGGGGCAAGCTCCCCCCCTCTGCCCTATCCCTCTTCCCCTCACTACCTCGTGTTGTTCATAAAGCAAGCGACGCAAGCCTTGTGTTCCCATGGGCCATGTGGCACAGCTTTGTGTTCCCATGAAGCCTGGATTAATTGCTTTGGGGGGGGTGCTTTGGGGGTGCCTGTCCAATCTCTTCTTGAAGGTCTCAAGTGATGAAGCTCCCACAACTTCCGAGGGCAACTTCTGTCCCATTGGTTGATTGTTCTCACTGTCAGAAAGTTTCTCCTTATTTCCAGGTTGAATCTCTCCTTGTTCAGTTTCCATCCATTGTTCCTTGTCTGGCCTTCAGGTGCTTTAGAAAATAACTTGACACACACACACACCCCTCCTCTCAGTGACAACCCCTCAAATATTGCAAGACTGCTATCAGGTAACGTAAGAGGAGCTTGATGTTTGTTAAGGAGTTATCACAATACCTCACTTGCAAAATATTATTAAAGTAATGTGCAACCTCTTAAAGAAAAGTCTGTGGAGATTTTCAGTCATCCACGTCATGGTTGTTGCAAAGGTGTTTTGTTTTTTTTCAGGAGGCAAGTGGACTTTCTTATTTTTTCTTTGAAGACATTCATTTCTCATCCAAGAAGCTTCTTCAACTCTGACTGGATGGTGGGGAATGTAAGGACTTACACTCCTTCCAGACAGCTGGTCGTTTGCACTCCTTTTTAACAGTCATTGAGGCCACTTGGAGGTTTGTCTATGTCTCCAGGGTTACCAGAGTAATGCAAATGGGTGTGGAGCCTTCTTGGCTGCAGGGTGTTTTCTGCCCTGTGTCTCTTTCTTGTTGAAGATGGGCGTGGGCTGTTGGGGATGAGTCTGTGTTGATTGCATCTCAAATTGAAATGCAAATGGTTCCTGTAATCTGCAATTTTTTCCGGAAAGTCCATCAGAACTGAAGAGGTTTTGTCATGCTCCTGGTGGAGACTGACTCTGAGGGAGAGGAGGAACAGCCGACAGAGAATGGAAGTGTGGCTCCGGAGGTTGTGGAGGAGGCTGGGGAAGGCCAGAGGCCGGCTGGGAAGTCAGAGGAGGACCCAGGCCCATCCCCTCTCCATCCTAGGGCACGCAGGGAGGAGAGGATAAGGGAGAGATGTGATCTACTTGGAAGGAGAGGGCCTTGATCCTCTTCATGGGCTGCAGCTGCGACAACTGGATAAGAGGACGGACATGTATATGGGCGAGTGCTGGAAACAAAGTGTGGAAATATCTCTAGTTTATGGTTCCTCTCTGAGTTTGGCGTCCTTCCCAGTGTGTGTTCTGTTATCTGTGGACGTCTTCCAACCCTTATCTTGTCTGGTTTATGTTGTCTTTTTCCCTCCTTCTTGTAACTGCTTGTGTGGAACTTTTTTGTCTCCAGTCAAGGATATTTGGAGCTTGGAAGCAAAGTGAAGGAATAAAAGGGGCTTCACCAGCTTTTTGTGACTGTGTTTATTTGGTATCCCACCCTGGGTCATCACAGGCTTCTTGGATGAGATGCGAAATGCCTTCAAAGAAAAAATGAGCAAGTCCAGTTGCCTCGTGGAAAAAAAAGAAAACTACCTTTGGGACATTTTCACCCTCCCGGAGGCTCCAGAAAACCCTACACCCCACCCCACCCCCGGCCGTGGTGCAGGAGGCTGACTAGGCCACACCCACTATGGTCATGGCCACCCGGAAACTGGGTAGAGAACCCTTTGCTAATTTTTTTTTAATATACTTTATTGATTTTACAATTAGAATAGACCAACAACACATACATAAATGTAAGAGAGAAAAAGAAAATAAGAGAAAAAAAAGAATAGAAAGAAAAAGATAGAAAACAATTAAAAACATTTTCATCTTCCACAGTTTGTGAGACCTCCTTTTTATCCTTATTTTATGCCATATACACAATTAATCCTTACATATCTCTGTATATCACTACTACGATTTTATCATATCTTCTTTTGCCTTTTAGTGTGAAATCTATCTTTGGTCTATCCATTTGTACCAGCAGTTCCAGCTGTTGTAATATATTGAAGTGTCTTTATCTTTTAATGCCAAGGTTAATTTGTCCATTTCTGCACAACTTAAAATTTTTTTGAATAATCATCTCCTCTGATGGAACATGAGGCTGTTTCCAACATTGCGCAAAAGCCAATCCGACCGCTGTCAAAATATGTATTATTATATATCTCATTTTTTTTTTGGTAATTGTTTAGCAAAGATCCCTAATAGAAAGGACTCTGGTTTAAATTCGATCTGTTCTCTTGTCATTTCCTACAGCCCATTTCTAAGTTTCTGCCAACATTTTTGAGCTTCTGTACAAGACCACCACATATGGAAGAAAGTTCCCCCTTTTTTTTTTTGCATTTCCCCTTTGCTAAAATTGTTGAAGGCCACCCCTGGCTGATAGTCAGCTCATACAGCAAAGCAATGCCTGAGAACTTGTTCGGCCTCAATTGTAGATCGCTGACCCTTATGCGTCAGTCACGGTCATCCACAACAAAGGTTTCTTGAATGACTTCATGGAGGCATGCATAAGGCATGCCCTTGATGCATTCTAGTGGCAAAGGTTGAAGAACAAGCTGTCTAACCAGTATCTCTGATGGAACACTCCCTACTTCGGATCCTGAATAGCATGTAACCACATGCCGGTGAAGAACAGTGTCTATGGAGATTCTCAGTCATCGAGGTCAAAGTTGTCCCAAAGATGTTTTTTTCAGGAGGCAACTGGACTTTCTGTTTTTTCCTTGAAGACGTTTCGCTTCTCATTCGGAGCTGAAGAATGGATGAGATTGAGAAGAGAAATGTCTTCCCCCCACCAAAAAAATCCAGCTGCCTCTTGAAAAAAAAGCATCTTTGGGACCAGTGAGAAAAAGATTGAAAGCTCAGTATTTATTTACTTAGTTTAGTTACTTACTTTATTTATTTATTTTTATTTGTTTGATTTGTCAATAGCTTACAAGATAATAGGTATAAGGATAAACATAGTTATGAATACAAGAAATGGGTACATATAAGAAAAATAAAAGAAAGAATAGGGCAGGGACAGTAGGCACTTTGGTGCACTTATGCACGCCCCCTACGGACCTCTTAGGAAAGGGGTGAGGTCAATAGTAGACAGTCTAAGGTTAAATTTTTTGGGGTTTGGGGAAGAAACAACAGAATCAGGTAGAGTATTCCAGACATTGACCACTCTGTTGCTGAAGTCGTATTTCCTGCAATCAAGTTTGGTGCAGTTTACCTTGAGTTTGTATCTATTGTTTGCTCTTGTGTTGTTATGGCTGAAGCTGAAGTATTCATCGACAGGTAAGTCATTACAATGTATTGATTTTATATACCATACTTAGATCAGACCAAAGATGGCGTAATTCAAGGCTTTCTAGGTCTAGAATTTCAAGTCTGGTGGCATAAGGTATTCTGCAACGAGTAGAGGAGTAGAGAACTCTTCTTGTGAAATATTTCTGGACTTTCTCAACTGTGTTAATATCGGATACGTAATGTGGGTTCCAGACTGTGAGAAGGATCTTGGAGTCCTAGTGGACAATCATTTAAATATGAGCCAGCAGTGTGCAGCAGCTGCCAAAAAAGCCATGTGACGTGTTAATACCACTTTATAATGCCTTTGTAAGGCCACACTTGGAATACTGCTTTGGTCGCCAGGATGTAAAAAAGATGTCGAGACCCTAGAAAGAGTGCAGAGAAAAGCAACAAAGATGATTAGGGGACTGAAGGCTAAAGCGTATGAAGAATGGTTGCAGAAAATGGGTATATCTAGTCTAATGAAAAGAAGGACCAGGGGAGAAATGATAGCAGTTTTCCAATATCTCAGCGGCTGCTGCAAAGAAGAGGGAGCCAAGCTATTCTCCAAAGCACCTGAGGGCAGGATTAAGAAGCCATGGGTGGAAACTAATCCAGGAAAGAAGCAATTTAGAACCAAGGAGACATTTCCTGATAGTCGTAACAATTAATCAATGGAACAACTTGCCACCAGAAATTGTGAATGCTCCAACACTGGAAGTGTTTAAGAAGAGACTGGATATCCATTTGTCTGAAGTGGTGTAGGGTTTCCTGCCTAGCAGGGGGTTGGACTAGAAGACCTCCAAGGTCCCTTCCAACTCTGTCATTCTATCCTAGACCAGTTGCCTCTTGAAAAAGCTCTTTTGGAACCATCAGCCAAGTAAGACAAGCAAACGAGAGTCTCCCTCCTCAAAGGCCTACCAAGCCCTGTTGGAGCTGTGGAAGAAGAACTGAGAAGCACATACGCCACTGATTTGTATAGCTTGTTTGCTTTGGGATGAATTTTTACCTCATTCTTAAGTGTCTCATAATGGACTTTTTTCTCTTATTGACCCAGGACTTAACATGATTCCCCGCCAGGCCTCCTCCTTTATCCTTAAGCAATATTAACAAATAATTATTCTGGGCAACGCAACTGGGCTGAAGGGCTTTGCAGAAAGACACTTAGCAAATCTGGCTGCACTTAATGCATAAAGGTCAGGAACGTGCTTCCTCTCTAGGTGGCATCCAACTTTGAAGTTTCCACAGAACGCGATCTGGATTCCCAGAATTTAGCTCCAAAGAAGCTTCTTGGATGAGAAGCGAAACGTCTTCAAAGGGAAAAAAAAAAACACGAAAGTCTAATTGCCTCTCGAAAAAAGCACTTTGGGCACTACGTTGTACGGCGTTTCTTGCCACCGTTGTTAAGCGAATCTGGCTTTCCCGTTGAATTTTGCTTGTCAGAAGGTTATAAAAAGGTTTGACATGACGCAGGAACACTGTAACCAGCATAAATGTGAGTCAGTTGTCAAGCATCCGAATGCAGCGTCCCTCACGGGACTGTGGGGATGCTTGCAATGGTCATAAGCCTGAAAAATGGTCATTGGTCCCTTTTTTCGGTTGTAAATTTGAACGGTCCCTAAGTGAACTGTTGTAAGTTGAGGACTACCTATATTTCGAGAGTTTTTCAGAACTTTGAGCTTTTGTACTCTCAGATATGGTGGGGAACTCCCCCTCCACCTGAAGAATGAAATATTTTGGGGAATATTAAAAGAGGCAGTATATTGTATTCCCCCAAAGAAGAAATGGAGAATAATAATCAGATAATCAGAGTTGGAAGGGACCTTGTAGGTCATCTAGTCCAAGCCCCCGCCCAAGCGGGAGACCCTACACCATTTCTGACAAATGGCAGTCCAATCTCTTCTTGAAGGTCTCAAGTGATGGCGCTCCCACAACTTCTGAGAGCAACTTCTGTTCCATAGGTTGATTGTTCTCACTGTCAGAAAATTTCTCCTTATTTCCAGGTTGAATCTCTCCTTGATCAGTTTCCATCCATTATTCCTTGTCTGGCTTTCGGGTGCTTTGGAAAATAGCTTGACCCCCTTCCTCTCTGTGGCATTTCCTGCATAGTAGAACAGCTTCCAGCAGAAAGCGATAAAGCGTTTTGGGCCCATTAAGAAATCTGAGCCAATCTATTCAGAAACAAAACATTGTCAGCTCCAGGGTGATGGGATTAAGAAGGACAAGGCATAACCTTTTAAGACATAATAGGCTCAACCCAGATGCCATAAAAGCCAACACAGTTCTAGGCAGCCTTCCAGTACCTCAGGGACTTCCACAAAGAAGAGGGAGTCAAACTATTCCCCAAAGCACCTCAGGGCAGGAGAAGAAGCAATGGATTAAGAACATGACCTTTTAAGACATAATAGGATCAACCCAGCTGCTAAAAAAAGCCAACGTTGTTCTAGGCGGCGTAAACATAGAATTAAGATCATGTGACTTGTGTTAACTATTGACCTCACCCCTTTCCTAAGAGGCCTGTAGGGGGCCGTGCATAAGCGCACCAACGTGCCTCCCGTCCCTGTCCGATTGTTTCTTTTTTATTTTTCTTATATGTATCCATTTCATGTATTCATAACTATGTTTATACTTATACCTGTTATCTTATAATCACTTGACAAATAAAATGAAATAAGTAAATAAATAAATAAATTGCTGGGATTAAAAAAATCACTGCCCGGGCCGACTGGAACTTCCTGTTTTCGGCTTCCAATGGGCCTCCGGAGCCCGGGGGAAGCTGTTTTCACGCTCCCAAGGGCCTCTGGGAGGGCGAAAACAGCCTCCCCCAGCCTCTGGAGGCCCACCGGAAGCCAAGGGCCTCTGGGGGGGCGAAAACAGCCTCCCCCGGCCTCTGGAGGCCCACCGGAAGCCAAGGGCCTCTGGGAGGGCGAAAACAGCCTCCCCCAGCCTCTGGAGGCCCACTGGAAGCCGGAAACAGGCCCGTTTTGCCATTTCCGGTTTTTCCGGGAAGGCCGTTGTTCACCCTCCCAAGGGTCCAGAGGCTTCTCTTGAGCCTCTGGGAAGACGAAAACGGCCTCCCCTGGGCTCTGGAGACCCTCCAGAAGCCAGAAACAGGCCTGTTTCCGGACTTCCAGAAGGCCCGGTTTTCCCCCTCCCAGCACCTCCGAGTGGACCCTGCCCCTACCTCCATCAAAAATGGGCCACATGGAGACTCCTAGGAGGGGAGGGAGGGGCAGGGGCAGCCAGTTGGTTGAAATACCAGTTTGGCGAAGCAGCTGTAACTTTAACCTCCGGTATGCCTGAACCAGTGCAAATCGGTAGAATCCCACCCCTGGTGGAAACTAATCAAGGAGAGAACCAACCTGGAACTAAGGAGAAATTTCCTGAGAGTTAGAACAATTAATCAGTGGGATGAATTGCTTCTCGAAGTTGTGGATGCTCCAACACTGAAAGTTTTCTAAGAAGAGACTGGACAACCATTTAATGTCTGAAATGTTAGAGGGTCCCTTCTTGAGCAGGAGTAGAAGACCTCCAAACTCCCTTCCAACTCTGTTATTCTAATCTAGTCTAACGCAGTCCATTCCAGCTTAGTTTATTCCAATAAGTGACCACAAAATAGTGAACTTTTCTCCCCAGCATGGGCTTTGCGCTCCTTTTTTGTTGTTGTCATCTAACAACGATTCTCAACCTTTTCTTCACCTGGGACCTCCTTTAAATATCTTTTGTGGCCATGGATTGTGGCCACTAAGTGCTGAGACCTAACTCAAGATTTAAAACAGTAGACTCCATCAAATATTCACAGACCTCTGTCCTTGTGACAATATTTGCAGGCCTCCCCCGGGATCTGCAGACCCCAGGTTCTCAACCACAGTCACCTTAAGAAGTGTAGATTCAATGCTCGTGTAGATTCAACGCTCCGGAATTGGCTTAGTCAGAAACCTTAGTAGGCCACACCTGGAATACTGCATCCAGTTTTGATCACCTCATTATGAAAAAGACCAGTGTCTCCCTTATCCTCTCCTCCCTGCACGCCCTAGGATGGAGGGGGGATGGGCCTGGGTCATCCTCTGACTGCCCTTCCCCAGCCTCCTTCACAACCTCCGGAGCCACACTTCCGCTCCCTGTCGGCTGTTCCTCCTCCCCCTCAGAGTCAGTCTCCATCAGGGGCATGACAATGGCTCTTTGAGTGTTTAAGGTTGCAGACCCCTGACATAGGGCCACACATTGTCCCCCAGTCCACCCCCAGTCCCCCAATAAGAGCCAGCATAGTGATCTAAGATGATTAAAGGCCTGGAGACTAAAATATGAAAAGAACGGTTGCAGGATTTGGGTGGGACCAGTCTAGAGATGAGAAGGACTAGGGGCGACATGATAGCAGTCTTCCAGTATTTGAGGGGCTACCACAAAGAAGAGGGAGTCAAGCTATTCTCCAAAGCACCTGAGGGCAGGACAAGAAACAATGGATGGAAACTAATCAAGAAGAAAACCAACCTGGAACTGAGAAGAAACTTCCTGACAGAGAGGACAATTATTCAGTGTAACAGCTTTGCCTTCAGAAGATGTGGGTGTCAGCGTTCCAGAAAACCTCCACTTTAACAAATAACTCCGAGACAAACACCTTCTCAAACGTTCTGTTTTATTTGGATAGTAAACTGGCACATCTGGGAAGTTCTGAACCTGAAAGTTCTGGGTTTCCTTGCAATAAGTAAAAAATTACAAATCCACCCCCTGCACCCATCATCGCATCACATGCCCCAATCACCATCTGTTCCAACTTGAGACGTCCTCTCACCCAGGTGCAGAAATAACATGACCTTGAGTTAGAAAGAAGAATGCTGTTATGTCTAACCACACACACTCCCAAGAAATTCCCCCCAGAATATTCTACATAACAAGCACAGTAATCCCACTGTCATTGAACCAAGTTTTTGTGCTTTTGGCAGTATGGGCAGGTGCCAAGGTCAAACGGACCCGAACAGGTTCAAGGGTCCTGGATAGCCTCAATTTGTCCTCCACAAAGAACGGGAATGTATTACAAAACTGGCATTCCTGGCACAGAAATCGAAGTTAATACTGTAGAAAGGCTGATGGGCTGATAATTTCTTTTCCTGGTTTGCAACACAGAAGCACAGATGTTGCTTCCTGGTCTGTCCCTGGCTATAGAAATCCCTTTGTGTTCTTGCAGTGATTGTGTTACAATTATTTGGTCAAAGGGGGTTTATTATGTGTTGTGTAAGTCATGTTTGTTTTCACAAGCTGTTCTTGCTCTGCTAATTCCAAAGCAAACAATCTATGAGGAAGACCCATTTTTGGGCAAACCGAGTTGTCAATCCATTTCGGGTGTCAGTCAGCAACATATATAGCCTGGACTGCCTTCAAAAGTTGAAGTGCAAGCAGTCCTTTACTTACAACACAGAATTGAATCCCGAATTTCCATTGCTAAATAAGATAGCTGTTAAGTGAATTTTGCCCCATTTCTGATCATTCTAGACACACTTCTTTTTTTGGGGGGTATATATTTTTATTATACATTTTCTATTAAAAAAATAATATTTATAATAAAAGTGTACTGCCTGGGCACCTTCATTTTGAGTTACATATAATAAACCTTATCAGGATAATAATTATTCCATTTCTACATTCTGTAGGAAGTTAGCACTCACCCCTCTCCTAGAAAATGAAATATCCTAGGAAATATTGAAAAGGCAGAATATTTCCCCTAAAAAGAGAAGCAGAAACTCAGAAGTAGAAACTTACCTCAGAAGCAGAAGCTCGCCCCCATCTTTGTTAATGGGCGGGCCATCAAGAGAGAGAGTATTCTACATAACAAAGCCCTCTATCCATCTCACCACCTGGCCTGGGAAGATTGCATCAGCCAGTACTCAGGTGAAGCCATATGGTCCAGACAAAGCCTACAAAGTTAGCTAAGACCTCCACCCCTGAGAGTCTGATAGCCAATGGGATACATTTCTTACACAGGAACAGGAAACACTAAAATGGGGCCCAACAGAGAGTATAAAACTAACGGTCTCTCAGCATCTTGGCCCTTTTCCTTCTTTTGCTTCACCCAACATCTTGAAAGCATGTGATCGTCCATTTCACTTTGGAGCTCCAAGCCATGTGGTCCTGTTCCACCATTAAACCATCTTTCCAAACAGCCTCCGTGTTTACAATGTCTTTTTCTCCACTTGGAACTGAACCCAGAAGAATAATTCTTCCAACAATTCTTTTTATCATACTCTTTACATCTTCATTTTTATGTTTTTTTCCCATCATCTAATCAAATAGCCTTTTCCTTTTTAACTGTAAACCACTTTAAATACTAATTCTTGGCCTTGATATGCATCTATTTGTAACTATTATCTTCAAACACTATTACTCATATTTCCAAAAAAAATTAATTCAATATTTCTAAGTTTACCTCAACATTCAACTTCAATTTCTTTCACATTTCTGAACTTCTAACTTCTGCTTCCAGTCTCTAACCGTTGGTAAAATATCTCCCAAGTCAAATAATATCCCGATTCCTCCTTATCTTTAATTTTCATTGTTAATCTACCTATTTCTGCACATTCTAGTATTTTCTTTATTACATTTTCTTCTTCAGGTACGTCTGCATTTTTCCAATGTTGTGCAAATACAATTCTTGCTGCTGTTACTGCATGCAAAATTAAATATATATTTCCTTTATTGTACAATATTTCTCTGGTAAAATCCCCAACAGGGATGTTTCTGATTTTAGATCTCTAAAGTTAAAACCCATCCCTCTCCTAGAAAAATGAAGTATTTTAGGATATATTAAAAAGGCAGAATATTTCCCCTAAAAGAGAAGTAGAGAGGCAGAAACTCAGCCTCCCCCCACCTTTGTTAATGGGCCATTAAGGCCCTGGCCAGTCTATTCTACATAACAAAGTTCTACCTCCTTCAGGCAGAGCCATTCAATTGCCCTTCATTGCACCACTCACCAAGTTTCAACCAAACTTAGCATGCAGACAACCTAGAAAGCTAGATATGACCTCTGACAGCAACCAAATCGGAATACTCTTCCTGTGCCCCTGGAAGTTCAAAGCCAGAAAGGGTATAAAACCCAGATAATGTCAGCATCTCCTTCCTTCTTTCTTCATCCAAGGCATGTGATCTTGTCCACCATTAAACCATCTTTCCAAGCAGTCACCATGTTTCCAGTGTCTTTCTTCCCCACTTGGAACTGAACCCAGAAGGATATTTTCTTGCAACAGTTGTTTTATCATTTCTTCTAATCATTATTATTATTATTATTTAGCTAATTTTTTTTTGCCTTTGGACATAGCCACCACATGTGATAATAAGAACCTAGTGTTTGGTGACATTTCCAACTATTCGGGGACTTCTTAAGTGAAGTGTTAGGTTAGTAGTCAGTAAAACAGCTTATTAAGCAAATCTGGATTTTCCCATTGACTTTGTTTGTCAGAAGGTTGCAAAAAGTAACCCCGGGATGTCCAATATTGCAACTTGTCATAAATACATGCCAATTGGCAAGCATCTGAATTTTGAGTACGTGACCACAGGATGCTACAAAAGTCTTGTGAAAAATTATCATGAGTCCATTTTTCCAGTGCCTTTGTAACTTTGGTCACTAAACGAACGGATGTAAGAGGAGAACTACCTGTATTCTCAGCCCTTTGAGTTAAACCAGACCAGAAAACCACCACTCTACAAACTGGGCAACACAGAGAAAATGAAACACTTGTACTCCACAGACAGCTGTGGAATGTCTATGAATGTCTTCGTTTCTTTGTCCATCTCATAAATATATGAATTAAGTTATGTGTTGTTGGAAGAAAATATCCTGAAAACATGGAGGCTGCTTGGAAAGATGGTTTAATGGTGGACAGGACCACATGGCTTGGAGCTCCAAAGTGAAAAGGACGATCGCATGCTTTCAAGATGATGTGTGAAGGGGGAAAAAAGAAGTAAGATGCTGAGAGTCCCTAGGTTTTTATACCCTCTGTTGGGATTTGAATTTGAGCTTGTATTCTGATTGGTTGTGAGACTCCCATGGAGCCATACAGGGCCAACTCTGTAGGCTGTCCTGAGTCCCAGGCTTGGTTGAGCCTTGCTGGATGATGATGTAATGAAAAGGCTTTGGGCAATTCCTATTATGGCTCTACCTGGAGTAGATCTTTGTTATGTAAAATAGACTGGCCCAGGCCAGAGCAAGGGCCTATTAGCAAAAATGGGGGCTGAGTTGCTGCCTCTCTGAGTTTCTACTTTTCTTTTTAGAGGAAATATTCTGCCTTTTTAGTATATCCTAAAATATTTCATTTTCCTAGGAGAGGGGAGGGTTTTAACTTCCAACAATGTCATCAACCAAATTCTTAGCGACCACCATATAGATTATATAGCCTGCTTAACATGTTTTTAAATAATTTAACAGAGCACAGACAAGGTGCTTAGGTATTTTAGGAAGTTGGTTTCTTTCACCCAGCTCTTCACTGTTCATTCATTTTCTCTAAAATTCTCTTAATTTTGTCAGACTCTTGGCTGCATTTAGATTGGTTTTAGTTTAAGTTTTATATGTCTACTCTTCCAGATTCATTTAGTTTAGGTTAGTGTGGTTTAACTTTTCCTTTTTAGTATAGCAAGTATCTTTATAAATCAGATACAATGGCGCAGTATGAATCCAACAATATATACAATTTGATGACATTTTTGGTGTGCAAAATTCACCAGGGAGGTTTTCCCCATCTCTTTGGTATCAAATAATCTCGTTATTTTTCATCTCAGAGAGCTGATGCAGATTGCTTTTTTACTTCTCTACTTAACTTCCAATTTGCTGTCATTTGCAGTGCAGTCCAGTGGTGGGATTCAAAAAATTTTACTACCGGTTCTATGGGTGTGGCTTGGCAGGCATGGCAGGGGAAGGTTATTGTAAAATCTCCAGTCAGAGGTGGTATTTGCTGGTTCTCCAAACTACTAAAAATTTCCGCTACGGGTTCTCCAGAACTGGTCAGAACCTGCTGAATACCACCTCTGGTGCAATCCTTGTATATACACTGTATTTACTCAGAGATTGAGCTGAGATCATTTCTAGAGAAATAGTTGACTCAGTCTTCCCTGTAATCTAGTGCACTTAAAGATATCTGAAATTGGAAATTTCCACCTGCTTTATTTTCAATTGTGTGTTCCCCCCGCACAACCAAAAAAAGCTCCAATGTAAATCTTAAAACTCTCATCCTCAGGAAAAAGGAGGTCCTAAGTCCCGCCATGTAGGCCTTTAGTCAGACCCCATTTGACACACTGGTTCCAGTTCTGGAGATCTCTAAAAAAAGGACATTGATAAGATTGAACAAGATCAGAGATGGCAACAAATACAATGCAAGGCGTGAGGGACAAAACGTTGTCAAGAGAACTGAAGAAGCTGAATATGTACTGCCTGAGGGGAAAAGAGGGAAATGATTGAAACCTTTGAATATATTAAGGGTGTGAAATCAGGTTCTACAACGGTGATGATGGCTAACCTTTTTGTCGTCATGTGCCGAAAGTGCACAAGTGTGCATGGAACAGCACACACACGCGTGCCTGCACCCATAATGCAATGCATCCATGTCATGCCGAGGGGGAGAGGGAGCAACTGACAGAGAGTGCGAGTGTGGCTCCGGCGGCTGTGAAACAAACGGGAAGGGTACAGTCTGGCTGGCCATTCAGAGGAAGACCCAGGCCCACCCCCTCTTCATCCTAGAGCATGCAGGGAGGAACGGAAAAGGGAGCAACTTGGCTTATGGGAGAAAAAAGGGCCCTGATCCCTTTCATTAGTTGCAGCTGGGAGAACAGGATATAAGAAGGGCGTTTGCACACAGCACCTTTTTGGGAGCAAAGCGTGCATTATCTTTGTCGAGGCTTATCTGGGTTTGGGCATCCTCTGGACTTCGTGTGCTTTTGGAAGTCTGCAATTTACTATCCTGGCCTGTCGTGTTAATTACTGGTTTGTGTTGTTGTTTTATTTCTAATTTATCTGTACTTTGGGTTCAGACTGCATTTCTTTCCTTTGTTTCCTTTCTTTGTTTTTGGAAGAATTTGATCTCCAGCTGAGGATAGCTGGACATTGGGAGCCAAGTTGGAAGTATTAAAGGGAATTTATCTACTTTTGGGACTTTGTTATTTTTGTGCCACGCCTCGGGTCATCACACATAGTATGTGTGCGACACCCCTCTGCTCCCCCCCATACATGCGTGTGCGATTCCCCCCCCACGCATGTATTTGGGCCTAGTAGGCCTCCCTGCAGCCTCCTGGGAGCAAAACGGGCGGCAGGGGGGGCCATGCCGCACCATCCCATGCCCCATTTGGGGCCTGGTAGGCCTCCCTGCAGCCTCCTGGGAGTAAAAACAGGACGCGGGAAACGTCTCCTGCATGCGCCCTGCAGCCTGCACATGCGTGGCAAAGACCTGAAAATCAGCTGGCCGGTGGGAGGTGTGCGCATATGCACGGTGGAGCTGAGCTGGGGCGATGGCTCAAGTGCCCGCAGAGAGGGCTGTCCATGCCACCTTTGGCACGCACGCCATTGTTTCGCCATCACGGTTCTAGAAGGCAGTATTTTCAATATTAAACAAAGATCAAGAGCACAAGGGCATAACTTCATACTGTTGGAAATAATTCAAAGCCAACAACAACAACCACAAAATTGGATCATTGAAAACAAAGAGGATTTATTAAAAAGAAATATTAAACCGTTTGCAAAGCGCCGGTGGTTTCGGAACCTCAACAAGCAGGTTCAAATCAAAAGCCACACCTTTAAATTCCAAAACATACTTTATATACAGTTTCATCTCGTCACCCAAGTTCCCTCCTTGAAATTCATTCCCTCCCGAATTCAAGCTCATTGGATTTTCCCTCAGGTGTTGCAGCTAATCCCAGGATGTCTCCAAGGAAAATTGCCTCCTTTCCTTCTGTTCTCATCCGTACCGCTCCATACATCTTACTTTGGCTGCCCACATGGCATCTTTAAGGAATGTAGCATCCCCTCATCAGGGCCTCTTTCTAAGCTCATCATATACTAGCACTTTTCCAAAGAGATTATAACAACCCCACCAAACATAATAATAACATAAAAGGCATGCATACATAAGATAAAAAATATAAAAAGGCTTAACAATGGAGCATGCCAAAAGTATAAAAGCAAAGCATGTATATACAGGGAGATATATTTCATTTGATAACAGATTAATAGAATTGGAAGGGACCCTGCAAGGTCATCCAGTCCAACCCTCTATTTGTGAAACCTTTAACCATCTTATATACCCTTTTATTTTTGAATTTACTTATTTCTAACAATACTGAAAGGAGGGAAACTCAAAAGTAATGTTAGAAAGTATTACTTCACAGAAAGAGTAGTGGAAGGTTGCAACCAACTTCTAGCAGAAATAATGGGTCAATCATAATAACTGAGTTTAAGCATGTGTGGGATAAACACATGTCCATCATCTGACAAAAATGTAAAATAATTTTGAAAAAAGGCAGGCTTGAGGGACCACTAGTATTTTGTCCTGCAATCAATTTTCTCTGTTTTGACTGTTTGTGCATCCAAGCAGTACACTGACCCTCTGAACATCACAGTAGATAAAAACATTGACCCTGGTAATCATGTTTCTTATCTTCAGTGTAGTTCCCATCAATCAGCAGACATTCGGTTGGCAAGCCATTGGCTCAGCTATATGAAAATCAGTTCCAGGTTGGTTGTGTCATTGTTTGCACTGATCCGTGAGTTTGGAGATGAGTTAATTTAGTCTTGCATGGGTTTGATTAACCATAAGCCAACACATGAAGAACGGTTACAGGAACTGGGCATGGCTAGTCTAGTGAAGAGAAGGACCAGGAGAGACATGATAGCAGTCTTTCAATATTTGAGGGGCTGCCACAGAGAGGAGGAAGGGGTCAAGCTATTTTCTAAAGCACCTGTAGGCCAGACAAGGAATAATGGATGGAAAATGAACAAGGAGAGATTTAACATAGAAATAAGGAGAAACTTTCTGACAGGGAGAACAATCAGCTTCCCCTCGGCAGTTGTGGGAGGGCCATCACTTGAAACTTTCAAGAAGAAATTGGACTCCCATATGTCAAAAATGGTGTAGGGTCTCCTGCTTGGGCTGGACTAGATGACCTACAAGGTCCCTTCCAACTCTGATTATCTGTTATCTAAATACAGATTCAGATACAGATAATCAGAGTTGGAAGGGAACTTGTAGGTCATCTAGTCCAAACCCCACACCCAAGCGGGAGACCCTACACCATTTCTGACAAATGGCAGTCCAATCTCTTCTTGCAAATCTCAAGTGATGAAGCTCCCACAACTTCTGAAGGCAAAGCTGTTCCATGGGTTGATTGTTCTCACTGTCAGAAAGTTTCTCCTTATTTCCAGGTTGAATCTCTCCTTGTTCAGTTTCCATCCATTATTTCTTGTCTGGCCTTTGGGTGCTTTGGGAAATAGCTTCACTCCTTCCTCTCTGTGGCAGCCCCTCAAATATTGGAAGACTGCTATCATGTCTTCCCTGGTCCTTCTCTTCTCTAGACCAGCCAAGCCCAGTTCCTGCAACTGTTCTTCGTATGTTTTTGCCTCCAGTCCCCTAATCATCCTGGTTGCTCTTCTCTGTACTTTTTCTAGTCTCAACATCTTTTTTATAATGTGGTGACCAAAACTGGATGCAGTACTCTAGGTGTAAGGCTTTATAGAGTGATATTAGTACTTCCCTTGATCTTGACTGTATCTCTCTGTTAATGCAACTTAGGACTGCATTAGCTTTTTTGGCGGCTGCTGCACACTGCTGGCTCCTATATAGCTGGTTGTCCACTAAGACTCCAAGATCCCTCTCACAGTTCCTGCTATTGAGCCTGGTTTCACCCAGTCTATATGTGTACTTTTGGTTTTTCTTGCCTAAGTGTAGGACTTTACTTTTCTCTATATTGAATTTCATTTTATTAGATATGGCCCAGTGTTCTAGTCTGTCAAGATCCATCTGGAACTTGAGCCTATCTTCTTGGGTGTTAAGTTATTCCTGCCAGCTTAGTATCATCTGCAAATTTGGTAAGTTCCCCTTCTATTCCCTCATCTAAGTCATTAATGAAGATATTGAAGAGTACTGGGCCTAAGAGGGCACCTTGTGGCACCTCACTGCTTACTTCCCTCCATGTAGACTTAGACCCATGAAAGACTACTCCTTGAGTACAGTTTGCCAGCCAGTTGTGAATCCATCTAGTGGTGGTGCTATCTATTCCACCTTTTTCTAGCTTACTAAGAAGTAGGTTGTGGTCTACTTTATCGAATGCCTTGCTGAAATCTAAATATATTATGTCCACAGTATTTCGCTGTCTACTAATATAGTCACTATGTTGAAGAATGAAATAAGATTAGTTTGGCATGATCTGTTTTTAACAAACCCGTGCTGACTGCTAGTTATTACTTGTTTCTAGATGTTGGCAGATCTGTTTTTTTTATTATCTTTTCCAGTATTTTCCCGGGTACTGATGTTAGGCTGATTATAGACTGGGTTTGTTTTTTTTCTTTTTTTGAAGATGGGAACCACATCAGCTCTTTTCCAGTCCTCTGGTAGTTCCCTGGTGCTCCAGGATTTTTGAAAGATATGGTGCAGTGGTTCTGAGATGACCTCTGCCATCTCCTTTAAAACTCTGGGATGTAATCCATCAGGCCCCGGTGATTTGTTTTCATCAAGATCAGACAGGTGTTCTCTTACTATTTTTTTGCTTATTTTAACTTTTATTTCTGTTCTGTCTTTTACAGTTGTTTTTGATGGGTTGAGCTATAGTTTCTTTTTGTGTGAAGACAGAGGCAAAGAATGAGTTAAGCAGTTCTGCTTTCTCTCTGTTGCCTGTTACTTCCTTGCCATCTTCTCTCTTTAGTGGACCGACTCCTTGATTTTTTTCTTGTTATTTATATGTTGGAAGAAACTTTTTTTTACTATCTTTGACTTTTGTTGCAAGTCTTTGTTCGTTCGGAGCCTTTGCTATCCTGACTTCGTCTTTGCAGGTTCTGGCTATCTGCTGATATTCTGCCTTAGTTGTATGTCCTTCTTTCCATTTTTTGTACTTGTCCTTTTTTTCTTTCAATTTGCCAAAGAGATCTTTGTGTAGCCATGCTGGTTTCTTCTTGGATTTCTTGTTTTTCTTTCTCAGTGGTATTTGTGCTGGTCTGGGCTTCTATGATCATACTTTTTAGAGTTTCCCGAGATTCTTGAGTTGTTTTCCCCTTTAGGATTTTCATCCATGGAATCTTTCCCAAGTTCTCTCTGAGTTTATTGAAATCAGATCTTTTAAAATCCAAGACTCTGGTGTCATTATGTTCTGTTGCTTGTGTTTGTGTTATATTGAATTCTAGTATGACACTATCACTCTCACCCAAGGTTCCTGCAGTTTCAACTCCCTCCAAATACAAACCAAATTCAAGCAGAAAAAAAATGAAAGAAATAATAGAAAAAGTGCAATAAGAAAAATAGAAAAAAAATAGTAAAAGAGAAATACATAAAGAAAGATATTAAGGTATAAAAATCGTATTATTCACAGAAGTTACAGAACAAATATATTTTAATCTCTCTTTCTCCCTCTTTCTCTCCTCCTTTCTACAATTTAGCTGCCTAATGGTCAAAACCATAAATCACAAGTTTTTTTTCTTTTCATTTTTACCCAAAACATCCATAAATGGTGTCCAATCACCAATAAATATATTGTGCTTCTCTAGTCAAAGAAATTAATTTATCCATTTCGGCAAAAACATCAGTCATTTCCCCATAGTAGATATTGTCAAATCTTTCCACCTCTGTGCATACAGCAAACTCATAGCAGTAATCATATGTTGAAATAATCTTCCATGGGTTTTTCCCCCCCGTTTATCCATCAATCCTAAAAGGAAAAGTCCTGGCTTTGCGGGCAACCAGAATCCTGAGCTATTTCATCACGCTTTCCGCCCTTTTTTTCCTCCCTGATTTCTTCTTCCTTTTCTCCCAAAAGCCACTGCATCGTCCTTTGTTTGCTTCACTTCTATCTATCCAATTGGGAATTTTGCTTTCTCCCCCGCCCCCCCCCCCATGCTGACGCTGCTTGGCTTCCTGAGGGTTAAAACCACCGAGCAGATGATTCCCTAGAGGAGATGGGATTGGGAAGGAAGCGGGAAAGCCTCCGCAGGAAATACGCTTCCCCATCAATGACTTTCCCCCCCTCTCCCTCTTGCGCGAAAGTGGGTTCCTGCTTCCTCGCCTCTGCCTTGCATTGATTGCTCCCCTTTTTTTGGAAGGACTGCTGAGCCTCACTGCCTGGCCCCATAGGGTGGGTTCCCGAGGCTGCAGGAGGAGGGGAAGGGCACATCAAGATTAAGGCGAAGGGATGCTGGGCAGAGGGAGCTGGAAAGCTCAAAGGGACCATAAGGAGACACAGACGATTTGGTCCTGTCCCGCCCAGCGACGTTTTTATTTATATAAAGTTACATTTAGGTCTTGTTTTGTGGAGGTTAACATTGGCCGAAATGGCTTACCTATTTCAAAGATAAAACACCTCACTAATGTTGTAGCAATATATTAATCTGTATTCAACTAGAAGGGATAATAATCAATCTCTAAAGAAAAGCGAAATACCACTCACGCATCATCACAAAATCTCCAGAACCATAAAAGCCTACAAACTTGAAATTTGGCACATACGTTCCTCTTGGGTTCTAGGTGCTCACTAAGAAAGGATTTTTCAAAATGACCATCAGAGCATTAATATTTCATATATTATTAACACACTCTGATGCTAAGGAGTTCTACTCCCCCGTCCCACCTGAAAAGAAACCTGTTTCAAATGCAAAACACAAGCAGAGCAGAGGAGTTTCAGTTTCCGTTTTACAGCACCAAGCAGCTTTAGTACAGAACAGTTGAGCTAAGCCACGCCCAGGCTCCATCCTGTCTCCTTGCTTGCACAGCAAATACTGTTTCAGTTTCCAAACAGCCCTCAACTCTCTCACACTGACAAGACACTAGCCAGATGAATACTGATGGATGCTGGTAGGCAGAGGCAGAATTTTTTCCCTCTTATTTTCCTCCCCCCAAACTAAGCCCAATCACACAGTTTTATAGCGAAGCACGGGGATAAGAGCTAGTATATATAGTTACATTTAACTCTGTTTTCTGGAGTTAACACTGGCTGAAATGGCTTCCCTATTTCAAAGATAAAACACCTCACTAATGTAGCAATAGATTAATCAGTATTCAGCTAGTGGGGATAATGTATGGGGTTTCTTATACACCTTTTTAAAAATGTTTTGATTGTTTTTTGTTTTGTGTAGGAAGCCCCACCTAGATAATGAAATATTTTTGGGAATAGTAAAAGAGGTTTATCCGTCTATCTGTCTGTCTGTCTGTCTGCCTGCCTGCCTGCTCTCTCTCTCTCTCTCTCTCTCTCTCTCTCTCTCTCTCTCTCTCATATATAATCTGTCTATATCTCTATCATCTATTATCTGTCTATCTTTCTGTCATCTATTATCTGCCTATATCTATCTATTTTTTATTTATTTATTTGATTTGATTGTCAATAGTTTACAAGGTAATAGGTATAAGTATATACATAATTATGAATACATGAAATGGGTACATATAAGAAAAATAAAAGAACAGAAATAAAAATAAAAATAAACAAAAATAAAAGAATAAAAGGACAGGGACGGTAGGCACGTTGGTGCACTTATGCATGCATCTGTCTGTCTGTCTGTCTGTCTATCTATCTATCTATCTATCTATCTATCTATCTATCTATCTATCTGAGCATACACTACAATATCCAATTTAGTATGAACAACGTTGAAACTTCCCTCCATTCATTTCTGTTTCCTCTCCTTTTTTCCATTTTCCTCCCCACCCCCCTTTCTAGCAGGGTCTTTTGATTTCTGGAAGAAAATTGTCATTAAAGCTATCAATGCATATCAATTAACAGTTATAATCTGTTGCTTCCCCCTTTCTCCCATGTTGCATTTAGCAAAGAAACCCTTCTTATTTTTATACTGGTGTCAAACTTAATACTGGTGTAAATTTTAAAAAACACAGAAAATTTAAAATAATCTTAAAATATATAGTTGGATATAAGCTGGATGCTATGTTAATATTGTTAGAAAAATGTGAACAAATTGTTTGAAATCCCTTTTCCTGGTTCTTGCTAATATTTTCCAGTAAGGCAACTCCAGAGTACAATGGATTTGCATTTTACTCAGAAATAAAGTAGCTTTTAAAAAAAAAACCCTGCTACAATTCTACTTCCTCCTTCCTGGGTTTTAAGACAACAGTAAAAATTGCAGCATTTTTATATAACCTAGGAGGAAGTTATGTTTAGAATGTTAGAATGTATTGGTGGGCACTTTGATTTTTTTTTTTAAATAAACTGCTTACGATGCTGAGATTTTTGTTGTTTTCAATGGGTTTAATTTTATTGAGGGCTTTTATGACATTTCTGAAGGGGAGCTCACAATTTAATCAGAATAGAGCTGGAAGAACCTTGAAGGTCTTCTAGTCTAACCCCCTGCTCAAGCAGGTGACTCTATACCCATGATGGCGAACCTATGGCACGCATGCCACAGGTGGCACGCAGAGCCATTTGTACCGGCATGTGAGCTTCAGGCAAATTTACCTCACTGCGTATGCATGTGCCTCACAGCTGATTTTTGGCCAGTTTGAGGCCTTTTTTGGCCTCCCAAAGGCTTGAGGAAGGCTTCTGCAGGCTTCTGCCGGTTTTGCAGGCCGAAAACTAGCCCCGTTTCGTCATTTCCTGTTTTTCTGAAAATACCGGAAGTGATGAAATGGGGCTAGTTTTTGGCCTGCAAAGCTTGCAGAAGCCTGCAGAAGCCTTCCTAAAGCCTCTGGGAGGCCGAAAAAGGCCCCAAACCGGCTGAAAATCAGCTGTGAGGCACGCTGCAGGTAAGGGAGCAGTGGCAGGGGTGGGTAGGTGGGGATTGCGCATGCATGAGTAGTGGGCATGGGGTGGCACGCATTGCGTTACGGGTGCTGGCATGTGATCGTGCAAGCGTGCGCACAGTTTTTGCAACAGGAGCCCCAAAAGGTTAGCCACCACTGCCCTATACCATTTCAGACAAGTGGCTGTCCAGTCTCTTCTTAAAAACCTCCAATGATTTTAAAGAAAAGACTGGATAGCCACATGTCTGAAATGGTGTAGGTCAAGGGTCTTCAAACTTGTCAAGTTTAAGACTTGGGGACTTCAACTCCCAGATTTCCTGAGCTAACATGACTGGAGGAGGAATTCTGGGAGTTGAAGTCCACAAGTCTGAAAGCTGTCAAGTTTGAAGACCCCTGGTATAAGGTCTCCTGCTTAATGTACTAGACTAAAAGACCTCCAAGAGCTGTTCAGACCTTTATAGATGAACAGCATAAAGATATAATAAATAAGTAGCTATGGGTTCTTCTGAGTGTTACATGTTATACCTAAATGAATTTCTTTGAATAATCCAGCTTGGATATTGAATTAAATACCTAACTTTGAGAAGTAACTGTCCCTACTTGGTTATGTGTCCCCAAGGGAGTTAGTTATGACCTGACACTTCTCAAAGAGTGGAAGGTAAATTGAGCTGTGCAAGTTATCATAGAATAACAAGAGTTGGAAGGCACCTTGGAGGTCATCTAGTCCAACCCCCCTGCTTGTTTGAACGATCCTTATTTCTCCAAGCCTTTGAATCCACTTGCTTTTATTTCCAGAAAAAGCTCTTCTTGCTAATGATAGCATGATTTTTCAATGAAAGTGGGTTTTTTTTGTTTTTTGTTTTGTATTGCGGTTTCTCTGTTGCCTTGAAATGGAATTGGATAGGAGAGAGGGGGATTTTGTTAGCATCGCTGATGTTTTCTTTGGTGGGAAATCCAGAAATGAACACACAAGGCAATACATGGTGAATACACTTCCTGAGTCATGACCCCAGAGCAATCAAAATTCCAGCAGTATCTGATCAGTTTCCCAAGCATCTATGATAGAATATCATATTACCTACGTATATATATAAAACCATTGAGAGAAAAGAATTACAAGTTACTCTTTTATAATGGAATTTTTATGTAGTTAGACTAGAAGATTCTTCTTTGCTCTTTCTGATGCTTTTCTGTTAGCTTTTTCTTTTTGCTGTATAAAACGTCCACCCTAAAACCTAAAGTGTATTCAGTACAAGTACATCATACATTTTATTTATTCATTTTTATTTATATTATTTATTTGATGTGTTAATCGCTTAGAAAATAATAGGTATAAGTACTGTATAAACATGAGTAAGAATACAGAAAATAGGTACGGGACAATAGGACAGGGACGGCAGGCATGATTGTGCACTTATGCACACCCCTTACAGACCTCTTAGGAATGGGGTGAGGTCAGTAGTGGATAGTTTGAGGTTAAAGAAGTGCGGGTTTGAGGATGTAACTACAGAGTCAGGTAGTACGTGCCAGGCATTGATCACTCTGTTGCTGAAGTCGTACTTTCTGCAATCAAGTTTGGAGTGGTTTACATTGAGTTTGTATCTGTTGTGTGCTCTTATATTATTGCGATTGAAGCTGAAGTAGTCATTGACTGGTAGGACGTGGTAGCAGATAATTTTGTGTACTACGCTTAAGTCCAACTGTTGGCGGCGTAGTTCAAGATTGTCCAAGCCCAAAATTTCAAGTCTGGCGATGTAGGGTATTCTGTTGCGAGCAGAGGAGTGTAGTACTCTTCTTGTGAAATACTTCTGGACTCACTCAATTGTATTAATGTCTGATATACAGTGCAGATTCCAGACAGATGAGCGGTATTCGAGTATTGGTCTAGCAAAGGTTTTGTATGCCCTAGTTAGCAATTCAATATTTCTAGAGGAGAAGCTTCGTAAGATTAGATTTACAACTCTTAATGCCTTTTTGGCAATGCTGTTACAGTGAGCTCGTTGTTATGAGGGACATCCTCCCCAGGTAAAAGCCCAGCTGTAAAACAAGATAAGACACTGAAACACAGAAAACAATGTCATGCTGACTCTCCAGCTTATAGTTTATCTCATTTTAGGATATAGAGAATAATGGGTGTGCAGGGAGGGCTTCTTAGGCATGGCGTGTTGTGTGCAGGGGTATAAAATGCGTTGTCTGAATATGGAAGCTTGCTCTTCTTGTACCCAATCCACTTTGGAAGGGACTTGAAGGCCCGTTTGCAAATGCTTATTTTCCTTAATCAACCTTTGAATTGTGAACCAGACCTGTTCCTGTGTTGTGAGTATTGAATGATTCGGTTCTTACATCTCACACCATCACGATTTCTCTCTTTCTCTTCTGAAAGGACATTAGAGGCCCAAACACTTATTTTCTGATTTTTTTTTTCCTTAGATATTTTCTAAGATATTTGATTTTTTCCCCCCCAGATATTTTCTGATAACAAATTGCCAAGTGAATTTTTGTAGCTGGAGAATTGCTTCTTTTATTTCTCAACTGGAGTTTCCAAGTGTGGGAAGAAATATCCATCTGGTTCCATTCCGAGCCGGGAGAAAGGCCCTGGAGACAAAATGGATTTTGAAGACCTATTTGGAAAGAGGGTCCATTTCACAGGTGGGTATTCGGCAGGTTCTGACCAGATCTAGAGAACAGGTAGCGGAAATTTTGAGTAATTCGGAGAACCGGCAAATACCATCTCTGACTGGAGACTTTACAGTATCCTTCCCTTGCCACGTCCACCAAGCCACGCCCACAGAACAGTAGTAAAAAAAAATTGAATCCCACCACTAATCCATTTATTGATGAACAGAACCATCAAGCACCTGGTTCTGGTGCAGATGGCAAAATGGAGTTCAGAGTGAGGGGTTTTTATACCTTCTCTTGGGCTTTGCACTTGAACTTCCTGTTCCTGTGCAAGAACGTGTATTCTGTTGGCTGTTGTCAGACTCCCATGGGGCCATAGGGGTTATAGCTGGCTCTATAGGCAAAGTGCAAATCCTAGGTGTTTGTCTAAGCTCCCAGGTTTGGTTGATGTTTGGAGTGTTCTGAGATGATGCAATGAAGGGGTTTTTGTTTTGAAAGGGTGTTGGGCAACTCCTATTGTGGCTTAATGGCTTTGCCCTTTGTCAGATCTTGAGTGACAGCTAATCCTACCATTCTGCCTTTGTCTCAAAATATCCTGTCTTGAAAGGATTGCCAAATCTGCGTTTCTAAAAGCTGCCCTCGGTATCTGCTGGAGGCAGGGAGATTGAGTCTGCTTCCTGTCTTTTAAGAGCATGTTTTTCCATTTCTCCTTTTGGGAAATATAATAATCTGCTCTTTTTAAAAAAATTCCTTAATTTATTTTTTTTTAATTCCTCAAAATATTTCATTCTTCTAGGAGGGCGTGGCTTCCTACAATAGCATTGAGTTTTGTTTGGTAGATTTGGAATTGTATAATTCGTCAGGAGGAACACCTTTCAAATCCTCTTTCTCAACTTTGTTCAGGTTTATACGTCATTTTCAAACATTTTTCTTTTTTTCCCTAAGCTAAGAAAAGCTCTAAAGATGAAAAGCTCTTCAGAAGGAAAATATAGATAGACATCATCAGGCTTAGTGGACATGTAAAAATGCTAAAAATGATTTCAAATACATACTTTGATACAGAGGATTTTGAAGATCAGTAGTCAGTTGAAGGCATAACTTTCCCTTTTTGGATTAATGGATAAACAGATTGACTTTTAAATATGTAATCTGGAATGATCCAAATCTGTTTTGGTGTTTTACAGTAGGGTTCATATCCCAAAATTTGCAACATTTGTAAAAGGAAAGCTGTATACCTGACAAAAGGCTTTCCCAACTGTCTGAATAGATATAAAATCTGGAAAGATCTGGAAAGTCTGGCTTTAATTTAAGATCACAATGTGCCAAAAATGAACTTAAGCAGAGGCTTTGAAGAACAAAATCTAACTTTAATTGATCAATAACATTAGGGTAAGACCTATCCTCACATACACATAGGGGTGGGATTCTACCAGTTCGCACCTATTCGCTAGAACCGGTTGTTAACGTTCTAAGCAGTTCGGAGAATCGGTTGTTAGAAGAAATTACTGGTCTAATCCTGTAAGGAACGCAGGAAGGAAACATTCTGGTGTTGCTTACAGAAACTGCCTCTCCGTTAACCCTTATTACATTCTTGGCAGGACTAGACTTCCTGTCTCAGGAACATCTCTGGAGTTTTTTTCCCTTCCTTTGCTGGTACTTTGCTTGTGTGGGGTGACCATTGAAAAAAGTGACTTATGACCGTTTTTTACACTTGTGACTGTTGCAGCATCCCCACACTCACGAGAGGCCAGGCAAGGAGATGCATGCCTCTATGTGAGTGATGTTGAGTTGGCCACGCCCAGCCAGTAACATGACCACCAAGCCATGTCCATCAACTAAGCCACGCCCACAGAACCGGTTGTTAAAAAAATTGAATCCCACCACTGCATACACACAAGATGTGAGGAAGGCTACAAAGCATATAGAGCAAGTAGAATCTTCTTATACCTTTAAGATCCTTTAGAAGTAGAGTAACTTCCGCTTCTCACATACACACTCTAACTCTCTTACTTAGATTTACATCTTTCCTGCAAAAGACAAATGTCCTTCTGGCATTGTTTACCTTTCTTTATCCTTTCTCCTATTGTCCTGCTAATTGATCACAATTGACCACTTAAGGAGGCTATTAACAGCATACTTCAAAGGTGTGGATTCCTCCGGATGGAGGCAGTTACATTCCCAGAGGGGTACATTACCTTCCCAGGGGGTGATGTTGGGGTGAAACATATCAATCCAGGGAAACAGATGGCTTGAGATTGATTTAGATAGGACAATCATGTGCCTTAACGGGAGAGAGATGTAACTGATTGCAGGCATGTATTATAATTGTTTTATAACAAATGAAAGGTTAAGGAAACCTTTTCTATAACAGCAAGATAAGAAATGCCGATAGAGAGTGATAAATGCTGAACAGAAATACTTCTACATACGCAAGAAAACAAATGCCTAACAGCAAGATAACAAAGGCCTATAGAGTAACTCTCTACTTAATGCTATAATATATTCCACTACATTTATTTATTTATTACCCTTCAGATGAAAAGCTGTTTGCTTGAGTCCCAGTTATTTCTCATTTCTGCCTCTCTGGAAATAATATTGACATGTCCTCCACTGTTGGCAAGCCATAAGCTTTGGGCTGAACAAAATACATTTTTTTTCATGCATTATCTCTCTTTTAATCTTTATGTAGTATCAACATAAATATTTACATTTTCTTACACAAAGAGGATTATTATTTTTAATTACACTAAAGCACTTAACCCACAGAAGAAACTGCTGTGTATATTAGGTGAAATAAAAGTAGAAACAGTGCCCTGATTTATAGAGGCACACGACACAACTGGGTTTTGTATTTAACTTTCATTAAATGATTAAGTAGCATCGAGTCAGTGTTAGGCATTCCGGAAAACCTCAACTCCAATAAATAACTCCGAGACAGAAATTTTCTCAAAAGTTTCCTTTTATTAGAGTAGTAAACTGGCACACTTGGGAAATCCCGAATCTGAAAGTTCCAGGTTTCCCTCCAATAAGTCAAAAAATTACAAATCCACTCCTTGCACCCATCATTCATCACATGCCCCAATCACCATCCGTCCCGACTTGAGATGTCTCCTCAACCACTCCTCACCCAGGTGCAGAAATAACATGACCTTGACTTTGAAGAAGAATGCTGTTATGTCTAACCACATACTTCCACAAAATGCCCCCCTCCCATTTTCCCAGGCTCAAGAATGTGGCAACGTGGAAGCTAATATGGCTTCCAAAGTTTAGCGACACTCTTCAGCATGATTTCCAATGGTGTTGTCTTCATTGCTAGCCTAATGAAATCCAGGGACCTCATCTTTCCCTTTTTCCTTCCATTTTTCCAAGTATTATGGACTTCTCAAAGAAATCGAGTTTCCATACAATGACAGAAATATGCCGGCCTGATGGTCCTTAATGCTTCAAATCGCAATTTGGGTTCAATGGGTCCTAGTGATCCATTGAACAATTGAGGGCAAAAGTGTTCTGACCAAAGCTTTGTTCAAATTAAGAAAACACACGCTGTGTGTAAAAGCAAACCTTCTTTAGGGCAACACTGGGAATTATTTGCATTCCCAGCCAAAACTTATTAAACACAATTGTCTGAGATAAGAGCACGCCTTTCAGGGTTGTAATAGTCTGGCAAGAAACAGATGTTCACTTAATTAGCAGATAAACCGACAGAAAGTTCCAGCAAAGACAAACCAGAGTTCGCAGGGCTGCAGTGAGGAATCAGAATCTAATGAACTTCTTTGCTTCCTGCAAAGATTTTATCATCTTTGCCTGTACTTTATCCCTTATGGGAGGGGCAATCACCTCCCAGCCTTACTCCCGAGTCGTCTCTGCTGCTTCAGCTGCTTTCTCCTAGCAGTTCTGCGCACACACGCACTGGGAACAGGCTCCCTGGGGTCCTCTACTTCGCTGCTACCAGGCTCCAAAGGCTCCAAAGGCAGCACCTCACTCCCAGGTGGTCCTGGCCCCATCCCTGCATCACATGCAGGACCCTCGTCCACGTCCTTGCCGGACTTCCCTTTCGTCCTCACTGTCCGATACCTCTGCCATCTGCACCGGCTGCCGAAGAACCACAAAAAAAAAAAAGAAGAACGGGCAACCAGAGAATGAGGTGGCTGGATGGAGTCAGTGAAATTGTCGGCATGGACTCCAGAAGAGGGTAGAGGAAAGGAAGGCCTGGAGGAACATTGTCCATAGGGTCACGATGGGTCCGACAGGACTTCGCAACTAACAACAACAACAGTGATCCATTATTTGTTTTCCTGGTTTTCTTGTGAGATCTTTAAAAGCCTTCTCTAGCAGCAACATTCAAAGGGGCTGCTACAGAACCTTATAGAAACAATAAAAGAGTTATTGCCACTTTAGTCACACAGAGTAATGTTCATTAATTTTGCACACACCTCCCCACTGGGATGGGATTCAATTTTTTTTTTAACTGCCGGTTCTGTGGGCCCGGCTTGGTGGGCGTGGCAGGGGAAGGATACTGTAAAATATCCATTCCCAACTTTTCCCTGGGGAAAAGTTACTGCAAAATCCCCATTCCCTTCCCACCCCATTAACCTGCTTTCCAGCTCCATTCTCCTGTGCAGGGCAACCAAAGAAGACCCAGCCGATCAGCTGGGACTCGGGAGGCAGAGAATAGATGGGGGCGGAGCCAGTCAGAGGTGGGATTTGCCGGTTCTCCGAACTACTCAAAATGTCCGCTACAGGTTCTCCAGAACTGGTCAGAACCTGCTGAATTACCACCTCTGCCTCTCCTGCAGTTCCATGCTACTAAGAATGAATTCTGACAGGTCAGGGCAGGGGTCTTCAAATTTGGCAACTTTCAGACTTGTGGACTTCAACACCCAGAATTCCTCAGCAAGCCAGGCTGGTTGAAATTGAAGTCCACGAGTCTTTTAATAGTTGCTAAGTATCTGATATTAGTACAGTGGAGAAAGTCCAGAAATATTTCAACAGAAGAGCTCTCCACTCCTCTACTCGTAGCAGAATACCTTATTCCACCAGACTTGAAATTCTAGACCTAGAAAACCTAGGACTACTCCGCCTTGGGTCTGATCTAAGTATAGTATATAAAATTATATATTGCAAGGTCCTACTTGTCAACGAATACTTCAGCTTTAACCACAACAATACAAGAGCACACAATAGATACAAACTCAAAGTAAACCTCACCAAACTTGATTGCAGGAAATAGGACTTCAGCAACAGAGTGGTCAATGTCTGGAATACTCTACCTGACTCTGTGGTTTCTTTCACAAACCCGCAAAAACTTTAACCTTAGACTGTCACTATTGACCTCACCCCTTTCCTAAGAGGTCTGTAGGTCTGTGCATAAGCGCCAATGTGCCTACCGTCCCTGTCCTATTGTTTCTTTTATTCTTCTTATATGTATCCATGTATTCATAACTATGTTTATACTTATACCTGTTATCTTATAATCGCTTGACAAAATAAAAATAAATAAATTAAATAAATAAAGTTTGGAGACCCCAGTCATAAGGGAATAATCCTACAAATTCAGGGCATCAACATCAACAAAACAGGTTAAAAAAACACAATCGCCTTGCTTTGCGATTCAGTCACTATCCCTAAAGGATTCTCTGCAGAATCATCTTATTGCATGGCAGGTGATCCTAGACATACAACAGTTCGTTTAGTGGCCATTCAAAGTTGCGACGGCACCGAAAAAAGGGACTTAGAACCGTTTTTGCAGCATTCCCCACGGCCACGTGATTAAAATTCAGAGGCTTGGCCACTGGTTCATATTTATGACGGTTGCAGTGTCCCGGGGGTCATGTGAGGGATCTTTTGTGACCTTCCGACGAGCAAAGTCAGAATCACGTCACCACCGTGTTGCTACCAATCAACCAATCAGAATAGACTTGGAAAGGGACCTTGGAGGTCATCTAGTCCAACCCCCTGCTCAAGCAGGAAGTAAGCAGTGGGGTGCCACAACGTTCTGTTAGGGTAATAAATAAAAGAAAGAAATAAAAAAAATATTATAGAGAGAGTAGAGAGTTATAGGCATATTTTATCTTGATGTTAGGCAGCTGTTTTCCTATGTATATATAGAAGTACAGTATTTATCTCTATGGGCATTTCTTATCTTATCCTGTTGTGGAAAATATTTCTCTAACCTTTCACGTGTTGTAAAACTAGCCTGCAATTAGTTATATCTCTCTCCTATGAAGACACATGGTTATCCCACCTGAATCCGTCTGGTTTAAATCTAAATCTAAATTTTACAATGCAGTTATTCTACTTCTAAAAGAATCTTAAGGTATAAGAAGAGTTACTTTCGTCTGTGTGCTTTGTAACTTTCCTCACATATCTGTGTGTATGAGAGAAGAGCTCTTACCCTTTTATTGATCAATAAAAGTTAGATTTTGTTCTTCAAAGCCTCTGCTTAAGTTAATTTTTGGCACAGCGTGATCTTAAGTTATAGCCGAACTTTACAGTTCCGTCTGAGGCCCAGTATTCTTCATTAATGATTTAGATGAGGGAATAGAAGGGGAATTTACCAAATTTGCAGATGATACTAAGCTGGCAGGAATAACTTAACACCCAAGAAGATAGGCTCAAGATCCAGATGGATCTTGACAGACTAGAACACTGGGCCGTATCTAACAAAATGAAATTCATTGTAGAGAAAAGTAAAATCCTACACTTAGGCAAGAAAAACCAAAAGTACACATATAGACTGGGTGAAACCAGGCTCAATAGCAGTAACTGGGAGAGGGATCTTGGAGTCTTAGTGGACAACCAGCTAAATAGGAGCCAGCAGTGTGCAGCAGCAGCAGCCAAAAAAAGCCAGTGCATCCCTAAGTTGCATTAACAGAGGGATCATACAATCAAGATCAAGTGAGGTACTAATACCACTCTATAAAGCCTTAGTAAGACCATACCTAGAGTACTGCATCCAGTTTTGATCACCACATTATAAAAACGATGTTGAGAGTCTAGAAAAAGTACAGAGAAGAGCAACCAGGATGATTAGGGGACTGGAGGCTAAAACATACAATGAACCGTTGCAGGAACTGGGCTTGGCTAGTCTAGTGAAGAGAAGGACCAGGGGAGACAGGATAGCAGTCTTCCAATATTTGAGGGGCTGCCACAGAGAGGAAGGAGTGAAGTTATTTCCCAAAGCACCCAAAGGCCAGACAAGAAATAATGGATGGAAACCGAACAAGGAGAGATTCAACCTGGAAATAAGGAGAAACTTTCTGACAGTGAGAACAATCCACCCATGGAAGAGCTTTGCCTTCAGAAGTTGTGGGAGCTTCATCATTTGAGACTTGCAAGAAGAGATTGGACTGCCATTTGTCAGAAATGGTGTAGGCTCTCCTGCTTGGGGTGGGGGGTTTGGACTAGATGACCTACAAGGTCCCTTCCAACTCTGATTATCTGTTATCTGTTACCCTATACCCTTTCAGATAGATGGCTATTCCATTCACTTAACTCTGGCAGGAAAAATCGTAAAACAGAGCAAACTTACTTAAGCAACATAACCCTTGTCTCACTTAGCAACATAAATTTATGTTTAGCAAGAAGATAAAGTTATGTTTCCCCTAGCCACATCAATGTTGGGCTCCGGTGTGGTCGTCACTCGAGGACTAGCTGTATTGAATGAGTGCAAGGGATGCGCCCCTCGGCTCCGTTTGCAGTCCGCCCTTCAAAGGGTTAAAGGAAGATGAGCCACTGCCTAGAAAGGCCGGAAGTCGGTGGAGGAGAAGGCGTAGCACCTTTCTCAGTGGAACAGACTTCCTGCCGGAAGATTCAATTGATTCAAGGTCCATTCAAACTCGATGATGATGATGAAAGCAACAAGCCCTTTTGTAGTTTTCATGGATTTTCAGTCCTTTCAGTATAATTATTCCCCTGACTGACTGTCCTGGCAGGTTTGACACTTGGGGTCTGGTGGGAGGGGGCTTACTGAGAATCGGTGAGAGCTGGGCTGAGCTTCCAGCATTACGAAGAAACAAAAAGGGGGGCTCTTCAATCCTTGTTGCTGCATTTCCACCCCGATAACGTAAGTCTGCAAGAATATTTTTTGATTTCTTGCAACGTTTGCCTTGTCTCTTTCTGGATAGACGGTTGAACAGAAAGCCAGCCGGCCAGAGGTTGGGGTGTGGGGGGAAAACTATGGTTAGGCAAAGGGAGATGGCAGGCGGAGAGAGCGAGATCAGCACGTTCTAAAGAGACAAGGAAGGATTAGTTGTGCTGTTGAATGCTAAGGAACTTTACTTCCTAAAAAGATCTATGGGTTAGATTTACACCAAGACAAATTCCTTGTGTGTCCAATCACAATTGGCCGATAAAGCATTCTATTCTATTCTATTCTATTCTATTCTATTCTATTCTATTCTATTCTATTCTATTCTATTCTATTCTATTTTATTCCATTCCATTCCATTCCATTCCATTCCATTAAATTCCATTCTACCCTATTCCTATTCCATTCTATTATATTCCATTCTATTCGATTACACCTCATTCCGATTCCATTCCATTTCTATTTCTATTCCTATTCCTATTCTATTCTATTCCATTCCATTCCATCCTATTCCTCCTATTCCATTTCTATTCCATTTCTATTCCATTCCCATTCCTATTCCATTCCATTCCATTCCATTCCATTCTATTCTATTCTATTCTATTCTATTCTATTCCATTCCATTCCATTCCACTCCACTCCACTCCACTCCACTCCCTCCACTCCACTCTACTCTACTCTACTCTACTCTATTCCTTATTCTATTCCATATTATTCTATTCTATTCTATTCTATTCTATTCTATTCTATTCTATTCTATTCTATTCTATTCTATTCCATTCCATTCTACCCTATTCCTATTCCATTCTATTATATTCCATTCTATTCGATTACACCCTATTCTGATTCCATTCCATTTCTATTTCTATTCCTATTCCTATTCTATTCTATTCTATTCCATTCCATTCCATTCCATTCCATTCCATTCCATTCCATTTCTATTCCATTTCTATTCCATTCCTATTCCATTCCGTTCCATTCCGTTCTGTTCTGTTCTATTCTATTCCATTCCATTCCATTCCATTCTTATTCCTATTCCTATTCCTATTCCATTCTGTTTGGGCCTCCTGTTGCCATCTTTGGCTGGGCACCCAAACCTTTCAATTCAAAGACAAAACCAAGTCTGCTTGTTGCCTGTCAGCCTGCAGAATTTCATTTCTGGAGAGGTTTTTAGGTCAAGACTGGAACAGCCACCTATCTGAAATGGTATAGGGTCTCCTGCTTAAGCAGGGGTTGGACTAGATGACCTCCCAGGTCCCTTCCAGCTCTGTTCTGACTGACTGATTGATTGATGTCTTTCAGCCTGAACACTACACGCCTGTGGCGTTGCACTCTGTTAAGGGCCAAATTGGGAAGGCATAGAGAGTTCCTCTGGACTTGCTAGAGAGAGATGGAGGAACAAGGCTCAGCTGGCTCTGAAGGAAAAGGAGGCCACCATCCCACCCTGTCCAAGAGCAGTGAAGCGTGTCGGAAAAGAATCGCGTGGGAGATTTTGGAGAAGGATCCGGAGGTCCATCGCCGGCGTTTCAGGGACGTCTGCTACCAGGAGGCGGGAGGTCCCCGGGAGGTTTGCAGCCGCCTCCACCATCTTTCCCGTCAGTGGCTGCAACCGGAGAGACGCACCAAGAGTCAGATGCTGGATCTGGTGATCCTGGAGCAGCTGCTGGCCATCCTGCCCGAGGAGATGTCCAGCTGGGTGAGGGAGTGCGGAGCAGAGAGCAGCTCGCAAGCGGTGGCCCTGGCCGAAGGCTTCCTCCTGGGTCAGACGGAGTGGAAGGAGCCGGAGGAGGAGGAGCGGCAGCAGCAGGTGAAATCCCAACCCCCAGGACGCCTTCAAAGGGCCACGTATTCATCCCGTAGGGTGGAAGTGGGATTTTAAAAATCCAGGTAACCGGTTCACTGCCCGGTTGCTGGGTGGGCGGGCCCTCAACTTCCTGTTTCCTGCTTCCGGTGGAAGCTTCCGGGCTTGCGAGAGGCTGTTTTTGCCCTCTCAAGGGTCCAGAGGCCTCTCCTGGGTCTCTGGGAGGGCAAAAATGCCCTCCCCTGGCCTCTGGAGCCCTTCCGGAAGCCGGAAACAGGCCCGTTTCTCGACTTCCGGAAGGCCCGTTTTTTCCCCCTCCCAGAGCCTCTGCTCCAGAGGCGGGTATTCAGCAGGTTCTGACCAGTTCTGGAGAACCGGTAGTGGAGAACCAGTTCTGGAGAGCCGGTAGTGGGGAATCAGTTCTGGAGAACCGGTAGTGGAGAACCGGTTCTGGAGAACAGTAGTGGAGAACCAGTTCTGGAGAACCGGTAGTGGAGAACCGGTAGTGGAGAACCGGTAGTGGAGAACCAGTTCTGGAGAGCGGTAGTAGAGAACCAGTTCTGGAGAACCGGTAGTGGAGAACCAGTTCTGGAGAACCGGTAGTGGAGAACCGGTAGTGGAGAACTGGCAGTGGAGAACCAGTTCTGGAGAACCGGTAGTGGAGAACCAGTTCTGGAGAACCGGTAGTGGAGAACCGGTAGTGGAGAACCAGTTCTGGAGAACGGTAGTGGAGAACCGGTAGTGGAGAACCAGTTCTGGAGAGCCGGTAGTAGAGAACCAGTTCTGGAGAACCGGTAGTGGAGAACCAGTTCTGGAGAACCGGTAGTGGAGAACCGGTTCTGGAGAACCGGTAGTGGAGAACCAGTTCTGGAGAACCGGTAGTGGAGAACCAGTTCTGGAGAACCGGTAGTGGAGAACCGGTAGTGGAGAACCAGTTCTGGAGAGCCGGTAGTAGAGAACCAGTTCTGGAGAACCGGTAGTGGAGAACCGGTTCTGGAGAACTGGTAGTGGAGAACCAGTTCTGGAGAGCCGGTAGTGGGGAACCAGTTCTGGAGAACCGGTAGTGGAGAACCGGTTCTGGAGAACGGTAGTGGAGAACCGGTAGTGGAGAACCAGTTCTGGAGAGCCGGTAGTAGAGAACCAGTTCTGGAGAACCGGTATGGAGAACCGGTTCTGGAGAACAGTAGTGGAGAACCTGTTCTGGAGAACCGGTAGTGGAGAACCGGTAGTGGAGAACCAATTCTGGAGAGCCGGTAGTAGAGAACCAGTTCTGGAGAACGGTAGTGGAGAACCGGTTCTGGAGAACTGTAGTAGGAGAACGGTTCTGGAGAACGGTAGTGGAGAACCGGTTCTGGAGAACCGTGAGTGGAGAACCGGTAGTGGAGAACCAGTTCTGGAGAGCCGGTAGTAGAGAACCAGTTCTGGAGAACCGGTAGTGGAGAACCGGTTCTGGAGAACCGGTAGTGGAGAACCGGTTCTGGAGAACCGGTAGTGGAGAACCAGTTCTGGAGAACCGGTAGTGGAGAACCAGTTCTGGAGAGCCGGTGAGTGGGGAACCGGTTCTGGAGAACCGGTAGTGGAGAACCGGTTCTGGAGAACCGGTAGTGGAGAACCGGTTCTGGAGAGCCGGTAGGGGGGAACTGTTCTGGAGAACCGGTAGTGGAGAACCAGTTCTGGAGAACCGGTAGTGGAGAACCGGTAGTGGAGAACTGGTAGTGGAGAACCAGTTCTGGAGAGCCGGTAGTAGAGAACCAGTTCTGGAGAACCGGTAGTGGAGAACCAGTTCTGGAGAACCGGTAGTGGAGAACCGGTTCTGGAGAACCGGTAGTGGAGAACCAGTTCTGGAGAACCGGTAGTGGAGAACCAGTTCTGGAGAGCCGGTAGTGGGGAACCAGTTCTGGAGAACCGGTAGTGGAGAACCGGTTCTGGAGAACCGGTAGTGAGAACTGGTAGTGGAGAACCGGTTCTGGAGAACCGGTAGTGGAGAACTGCAGGAGAACTGGTAGTGGAGAACCAGTTCTGGAGAGCCGGTAGTAGAGAACCAGTTCTGGAGAACGGTAGTGGAGAACCGGTTCTGGAGAACCGTAGTGGAGAACCAGTTCTGGAGAACCGGTAGTGGAGAACCGGTTCTGGAGAACCAGTAGTGGAGAACCGGTTCTGGAGAACCGGTAGTGGAGAACCAGTTCTGGAGAACCGGTAGTGGAGAACCAGTTCTGGAGAACCGGCAGTGGAGAACCGGTAGTAGGAGAACCGGTTCTGGAGAACCGTAGTGGAGAACCAGTTCTGGAGAACGGTAGTGGAGAACCAGTTCTGGAGAACCGGTAGTGGAGAACCGGTTCTGGAGAGCCGGTAGTAGAGAACCAGTTCTGGAGAACCGGTAGTGGAGAACCGGTTCTGGAGAACCGGTAGTGGAGAACCAGTTCTGGAGAGCCGGTAGTGGGGAACCAGTTCTGGAGAACCGGTAGTGGAGAACCGGTTCTGGAGAACCGGTAGTGGAGAACCGGTAGTGGAGAACCAGTTCTGGAGAGCCGGTAGTAGAGAACCAGTTCTGGAGAACCGGTAGGAGAACCGGTTCTGGAGAACCCGGTAGTGGAGAACCGGTTCTGGAGAACCGGTAGTGGAGAACCGGTAGTGGAGAACCAATTCTGGAGAGCGGTAGTAGAGAACCAGTTCTGGAGAACCGGTAGTGGAGAACCGGTTCTGGAGAACCGTAGTGGAGAACCGGTTCTGGAGAACTGTAGTGGAGAACCGGTTCTGGAGAACCGGTAGTGGAGAACCGGTAGTGGAGAACCAGTTCTGGAGAGCCGGTAGTAGAGAACCAGTTCTGGAGAACCGGTAGTGGAGAACCGGTTCTGGAGAACTTGTAGGAGAACTGCCGGTTCTGGAGAACCGGTAGTGGAGAACCAGTTCTGGAGAACCGGTAGTGGAGAACCGGTTCTGGAGAGCCAGTAGGGGGAACCGGTTCTGGAGAACCGGTAGTGGAGAACCGGTTCTGGAGAACGGTAGTGGAGAACCGGTTCTGGAGAGCCGGTAGTGGGGAACCGGTTCTGGAGAACTGTAGTGGAGAACCAGTTCTGGAGAACCGCGGTAGTGGAGAACCGGTAGTGGAGAACCAGTTCTGGAGAGCCGGTGAGTAGAGAACCAGTTCTGGAGAACCGGTAGTGGAGAACCGGTAGTGGAGAACTGGTAGTGGAGAACCAGTTCTGGAGAGCCGGTAGTAGAGAACCAGTTCTGGAGAACCGGTAGTGGAGAACCAGTTCTGGAGAACCGGTAGTGGAGAATCCGGTAGTGGAGAACTGGTAGTGGAGAACCAGTTCTGGAGAGCCGGTAGTAGAGAACCAGTTCTGGAGAACCGGTAGTGGAGAACCGGTTCTGGAGAACCGGTAGTGATGGGAGAACCAGTTCTGGAGAACCGGTAGTGGAGAACCGGTTCTGGAGAACCAGTAGTGGAGAACCGGTTCTGGAGAACCGGTAGTGGAGAACCAGTTCTGGAGAACCGGTAGTGGAGAACCAGTTCTGGAGAACCGGTGGTGGAGAACCGGTAGTGGAGAACCAGTTCTGGAGAGCCGGTAGTAGAGAACCAGTTCTGGAGAACCGGTAGTGGAGAACCAGTTCTGGAGAACCGGTAGGAGAACCGGTTCTGGAGAACGGTAGTGGAGAACCAGTTCTGGAGAACCGGTAGTGGAGAACCAGTTCTGGAGAACCGGTAGTGGAGAACCGGGTAGTGGAGAACCAGTTCTGGAGAACCGGTAGTGGAGAACTGGTAGTGGAGAACCAGTTCTGGAGAGCCGGTAGTAGAGAACCAGTTCTGGAGAACCGGTAGTGGAGAACCAGTTCTGGAGAACCGGTAGGAGAACCGGTTCTGGAGAACTGTAGTGAGAACCAGTTCTGGAGAACCGGGTAGTGAGAACCAGTTCTGGAGAACTGTAGTGGAGAACCGGTAGTGGAGAACCAGTTCTGGAGAGCCGGTAGTAGAGAACCAGTTCTGGAGAACCAGTGGTGGAGAACCAGTTCTGGAGAACCGGTAGTGGAGAACCGGTAGTGGAGAACTGGTAGTGGAGAACCAGTAGTGGAGAACCAGTTCTGGAGAACCGGTAGTAGAGAACCAGTTCTGGAGAACAGTGTAGTGGAGAACCAGTTCTGGAGAACCGGTAGTGGAGAACCAGTTCCGGAGAACCAGTAGTGGAAAACCAGTTCTGGAGAACCGGTAGTGGAGAACTGGTAGTGGAGAACTGGTAGTGGAGAACCAGTTCTGGAGAACCGGTAGTAGAGAACCAGTTCTGGAGAGCCGGTAGTGGAGAACCAGTTCTGGAGAACCAGTTCTGGAGAACCGGTAGTGGAGAACCAGTTCCGGAGAACCAGTAGTGGAAAATCAGTTCTGGAGAACTGGCAAATCCCACCTCTGGAGATTTTACAATATCCTTCCCCCCTGCCACGCCCACCAAGCCACGTCCACAGAACTGGTAGTAAAAAAATTTGAATCCCACCTCTGCTCCAGGCGGCCCTGCACTTACCTCCATTGACCATGGGCCACATGGAGACTCCTGGGAGGAGAGGGGCCAACCGGTTGGTTGAAATACCAGTTTGGCAAGCCAGCTGTAACTTTAACATCCGGTTCGCCTGAACCAGTCTGAACCAGTAGGATCCCACCCCTGCTGAACGAAACTACAGGGAGTCCGTGGCTTATGTCCACAATTTTTGATCCCCAAATGTCTGTTGCTGAGTGAGACAGTTGTTAAGTTAGTTAAATTGTGTTTTTATTTTAATTTTATTTATTTTCAAAACACATATATAAGATTTACATTTGAACAATTCTGTGTCAAGCGTTACTTATATACTTAAATACAATATTGACCTTTTTTCTCCATATCAAACCTTATTTCTCTTACCTAACCATGTATATAACATTTCCCAAACCTCGTAAAACTCAGGCTCCTCTTTACCTTTTAGTCTGTCCATCTCGACACAGTCAAGCATTTTATTTATTACGATATTTTCTGAAGATACATCATCTATTTTCCAGATTTGGGCATAAGCAATTCTTGCCACTGTTAATATGTGTTGTACGATGTATTGGATATGTTTCTTCGGGTTTCCTTTAATCATCCCCGGTTAAATAGCTTCTGGCTTAAATTCAATATCATACCTTGTAATTTCTCTTATCCATTTTTTTCCATTTTTAAGTGAGTTAAGTTGTTAAGGAAGTTAGGTTGTTAAGTGAGTTTTGGCCCAATTTGACCACCTCCCTTACCGCAGTTGTTCAAAATGAATTACTGCCGAGTTGTTAAGTTATAACACGGTTGTGAAGTAAATCTCGCTTCCCCATGGACTTTGCTTGTCAGAAGGTCGTAAACGTGGATCACATGACCCCCGGGACGCTGCAACCGTCATAACTATGAGTCAGTTACCAAGCATCTGAATTTTGATCATGTGATCATATGGATGCGGCCATGGTCATAAGTATGAAAAAGAGCCATAAGTCATTTTTCCCCAGTGCCGTGGTAACTGTTCTGTCCCCACTACACATTAGTCTGTGTGCCGCTCGACATGCAGCTAAGCCCACCTATCCTCTAATAAAACAGACCATGTGCGTAGATGCGGATGCTTTATTGAAAGAACAGGATATGGTGAAACTGGGGAAAATAGGGATACCTACAATGAGAACCAAATGTAAGACAGGCAGTATTGAGCTGAACGTAACCATTAATAAATACAAGCAATTGAAATCTCACCAGCGATGATGCTCCGTGTGGGATGTGGGTTTGCCCTTGGATGACCAGGTGTTTCTGCCTTCTCCAAATGCTAAAGGAAATGAAATCTGGCTTCCCAACATGCACTTGGTTTGAGAGTGTGCGCTGAGGGATAAAATGAGTTGGGTCAGCTTCAAAACAATATCCTTGGGGCATATTTGTCTCTCCAGCCAATAGATGGGGCTAGAGGACAACAAGAGTCTATAAAGCTATATGGTGTGGCTGTGACAGTAACTTTGAAGGGTCCTTTAGAAAACCTGCTGTAAGTCGAGAATGATCTGTATTTGTCCGTCTGGTTCTTCTTTTCCAATCCTGCTCCCGTTTCTAAGTCACGGATCTTTGTTGCCATTTCAGAGAAATCACTTCTTTATAAAAACGGGATACGATTTCCCAGAGGCTCCCCTGCTGGACACTGTAGTAAGGAATCCTTTGCAAACAGGGATTCTGCAAGAAGATGCCAGAGGAATCGCGTTGCAAGGTAAGAATTCGTGACACTGTTATGTATTTCAGCTTGGTCTTTCAAGATCATTAATACCAAGTGAGGTATGGATACCACTCTATAAAGCCTTGGTAAGGCCACACCTGGAGTACTGCATCCAGTTTTGGTCACCACACTATAAAAAAGTTGTTGATACTCTAGAAAAAGTACAGAGAAGAGCAACCAGGATGATTAGGGAACTGGAGGCTAAAACATATAACGAACGGTTGCAGGAACTGGGCTTGGCTAGTCTAGTGAAGAGAAGGACCAGGGGAGACAGGATAGCAGTCTTCCAATATTTGAGGGGCTGCCATAGAGAGAAAGGGATCAAGCTACTTTCTAAAGCACCTGAAGGCCAAACAAAGAATAATGGATGGAATCTGAACAAGGAGAGATTTAACCTGGAAATAAAGAGAAACTTTCTGACAGGGAGAACAATCCACCAATGGAACAGAAGTTGCCCTCAGAAGTTGTGGGAGCATCATCACTTGAGACTTTCAAGAAGAGATTGGACTGCCATTTGTCAGAAATGGTGTAGGCTCTCCTGCTTGGGCGGGGGGGTTGGACTAGATGACCTACAAGGTCCCTTCCAACTCTGCTGATCTGTTACATCTGTCTTCCCGGCCCATGTCAGAAATGCTGGGCTACTTTTTTGCTCCATGGATCTTTGGGATAGAAAAACAAGCTTCCTTTCCCTTGTTCTCAAATGCTCTTATGTTAAAGATGATTAATATTGTTATCAAATTAATTGATTTGAGGGGAAAGAGGTTGAGGGGACGGGAAACGGGATTCCAACACCTTTTCCACACAGTTTTAATTTTTAACTCTTTTCAGACTGGTATCTTTAGAGTGTCTATGGAGATTCTTACTCATCCAGCTCATGATTGTCTCAAAGTTGTTGTTTTTTTCAAAAGGCAACTGGACTTTTTGGTTTTTTCTTTGAGTACGTTTTGCTTCTCATCCAAGAAGCTGCTTCAAGTTCTAATTGAATGGTGAGGAATGGAAGGACCAGCTGTCTGCAAGGAGTATAAATCCTTCCATTCTTCACCATCCTGTCAGAGCTGAAGAAGCTTCTTGGATGAGAAGAGAAACGTCTTCAAAAAAGAAAGACCCCAGAAAGTCCAGTCCACCTTTGGGTATCTTTAGAAGTTTTTCTAATGTTTAAATGAACGGTGTGTTATATCTACGGGGATTTGGTTTGCCTCCATTGCGCCGGAAATTATTTATTGTTACTCAGGATAAACCAAGGGACTTTTGAAAGTGTTTAGGTAACTCAGGAATAAATGCTCTAATGTCCCTTAGGGATTGACTTCTCTGTAAAGATGTTTAGCGCCATAACTTGAGACTAGCAAGATAGCTTGTCGTTCTTTCCACCGATCTTGTCTACCTTTGTATGGGGAGTTTGAATTATTGGAACTTGAAGCAAAATTGCAACAGTACAGAGTCTCCTGTTTTCCTCTCCAGTGGAATAGAAACCGTGGTTGACCCAGATCAGGTAGAGGCAAGGATATTATTTGTTTTGCTTGTTCGTTTGTTCGTTTCTATGATTTATTTAGATGATTCAGGTGCCCAGTTTACCATCTTTTTTTGTCATGGCCGTTAAAGAAATCACTGCAGCTGTTAAGCAAAGCATGCAGCCGTTAAGTGAATCTAGCTTCACCCATTGATTTTGCTTCTCTGAAGCCAGTTGGAGATATCATAAAATCACAATCCTATGACTCCAGGACACGGCAAGTGTTGTGCTGCCTCACTCACTCAGACAGACGTGTGTTTTTGGAGAGTTTATTAATGTTCCCCAGCAGTTTTTCTTCACCCAACCTCAGAACTGTCCCAAATAAATCCAGCCACAAGCAAGCCAAGATTAGTGGACAAGGCAATGGCCAATAGTCCATAAAACAATAGACAGTTCCTCCAACCAGTAAGTCCACCAAACAAACCTAAATCCACCAGGCAAAACTGAAAGTACATTCGCGAGAGCTCCCTTGGCAAGAGAAGTTCAGACACTCCAAGGCCCCAAATCAAGCAGGAAGCATGAACAAACACACAGCCAAAAACCCAACACATCGTTCCCAGCAACTCCTCCCTCTGCCTGCCATGATAAATAGCTTTTCGATGCAATCCTAAATTGCATTAACAGAGGGATAAAATCATGATCAAGTGAGGTACTAATACCACTCTATAAAGCCTTAGTAAGATCACATCTAGAGTACTGCATCCAGTTTTGGTCATCACATATATAAAAAAGATGTTGAGACTCTAGAAAAAGTGCAGAGAAGAGCAACCAGGATGATTAGGGGACTGGAGACTAAGGCATATGAAGAAAGGTTACAGGAAGTGGGCATGGCTAATCTAGAGAAGAGAAGGACCAGGGGAGACAGGATAGCAGCCTTCCAATATTTGAGGGGCTGTCATAGAGAAAAAGGGATCAAGCTACTTTCTAAAGCACCTGAAGGCCAAACAAAGAATAATGGATGGAATCTGAACAAGGAGAGATTTAACCTGGAAATAAGGAGAAACTTTTCTGACAGGGAGAACAATCCACCAATGGAACAGAAGTTGCCCTCAGAAGTTGTGGGAGGGTCATCACTTGAGACTTTCAAGAAGAGACTGGACTCCCATCTGTCAGTAATGGTGTAGGATCTCCTGCTTGGGCAGGGAGTTGGACTAGATGACCTACAAGGTCCCTTCCAACTCTGATTATCTGTTATTTGTTAAGGTGGGACTTTTTCCTGAGTAATCTGGCAGATCTCCTTTGCTCTTGTCTTTTCTCTGCCCTGTGTGCTCTTGGATCCATCATGGAAGGCAGCTCCTCCACGTCACTGACTTGCAAACTGTCCCCAGCTGAAGCCTCCTATAAATATCTTTCAGCCGGCAGTTCAGAGTCATGAATTAACCCAGTTCCTGATGTGCCATGAATGAGCTCATCCTCATCCTCCCTCGAGCCAACCTCCGAGGAAGACTCAGAGGAGTCATCCAAGGGAGATATCACAACTTTTGTAAATACATGCCGGTTGGCAAGTGCCCCAGTGTTGGTCATGGGACAGTGGGGAGTGCTGCATTGCTCATAAATGCAAGGACCAGTCATTTGTCACGTTTTCAGTGCCCTTGTAACTTCAGAGTCACTAAATGAATAGTTGTAACTTGAGGACTTCCCGTAATTAAAGCTAACTACCTTTGGCTATTGATTATTTGCGCAGTAAGAAAACAGATGTCAGATGAAACCACACATTTAGTGTGATTCCATGCACTGTGCATATTATGATGATGGTTTTTTTTCTTTTCCAATCAGGATCTGGCCACTATCGAAGAGCTGTCTGTGTATTTCACTGAGGAAGAGTGGATTCTGTTGGATCCCAACCAGAAAGCTCTCTATAAGCAAATCATGGAAGAGAATTCTGAAATTGTGACTTCTCTCAGTAAGGGTCCCTCTTTTCTTCATTGATGGATAATCATCAAGTTAGCATTTTAGGACCAGTTCCTGCGAGGCAACATATATATATGTAATATAATATAATATACATATTATATCTTGGCCAAGATACTTCCAATTTTACGTGGGAGAAAACCCGAATAACCAAAGATCCATAGATATAGGTATAGATATAGATACAGATACAGATATAGATATATAGATATATAGATATAGATATGTATGGCATTCAGCTTTGTTCGGGTATTTTCCCACGTCATTGTAGTTGTGCTTTTAAAGTTGTAGCAACGTTTCGGCAGAACCTCATCTGCCATCATCATCATCTATACAGAAGCCTGATGATGGCAGATGAGATTCTGCCAAAGCGCTGCTACAACTTTAAAAGCACAACTACAATGACGTGGGAAAATACCGAACAAAGCTGAATGCCATACATGTAATACGAAATATATATATATATAAAATATATATATATATATATATATATATATATATATATATATATATATATATATATGGTGCACTACATCAGATCAAACAACACTGGTCTAGCACAAAGTTCTCCAAACTTGGCCACTTTTAAGACTTGTGGAACTTCAATTCCCAGAATTCCTCAGCCAGCCATTTCTGTAATATGTGTACATTCTCACAGGTCTACACAATTGCCAAGTGCCTCGTCCTGTGTCGGTGAATGTTTCCAGGCCAAAAGTCATTGACAACCCTACATAAAGCCATGTATAATTAAAGTCAGTGTGATGACACAGAGTGTAACACAAACGTAACAAAATTCAAAACGTAAATAAATGTTCTTTAATGCCTCCAACTTGGCCCCACTGTTTAGTAATTCTCAGTTGGAGATAAAACTTATTCAAAAATAGTCTTCAAAAGAAAGCAATACAGTCCAAACTTGAGCAGATAGAGGTGAAATAAAAAACCAAAACAAACTACAATGAAGGAAATTCCACAATGGACCAGTAAGTAATTACCAACTTCAAGGAGATAACAAGGCACAGTCTGTTGGAAGGATGCCAACCAAGATAATTTCTGCCCAAAATAACACAGGTTTTGCTTCCGGCAACACTGTGTTTTAACCGTCTCTCTTATATACTATTTTCCCCAGTTGCAACCAATGAGAGGGATCATGGCCGCTTCCTCTCTCGTAAGCCAAGTTGTTTTTTTCTCCGTTCCTCCCTGCAAGAGGGGATGGGCCTGGTTCTTCCTCTGACTGCCCAGCCGGCCTCTGCCCTTACCCAGCCTCCTGCACAACTTCTGAAGCCACACCTCCACTCCCTGTCGGCTGCTCCTTCTCTCCCTCAGAATCCGACTCTAACAAGGACATGACAGCCAGTTTGATGTAGTAATGAAAGATGCTGGCTTAGAAACCTGGAGACTGTGAGCTCTAATCCCACTTTAACTATGAAAGCCAGCTGTGTGACTTTGAGCCAGTGACTCAGCCCAACTCACCTCACAGGGTTGTTGTTGTGGAGAAAATAGGAGAAGGAAGGAGTATTAGATATGTTTGCTGCCTTGAGTTACTTATAAAGTAATAAAGGTACAATGAAACTCTAATAAAAAAAAACGGCTCAGTAAATTCCTCAAATTCTTCTCAATAGGTCATCCAATCGATCTCTAAATGTCTTCTCTTTGTTCCAGGACGTGACCGATATAAAACAAAAGAACACTTGACGGGGACAAAACCATATATGTGCTTGGAGTGCGGAAAAAGTTTTGGTTATAAAACCCACCTTACCTCTCA